>NC_092113.1:15684094-15988173 GCF_045679555.1 Salvelinus alpinus
ATGGAAACACTGAGGTGGTGAGTAAGACCCAGGCAGAGTCGAGGGCAAGGAGAGAGGGTTAGAGAGGAGAGAAAGACATACAACAGATACAGATTTAGAGTAGCGGTGCTGTTTTCCCCCTCACTGTAAATAGGTCAACCATCTGTGTTGTATTAGACATTTATGTTGGATACATGTAGTTAATGATGTTTGGAAAGGGATTTTGGAATATTTATGTCAAACAGTGTTTGATGTTACAGTCTCCTCTCTGACCTTTGCCCTCTGACCCCTGTGTGTTGCAGGTATCTGGATCAAACCAACCCGAACCTCCAGGATGAGGGTTAAGAGAGCAGACTTTGTGGCCGGATGTCTCGGTGGAAGGGTCATCGTTGCTGGTGGACTAGGTGAGCACTTTACTGCCCAAATAGATGCTTGGGTTCCAAAATAACCCAGAACCAATAAACTACTTGACCCTGACAAATAACAACACCACTTACAGCACTAACAACAACAACAAGGTCAGGTCCTAACACTAAAACAACCTCAAGGTCTAGTTCATGTGAACAAACAAAACACCTGCGCATTAATCTTAGTAACACAGTGTGACAGTCACACCATGAGAAGTAATCATGTTAATTTAGGCAAATGAAGTTCCCATTGCTTTCTAATTTTCCCCTTGATTGAATTGCATCATAAATATACTGTGAAAAAACAATGAATCATGTTTAGAATAAGTAATCAGAGGGTTAGGGTTTCCTCCACTGCATGATTGTAAGCAGTTTACATTTATAGCCGTGGCTCAGTAGGATATAAAGCAGTGTTTACCTCATAATGAGACATTGTGGGAATGTATTCTATTCTCTGTCTTTGTACACATTCTGTGTAATTTGGTTAATTTATTTGTTCATTTGGGTCTCCATGTCACAGCTTAAGGAGACAATGAAGCGAGCTTAGAATCTGTCATAAGAACTGCTCCCACTGTCTCTGTGCAAGAGATAGGGAAGGAGAGAGGGAGAGAGGGAGGGACATTGAGTTTGAGTGAGAGATGTAGAGAGAGGACAGACACAGGGAAGAGAGGATGCAGAGAGAGAGAATACAGTTTGAGCAAGGGGGGCGGGGCTGGTACAGAGAGACGAGAGGAGAGTACGAATTAGGAAATGTTACACTCAGAAATGTCAACAGAGTCTGGGCATGATCATTTTAATCCAAGAAGGATATTTTTGGATTCTGATTCACGTATGTTATATGGCATATTTCCCTTCCTCTGACTTTTGTCAAAAGCTGGTAAATGAGGGATCTGCTCTTAGTTTAACAGCCAGCTGGGAGAATTGTCTCTGTCTTTTGAGGCTGAATGAAGCACCTATTTATTATTCATAGTGTTGGATGTGTGGAAGCCAAAGGGCTGCTTTTCAGGGTGACATCAGATTGCCATTGAAAAGCTGGAGCCTCCTCCTCAAACTCACTCTATCTCTGTATTCTCTCTTCATCTGTCTCCCAAACATTTCTGAGTATCTTCACTTTTTCTCTCCCACTGTCTTTTTTCTCTCAAATATTTTAATTTCTCTCTCGACCTCCCCTCTCTCGACCTCCCCTCACTTATCACATATAGAAGACACATTGATATATGTATGAATATTATGATTCGAGAATATTTGAATTAACTTTGAAGAGATGGCTGTGTGAAGGTGGATGATATTCAATTATGTGCACAGCCCAATAGAATGTCACTCATGTATACACACACACACACACAAACACACACACACACACACACACACACACACACACACACACACACACACACACACACACACACACACACACACACACACACACACACACACACACACACACACACACACACACACACACACACACACACACACACACATCCTAACAAATCCTAAGAGGTCTAATGATTTAAATGTCTTTTGGTCATTTCAGGGATTGGCTTATTTCAGGTGTGATATTTAGTCACCGAAGCTTAACCCTCTTTAGCTGCTTTTAGGTCGGTGACTTCACATTTCTTTGTGCCGTTGTCCAGTTCTGTCCTAAAATCTATTGCAGGCAAGTGGTCAGCAGTAGCTGTGGTGTGCCTAATCCCCTTCTGCTAGAACCCCCATTATGACACTAACCTACACTGCTGAGGCCAATCCAATTAGGGTGGTAGGTAGCCTAGCGATTATGAGTGTTGGGCCAGCAACTGAAAGGTTGCTGGTTTGAATCCCCGAACCGACTAGGTGAAAAATATGTCGATATGCCCTTGAGCAAGGCACTTAACCCTAATTGCTCCTGTAAGTCACTGGATAAGAGCGTCTGCTAGAAGACTTAAATGAAAACTTTTTTCAAAATGATCTTGGTCCATTTGACACAGAACATGTGGTCAAATCCAATTTAGTAAAAACATCCCCCTCGGGAAGACAAACTTCTAGTAGCAGAGAGGGGGAGATATAGGTTAGATGTTAGAGAGGGAGCTGGGTTGTGGGTTGATAAGAAGCGTTGGGAAGCTGGGCTGGAAATCAAAAGCGTGACAGGAAGCTTTGAGCGCCGAGAAGAGTGGAGTGGAGGAGCGGTTCTTCCTGCACAGCGCTATGGCGGAGTGTGTTCCTGTGAAGATAAAAAAGGAGCAGGTCTGAGCAGTACTCTGATTACCATGAAAAGACGATTCAGCTCGGCACTTTGTTCTCCCCAGAAATTATGATAACAACAGTAGCCTAACCCCCACTGACCAGTCCATATCATCTGCAGCTCATTGAGTGTCTCCATGGAAACCAGAAAAACTTAGCAGCAGCTGGTGGCGTGTAATGACACGGATAGGAGCACAAATCCTGAGGCTTTGACCGACCCTCCTAAAGATATGAGATATTGCTTTGTGTGTGGTGGAGGGAGAATAAGATGTGTGATTGTGGAGGATATACAGTAAGTATAACAAACATTGAGAACAACTGCTTTTTCCATGACATAGACTGACCAGATGAAAGCTATGATCCCTTATTAATGTCACTAGTTGAAAAAGTAGGTAGATGAAAATATTAATTGATTGGTTGGCTGATAGGATAAGATACACTGAACATGTGAAAGTTGTGAACGGTTCAAGAATTACAATTATTGTTGGTTGGTATTATATGCAAATTTATGCACATTTAAGTAGCTACAGTGGCAAGAAAAAGTATGTGAACCCTTTGTAAATACCTGGATTTCTGCATAAATTGGTCATCATTTTTCTTCATCTAGGCCACAACAATAGACAAACACAGTCTGCTTAAACTAATAACACACAAACAATTATACGTTTCATGATTTTATTGAACACACCATGTAAACATTCACAGCGGAGGGTGGATAAAGTATGCGAACCCTTGGATGTAATAACTGGTTGACCCTCCTTTGGCAGCAATAACCTCAACCAAACACTTTCTGTAGTTGCAGATCAGACCTGCACAACGGTCAGGAGGAATTTTGGACCATTCCTCTTTATAAAACTGTTTCAGTTCAGCAATATTCTTGGGGTCTCTGGTGTGAACTGCACTGTTGAGGTCATGCCACAGCATCTCAATCGGGTTGAGGTCAGGACTCTGACTGGGCCACTCCAGAAGGCATATTTTCTTCTGTTGAAGCCAATCTATTGTTGATTTACTTCTGTGTTTTGGCTCGTTGTCCTGTTGCATCACCCAACTTCTGTTGAGCTTCAATTGGCGGACAGATAGCCTGACATTCTCCTGAAAAATGTCTTGATAAACTTGGGAATTAATTTTTTTGTCGATGATAGAGAGCTGTCCAGGCCCTGAGGCATCAAAGCAGCCCCAAACCATGATACTCTCTCCACCATACTTTGCAGTTGGGTTGAGGTTTTGATGTTGGTGTGCTGTGTGCTGTGTGCTGTGTACATCTTCAAACTAAGGGCAACCATGGCATCCGATAGGAGATGCATCCATCCATGATGTATATGGGTAAGATAGTCTAGCAAGCTACATTTTCAGATATTACACGTTTCTAATTTTGACATGAAGTCTTTTCCTTTCAAGTTAACGTGTACTGTTAGCTAGCTAGCTAATGTTAACTGGCTGGCTCGCTAGCTAACGTTACATGTTTAATCTTATTCGTATCTCAGAACCATTTTCTTGGCTAGCTATAGCCTAATGTTAGCTAGCTAACATTGAACCTGGTTGGATAGCTGGTTGGATAGCAGATTCATGCAGGGTAGTAACGTCATGAGTAGGGATTATGGTTTATTGTGTACCTAGCTAGCGTTGTGAGGTCAGAACGTTCGGATCAACCCTACTCATTGGCCAGTGTGCGCTCTGTGAGCGAAACGCTCTGAATTTACAAACGGACAATCTGACAGCACAGTTGCAGAAACCAACGCTCTGGAAAAGAAAACAGCCTAACCAGCTTTGCTAGGGCGAGTAATGTTCAGTGAGATGTTCTCTCATTTGTGTTTGGAAGTAGCTAGCAAGTTAACTTGGGTGCTTGATTGCTGTTAGTACAGAACGCCCGGATGGTTCTCCTCACAGTATTCCCATTTGCATTGGTAGCATGTTGCACCTTGCCATTTTCTACATTCTCCTCAGGTTGGTCCTTCTTAGCCTCCTCAGGTAGCTTGTCTCCTTGTCTACTGCCAAAGTTACACAGAAGCGGCACTGCGATAATGATTGTCAGTGTAGTGTCCATCTTCGTGCAGAGCCCCTCCTTTTGGTAGGGGAATCATTTTTTTCACACTCCAAAAACTCTCTCTATTAGACCTCTTGCCAGGATATGAGAGGTGTTGTATGCTCTCTCTTCTGTGTCTGCAGGTTTAAAAGGGGAGTCATAAGGTACCCACGACAGGCATATCCAGGCATATATTTGTCACCTACTAGACCTCCCTTTGCAGCATTGCACACAGACGACTATTGTCAAAGATTCTGCTGTCATGGGTGGATCCTGGCCATCTAGCTACGATGTTGGTGAGCTGACGTTTGTCATAACAGACAGCCTGCACGTTGATGGAGCAGTAACCTTTCCGATTACGGAATAGTTCTCCATTCCAGGGTTGGGATTAGGAATGTGTGCATAGTCTATTGCCCCTAGTACACCTGGGAATCTAGCTCTCCTGTAAAATCCAGTTGCTGTTTCCTCTGTAGGCTTGAACCTTATGTACTGATTCTTCAGACTGGCAATAGCACTGGACAATAGCACTGGACACTCTGACTACAATCCTGCAGACGGTTGACTTGTGGAGTCCAAAAAGGTCCCCATCCACCATCTGGAAACATCCAGTTGCGTAGAACCATTGAGCAATAGGCTTAAAATGAATCTAGGTTTAAAGTGAAAACTAATTTTAGATGAGAGGAAGGATTTAATTTAACTAGGATTAATTTAAAACTAGGTTTAAAATTGGGTCCAACAAGATTAATAGATAAACCTTGATTTAGCCCAGTTTAAGAGTTAATTCATCTTGGTGCAACCCACCCTTAGAGTTTAATTCGGGAGATGGTAACTCTTTAAAGAACCGCTCTCGTGGTGCCCCAGATCCTAATTAGTTAATTGTTACATTATTAATATAATTGGGTGACAATTAAACAGTCTATTAGATAAATAACAGTCTTCAGATGAATGTTAAAGTCAAGTCACGACAGTGTTGTTAAACAAAGCAAGGAAAGTGAACTTCAAAACATGATGTAGTTTTATTGGAATTTGCTGTTGTTGGAAAGTAATGAATCTGCTAGCTTCTGACAAGACTTACTGCATCTTTAACCCTTTGACATATACCAACAAACGGGTGTGATTATTCTACAGTGGCCCCTGCAGCGCACGTTCAAACCGGTGTGATTAGAACACTTATTTAGAATGTCCAGTTTCAATTGACGCAACTGTCAGCGTTTGAGCTGGCCACTGTTATTTTCACAGAAACATTTTGCACAAACACAGTCCTTACAAAGTTATGTCCTGAATGTGACCAGTGTATTTTGGGATGCAGTGTTCAGACATTCATAGAAGTAGAGACAACATAACACAATCATCCAAACCGGAAAATATAGGCTACATTTGTCCTAGCGCTAACTGAGGAAAGACTGACGTAACACAAGCAGTCATATTTAGCTAACTCTTGGCTGACAGAAACCACAATATGAATTAGCTAATAGAAATTACTATTTACAATTCATCACATCACGGGTGAGCTCACCATTTATCAAAATAATTGAGTTAATCAGACAATGGGTAATTTGTGCACGTTTGGTCTGTTTGCGGTATGCATGTTGAAAGGGGTGTGTCGTCTACGATCATTCACTTCATTCACTTTCGGAAGTTTACTCGAAAGATGAGTGAAACGTCATTCACTTAATTAAGTTATAACATCTTTGGTCTGACAGTTGACAGTTGTTTACATGACACCCATAATGCATTGTATAATGTCAGCAACATGGTGCCACACATAGCTAGCACATGACTGAGCATTAGCTCATCATAATCAGTACAACCTTAAAAAAAAAGTATTTTACACACATCATACACATCATTACAATCTTTGCAAGAATTAGAATGCATGATTTGTCACCAGAACTTGAAAACGTGAATAAAACAGTGAATACACAATGCTCCATACATACATACGATATGCTACAGTAGAAACAACCACACGGTTTACAGAAAATAAGGGACTGATTGGAACGCACACATGTCCAAAGTTATTGTTTGTAAGGAAAACAACAATGAAGGCAATGCGAGCGCCAGCCAGAAAATGTGCCGGAGTTCGTGCTAGACTGCGCAAATGTCTGCATACTTGATCTGGGGAAACACTGGAGAGGTGCTTGTCTGGTTCAATCAAGCCTCAAGTTGTCCTCAACAGTGAAATGGTCTACTTCTATGTGAATTAATGAGGAGGCGGAACACACATGGTGAAAAGGTTAATGAAAGCAGTTGATGGGTTACTAAAACAGCTCTACCTCTTGATTGGTAGAAGCTATTCCTGTTCTGTTTTCAGATTTGAAAATTAGAGGAGGATTTCATATGCTCTAAGTTTTTGTCTGACTTGTTGGGGGTAGTGGTCAAAATGGCAGTTGTTTTTAAAAAGTTACAGAAAATTTTGTTGATGTGGTTACTAAACCAGCTGTAACGTTGGATCAGTAACAGATCATTCTGAGGTCCTGAGGCCCATTGTTGTGTTGAATAGAATATGAAGTAATTAAGCATACTATCTATATAGAGGGTCAGTTCCAGTACCATATTTACCATGTGCAGGGATACTGGAGTGATAGAGGTAGATATGTATAGGGGTAAGGTGACTAGGCATCAGGATATATGATAAACGGAGTAGCAGCAGCGTATATGATGATTGTATGTGAGTGGGTGTGTGTGTTTAGTCAGTATAAATGTATGTGCATATTACTGCATGTGTGTGAGAGCAAATGATGGACTGAGTGTTTGTATGTGTTGGTGTATCAGTGTGCGTAGTGTGTAGGGCCTTGTGAGTGTGCGTAGAGACATTGCAAAAATAAGAATAAATATAAAAGAGCAACTCCCACCTAATGAAGCCTTAATACTTGGCAGAAGCACCTTTGGCAGCATTTATAGCTGTAAATCCTTAGAAATAAGGACAACATCCATTAATTCACCAGTTTATTAGGTACAGGAAATAAGGACAACATCCATTAATTCACCAGTTTATTAGGTACAGGCATCGGACCCCCCTTTGTCTCCAGAACAGCCTGAATTCTCCGGGGCATGGACACATTACTTAATTGGTATCAAGGGATCTAATGTGTGCCAGAAAAACATTGACACCAGACAGGATGGGGCCAAATCCTGACTCTGCCATCAGCATGACGCAATAGGAATCGGGATTCGTCTGATCAGGCAATGTTTTTCCACTCTTCAATCATCAAGTGTTTGTGCTCACGTGCCCACGCCCACTGGATGGCTTTTTCTTGTTTTTAGCTGTTTTTAGTAGTGATCGTCTGCTGCAATAGCCCATCCGTGACAAGGACCGATGAGTTGTGCATTCTGGGATGCCGTTCTGCACACCACTGTTGTACTGCACACCACTGTTGTACTGCACCGTTATTTGCCTGTTTGTGGCCTGCCTGATAGCTTGCACGATTCTTGCCATTCTCCTTAGACTTCTCATCAACAAGCAGTTTTTGTCCACAGGAGTGCATGTCGCACCATTCTCTGTAAACCCTAGACACTGTAATGCGTGAAAATCCCAGGAAAGAGGTCGGCCGTTTCTGAGATACTGGAATCGGCACGCCTGGCACGGTCATACGCATCTCAAAGTCACTTAGATCACTTGTTTTGCCCATTCTAACGTTCAATCGAACAGTAACTGAATGCCTCGATTCCTGTCTGCTTGCTTTATATAGCAAGCCACGGCCACGTGACTCACTGTCTGTAGGAGCGAACCATTTTCCTGAACAGGGTAAATAAACTGGCCATTGATTTTGTCAAAATTGCTGAAGCTAAGTAAATTCAAATCAAACTATTTGTCACATGCGCCGAATACAACAGGTGTAGACATTACCGTGAAATGATTACTTACAAGCCCTTAACAAACAATGCAGTTCAAGAAAGAGTAAAGAAATTCTTAACCAAATAAACTAAAGTAAAAAATAATAAAAAGTAACACAATAAAATAACAATAACGAGGCTATATACATGGGGTACCGGTGCCAAGTCAATGTGCGGAGGTACAGATTAGTCGAGGTAATTTGTACATGTAGGTAGGGGTAAAGTGACTATGCATAGATAATTTTGGTTAGGAATCATTCATTTGGCCTTTCTAGGGAGTTTTTCCTAGCCATCGTGCTTCTACACCTGCATTGCTTGCTGTTTGGGGTTTTAGGCTGGGTGTCTGTACAGCACTTCGAGATATTAGCTGATGTACGAAGGGCTATATAAAATAAACTTGATTTGATTTGATTTGATGGACAGCAATGTTCAAACCGTGTCCCTGATATTCAGGCAGATTTAAATTAAGGACTGAGATTGGACTTCTCAGGAACACTCACCTCTTGGAAAGACATTCTGGTGTGTCTTTGGCATTAACATGTATGTAATTGTCCCGCTGAAAAATAAAACTCTATCCCAGGGTTAAGTATTTAGAAGACTGATATTTTCCTCTAACTTTTAAGCTGGGCTTTTCTCTTTTCTTATTTATTTTGACCCTGACAAACTCCCTGTCCATTTCAGTGACAAGCATACCCATAACATGATGCTGCCACCACAATACTTGAAAATACAGAGTTTCACAACATTGCATTCACTCCACATTACTGGCCTGTAGGAAAAAGTGAAAAGAAGAAAGCCTGCATTAAATCTATTTAAAATTGTCCATTATGTTTACAACATGGCCCATGCAAAATATTGCAAGACAATATAGCAAATAAATGCACTTTTTGGCTTAAAATAAAAACTTTAGATTTTGGTCAAATCAAATACAATACATCACATAGTGAAATGCTCTGTATTTCCAAGTAATGTGGTGGCAGTGACTGGGGATATGAAAGGAGCCAAGCCCAGGAAAACCTGCCTGGGTTTTCTGAATACCTAACCCGGTGTAGAGGTTTATTTTCAGTGGGACAATTACACAACTGTTCATGTCAAAGACACACCAGAATGGAGTGGTCCTGAGGGGTCCAGTGTCAGTCCTGACAAAAATCTGCTTGAAAAATAAGAGACAATGTTTGAATATTGATGTCCATCAATACTTCCCAACCAAATTTACTGAGCGTGAGCAATTTTGACAAAAACAATGGAGATATGTTGCCCTAAGAGTCAAAAGTATTTACAGCTGTAATTGCTGCCAAAGGTGCTTCCACCAAATATTAACTCTGGGGTGTGAAGACATATGCAATCAAGACATCTTTGTTTTTAATTCTTTATTCATTTAGAAAATGTTATGTACTTTTTCTTTCACTGATAGTGGAGAAGGCTGTATAGATCTGTAGGGGGAAATTCTAATGTAATCCCATTTTAGATGACATTTTAAGGCATTGAAATGTGACAACTGTTCAAGGGGTGTGTAGATTTTCACTAGGCACTGTATATGTGCTTTGTTTTTGAGTTAATTTCAAGTTTTAATTTGCTTCTTACAATCTCCCCTAGTGCATTTAAATGTTTTTTACAGACTACAGTATACTCTCCCAGCCATCTGGATGGATGCAACATGCTGCATAATTCCACCTGTGGCTCAGAGACTGAGAGGCAGATCCCATTGATAAACTAGACAGACAGACCCCCCAGTTCAAGACGACAACACAGCTATCCCCCGGGGCCCTAGTCTTAGACACGTTTGTCTTATCATCAATTTCTGTCTTATCATTGAGTATATAACCTTACTGGAGGGTGGAATTAAAAATGCCTTTATTTAGAATAGCACTTACATGCCTATTGCTATCTTTTTTAGTTTTTGTGTGTAATTTCAGGAAGTATGTTTGTGTGTGCTCATGTGTTACAGAGTGAAATAGGTTGAGTGTGTTTCACATTGTTCAATAGTAGGTAGTATAGTTGTGTTAGTTTGATCATGTGTGTATGTCAGAGGACCCGGCTCCACATGTTTGACTTCCTTCCATGTATCCCATTCCAACCATTACAATGAAACGGTTCTCCTATAGCTCCTCCTCTGGTGTAAAGTGCATGCTCACGTGTGTGTGTGTGTGTGTGTGTGTGTGTGTGTGTGTGTGTGTGTGTGTGTGTGTGTGTGTGTGTGTGTGTGTGTGTGTGTGTGTGTGTGTGTGTGTGTGTGTGTGTGTGTGTGTGTGTGTGTGTGTGTGTGTGAGAGAGAGAGATGAACAGGTCTGCCTGTCTCCTGTGGTGTGTGTGCGTCAATGTGACATTTGGGGGGGGGGTGCAGCAGTCCCGGCCCCAGACAGGTCAGAGTGATGGAGTAGCTTGGAGGCGAGCCACACTAATGATGTGGCTGTGAGGGGGATACACACCGGACATGCCTTTGTGCTCCTCTATTACGCCAGGCACTGACTAACACAGAGCTATTTGTGAAGCTTCAATCCTGTGTTCTACTGCTCTCTCTATAATGTTAGCTCAACTGTAAAATATTGACGGTCACATTTTCATGTTAAGAAGGGAATAGCTGTTCTTTTTCAGGGAAGATCCATCTGTGTCCTAATTTTAGGGGGCAAACTATTTGTAAATTGGTGTTCATGATCTCATCGGTGTGTGTGTATCCAGGTAACCAGCCGTCGCCCTTGTCGTCGGTGGAGAGCTACAATCCTGTGAAGCGGAGTTGGGAGTACGCTGCCCCCATGCCCAGTCCCCGCTGCTCCTGTTCACCCCTGCAGACACCCAACATGCTGTTTCTCATCGGGGGCGTGGCCCAGGGACCCAGCAACGCCGTGGAGGCTCTCTGTCTCAGAGAGACTGTGTGACACACACACACACGTACACAGAGACAGACGAAGGACTCAATGCAAGCAAATTCAATGTGTGCAGGTGATAGACACTCATACAGATTTTGTTTTTGCCTTTGGACCTTGCAGTTGGTGGGCAGGATCAAGGACAGTGACCCTGACACCTGTTTCTTTCAATGGAGAAACAAATACTTTTCTACATTTTAGAGACATAAGAGGAGTCAAATAAATAAGCAAAAAACAACACCACAGAAACACATACACACACTACACAAAAGACGCCTTTGAACAGCACAGCATTTTTCTGGAAAAAACAGGGTACTTTTCTGGAAACTAAAGGAACTTCGGGCCATATCTGTTTCACTACAACAGTCAGGCTGCAGTGGCTTGTTTAGACACTTTTCTATCATCTTAAAAAAGTAGAGTTTAGGATATAACATTGGGGTATTTGTCTGTGTTTTGGTACCTTCACAGCCAGGCGTGTGTGAATATAGCACTGCTATACACGTGGAGTTAAAATCCCACACACCATGAATACCACCTCTAGAATGGCCAGGCCCATCCCTGCACTGTAGCATCCAGAGACAAGAGTGCTTTGGCACAAAGCAACATTTCCCTTTTTTAGAGAAAAATATATATATTTTACCTCAAGAGCTTTGCAATGAACAACATATGAAAGGCAAAGGAACTGAAGGCAGGACAAAGTGCATGCTCAGAAAGTGTATTTATTTCAGATAATCCTTAGGTGGCGGCTTAAAAAAAGAGAGAACAAAAGAGAGGGAAATTGGAAGTGTGTTTGTAAATGGAAACGTCACCGCTAAACAATATTTGGGGAGTTTTTCCAGTCTCCCTACATAATTATGAGTGATAAGAGGTGTTTCAGACATAGTTATGAGTGATGAGAGGTGTTTCAGACATAGTTATGAGTGATGAGAGGTGTTTCAGACATAGTTATGAGTGATGAGAGGTGTTTCAGACATAATTATGAGTGATGAGAGGTGTTTCAGACATAATTATGAGTGATGAGAGGTGTTTCAGACATAATTATGAGTGATGAGAGGTGTTTCAGACATAATTATGAGTGATGAGAGGTGTTTCAGACATAATTATGAGTGATGAGAGGTGTTTCAGACATAATTATGAGTGATGAGAGGTGTTTCAGACATAATTATGAGTGATGAGAGGTGTTTCAGACATAATTATGAGTGATGAGAGGTGTTTCAGACATAGTTATGAGTGATGAGAGGTGTTTCAGACATAATTATGAGTGATGAGAGGTGTTTCAGACATAGTTATGAGTGATGAGAGGTGTTTCAGACATAATTATGAGTGATGAGAGGTGTTTCAGACATAATTATGAGTGATGAGAGGTGTTTCAGACATAATTATGAGTGATGAGAGGTGTTTCAGACATAATTATGAGTGATGAGAGGTGTTTCAGACATAATTATGCACCATAGCAGTATTTTTTTATTTTCACCCCGGGAGAGTTCAACCAATGACATAATTGTTTGATTGAGCCTGCTGTCTGATCTAAAAATGAATGGAGTCATGTTTTGTAGCAATTATTGTGGCCTTTGTGTTTTGCCAATTACATATACATGCTAGCAGAGAGTAGATATGGTTGGCCTTGTTCAATAGAGCCATTGGACTTGTCTCAACGATGTTCCTATCTGCCACGACATCGCAGGATACCTAGGTTGACAAATTTTCCCTGGCTTTGTAAAGACTACAGCCTGACAGGAGCCCTACTTTGCTTTTCAAAATGGCGTCGGTACTAGTTTCTACACGTTAATGGGAGCTATGTTACCGTGCACTGTCTATACAAGATGGCAAAATAATTACAATGGCTGCTTCTGATAATTCCTCTTTCCAAGAAGAGCTGGACGACTAAACAGTTTTTTGATGTTCTTTTACATACTAACATAGGGATACAACGATGGGGAGCCACGGTCAGACTCCGACTGGTGGTACCTATGCGGGTGCTGTCCAGCCATGCCAACAAAAGAGGAACGTCTGTGCTCAACAAATTCTCTTGCTGGAGGCGGTCACTGCAGACCCCATGGATCATGTGTATGTGACAGACCATTGAAGTTGACTCACATATGGATTTTGGTGTGCGCGAGACGTTCTTCAGAACCTTCAAGATCAACTGGCGGAGGCAGCCTAGACCAGCTGGACCAGGAGGGCAAATGACAAACAAGTAAGTTATTTTGCTGTTGGTAGCTAGCTAAGTTCTCTTTTCACATGAGACAGTATTTTTCACTACAGTATAATTTTGTGATCGATTCGACCATAACAGGGCTTGCTAATACCACAAGCCAAGTTAAGCTAACTAGCTCTGTTTGCTATACCCAAAATGTACTGTAGCCTAATGTAGCTCGCTAGATAGCTAACGTTCGCTAGCTAGCCTCAGTAGCTAACTAGCTAATGTGCGCCTGTGTGATGTGAAATATTCTGCATCGTGCTGCTACAGTAGGAATACAGACAGTACACAACAATTGCCCATGAAAGTCTAATAGTGTTTTTGTCATTCTCTTACAGACAATACTTCATGGTGGCCTACAGATTATTTTGGGAGTTTGTTCTACATGGGAGAAGCTAGGCACCGAATCCCCTTGTCTGCATGTGTTGTTGGAGCCATATTAGCAATGTATCCCTCACACAGTGGACAGTATGTTAGATACAAATAAGTTGATGACTCAAGAGGAGAGTGTAAGGTCCATAACAACAATCTCCCCTTGTATCAAAGTGACTCTGTACACCTCACTGCACCCCCCAAACAGGCCATATGCAATATTCACATTGTAGAACTGTAGTATTTATTATAGGTGTTAGTAGTATATTTTTCTTCTACTGTATAAATGTCATACAGTACATTGCCATAACTGTTCCTGCATACTGCTGTGTAAACTCACCTTGGTCTCCAGAGCAAATAAACTATGTCTGGAATAGAAGCCATGTCTACTTATTTGCCACATTGACAGACTATTCTATTATTTTATTAAAACATGTTTAATTCTAAAGAAATGAAAGTTGAAATGATGCAGCAACTCCCTGCATCATTTGTTTTAGTAGTAAGATTGTAGCTAGTTACTTCCAAATACATTTAATGAATATCACAATGAATTGATCCAGAAGTCAACACTTTATTGGTTTCTGATGCAGCTGGAATCATTTAGTCACTTGTCAGTACTCATGGAAAAAAGATTATATAAAACATTTGATCAAACTCCATTATATACATAAACTCAGCAAAAAAAGAAACGTCCCTTTTTCAGGACCCTGTCTTTCAAAGATAATTCGTTAAAATCAGAATAACTTCACAGATCTTCATTGTAAAGGGTTTAAACACTGTTTCCCATGCTTGTTCAATGAAGCATAAACAATGAATGAACATGCACCTGTGGAACGGTCGATAAGACACTAACAGCTTACAGACGGTAGGCAATTAAGGTCACAGTTATGAACACTAAAGAGGCCTTTCTACTGACTCTGAAAAACACCAAAAGAATGATGCCCAGGGTCCCTGCTCATCTGTGTGAACGTGCCTTAGGCATACTGCAAGGAGGCATGAAGACTGCAGATGTGGCCGGGGCAATAAATTGCAATGTCCGTACTGCGCCTAAGACAGCGCTACAGGGAGACAGGACGGACAGCTGATCATCCTCGCAGTGGCAGACCACGTGTAACAACACCTGCACAGGATCGGTACATCTGAACATCACAACTACGGGACAGGTACAGGATGGCGGCAGGTAGCCTAGTGGTTAGAGTGTTGGGCCAGTAACCGAAAGGTTGCTAGATCGAATCCCCGAGCTGACAAGGTAAAAATCTGTTGTTCTGCCCCTGAACAAGGCAGTTAACCCACTGTTCCTAGGCCTTCATTGTAAATAAGAATTTGTTCTTAACTGACTTGCCTAGTTAAAGGTTAAATAAAAAAATGGCAACAACAACTGCCCAAGTTATTGCAGGAACGCACAATCCCTCCATCAGTGCTCAGACTGTCCGCAATTGGCTAAGAGAGGCTGGATTGAAGCCCGTTGTAAGGCAGGGCACAAACCCAGACAGGACTGGCAAAAAGTGCTCTTCACTGACGAGTCGCGGTTTTGTCTCACCAGGGATGATGGTCGAATGTGCGTTTATCGTCGAAGGAATGAGCGTTACTCTGGAGCGGGATCGATTTGGAGGTAGAGGGTCCGTCATGGTCTGGGGCGGTGTGTCACAGCATCATTGGACTGAGCTTGTTGTCATTGCAGGCAATCTCAACGCTGTGCATTACAGAGAAGACATCCTCCTCCCTCATGTGGTACCCTTCCTGCAGGCTCATCCTGACATGACCCTCCAGTATGACAATGCCACCAGCCATACTGCACATTCTGTGCATGATGTCCTGCAAGACAGGAATGTCAGTGTTCTACCATGGCCAGCGAAGAGCCCGGATCTCAATCCCATTGAGCACGTCTGGGACCTGTTGGATCGGAGGGTGAGGGCTAGGGCCATTCCCCTCAGAAATGTCCGGTAACTTGCAGGTGCCTTGGTGGAAGAGTGGGGTAACATCACACAGCAAGAACTGGCAAATCTGATGCAGTCCATGAGGAGGAGATGCACTGCAGTACTTATTGCACCAGATACTGACTGTTACTTTTGATTTTGACCCCCTTTTGTTCAGGGACACATTATTCCATTTCTGTTAGTCACATGTCTGTGGAACTTGTTCAGTTTATGTCTCAGTTGTTGAATCTTGTCATGTTCATACACATATTTACACATGTTAAGTTGCTGAAAATAAACGCAGTTGTTAGTGAGAGGACGTTTCTTTTTTTGCTGAGTTTATCTACTGAGCTAGCAATAGCTATACCACAATGCAGTTGTGAGCATACTAGGCATTCTATATTATACTACAACGTCACTCAAATTGAATATGGATGTTGTGTTGGTTGAATATTCCAGGCAGGGTCCTGAATGTTCTTAATCTGGTAAACCTTGTCTTGTGTTGGGCAATGGCAGCTGGTCTGGCAGAACTTCATGAGCTCTTGCCAGACCTGTGCAGTCTTTTCCTCTTCCGAGTCAGATGAAGTTGAGCTTAAGCATGTTCACGGCTGAAAGCTCTCATCCAATGGGTCTACAGGATCTGTACTACTAAAGCTGGTGTCAAGATCATCAGCAGCAGGATGAGTCTTTAGAACACACACTAGTCAGTGATTAGCCAACATTTTACTACTTTGTCCCCATCAATACACACTCGAACAAGTATGTCAATAGATAATGCATACTAACTGTCACACACAATACACACCCCCAACAGACACCAGTCAGTCACCCACACCATCCCCTCCTTACTAATAACTCAGTTTTTCTCCAATTTAGACTTCAGGTTTTGCATAAACAATCAACTAAGTCTCCATAATACAGAGAAAAGTTGTAGCCTACTTCTAAACAAACCAACTATGACAACTAGACACAGACCATGATAATCCCAAGCTCCAGTTGTTTTTTTTGCTCTTGGAGTCATGGAAGGAAAAGGTGACTTACACTAGTACCTGGTGCTGAGCTTGATGTTGATGCCGCTGCATAAGTTCAACGGGAACACAAAGGCTAGTCATGTTAGCCTCTGTGGTAGTTAGCTTGCTAATGTAACCTAACGTTAGCTTGCAAAGTTACAAATCACATCGCCATATAACGTAAACTCACCCCATTCCGTACAAATGTGTGCAACCGCATCATTCAAACGAGGCTACAAAGGAAACTAATGGGACTGTAGCGACTGTGTTGACTTCAAAATCGGGGGTGTGAACTAGGTTTCTATTCAAGGGTTGATCGACATGGTAATGGCTCTATAGTATTGGAGAAAAGTTTAAAAAACGGACCCTCCGTTACATCGTGACGTGTCATGTCGTAACGTACAGCACGCATAAAGCAACTATTTCTGCCTTACAATCTCTCTCCACCAGGTGTAGCGATTCTCTCATCGTTTAAAAACAAGAAATGGACAGTGACGGGGGTAAGGGGGGGATGCCTAGTCATTTTTTGCATCATCATTGCATGCGATCATCATTCTCAAAGCCGCTGTTTACTTCTAAGATCACTTTAGCACCGCCCTAAAAACCCAATTCAAATTTGACACAACCCTTCAAATAGGTATGTAATGACACATTATATAAACTCTTTATAGTATTTTATTTACATTTTTAGAGGCGATAAGGTGATAAGTTGGACAGATCGAGTGAAAAAAAGCAATTTTCCACACAACATCTCTCCTTCTCACTATCACTCATTAGTTTCGCTTCCCCACCCGCCATTTTTAAAAAGACCCGAAGGGGCTCATTGCCTGCTTCAATTATGCAGAAACGGGCAGCTTTTAGGTCATGTAATTGATTCTGTTGGAAAGGGGAGAAATTGTGCTTTACAATGGTATTGACATTACAGTTGATCTGGAAGTATTACGTTTTTGGGGCGCTAAAATAAGGGCAATTGTACGGACCAAGGCGATGTACGAGTGAGTTTACATTACGTAGCAGCTGGCTAATTACATTGATTTGCTTTGTGATATCTAGCCAGCATATTATGAAAACTAGCTAGAATTTGGTTTAGATAAACTAATGTAGTTCGCTAGCTAGTTAGCTAGCTACTGTAGATAAGTTAGCTATGTTACCTCTGCTTGACTTCTTTAGTAAGGTAACCAATGAAATGTTACCCCATCATCCTGTTCTTGCTTGTAGTTTGCACATCCAGGTACTGAGCACCACACCATGACAGAACTTTACAGTTGTTGTCGACACGAAAATAAAAATAAATAGTTATTCTGAAGCTGATGTTCTATGACCGAGTGGCTTGTCCAGTGAGTAACATTAGCTACCTGCTGACACCCATTCTCAACTGGATCCACCTCGACAGGGGTGGTAGTACGTTCTGATATGAATTCGCTATGAATTCTGGATATTGTGGTTTGCTTACAACCAGGAAATGTAGATGGCCTGTTTCTTCCGGTGAGATGCAGAAACACTCGCTTTTGCATGTAGTGAGGAAGTAAACATTTTTTATGACACATTAACATATACATTTTATTTGATTTATTTAACCTTTATTTAACTAGGCAAGTCAGTTAAGAACAAATTCTTATTTACAATGACGGCCTACCCCAGCCAAACCCGGACGGCGCTGGGCTAATTGTGCGCCGCCCTACGGGACTCCCAATGGACATATACAGTGAAAGAGCAGTGATAAAATGTCCCTTTAATAGAAAGACCGTGCTGCATTTTCCTGAGCCCTCCTGTAAAAATACCTTCCTTGTTCAGCCTTGCCTTCTCAAGGACCAGATAAGAAATAGAGAGAGCAGGAGTGGTTTTAGAGCTAGTATTAGAGGACAGAGGGTGGAGTTCACATTTGCTTGTCCTAAAAATATATTTTTAGTATGTATTTTATTGATACGAGTTTTTTCCTTTCCTTGGCCACCTATGTACAACCCCACATTTTCTGGATCATGAGTTTTTACTTTATTTAGGATGTCGTCCTAACCTAAGCTGGCCCAACTGTCTCCTACACCTGTTCAGGCTGTGGCTTCTGCTCTCTCTGGTTGTCTTATTGACTTTTATTTATTCAGGGTAACACAATTGAGACCAGGGTCTCTTTACCAATGATGCCCTGAATACAACATGTTTCTCACCAACAGGAACAAAAATTAACATTACAATAAAATAATCACCTGGTTCATGACTTTATTCATTATTGTGTTTATCAGCTTCTCCTGTTGCGCAGACCTTTGATGTGCTAAATTACAGGCTGGAGGGCTGGGGCTGTGGCTGGTAAGGAGAGCTGGGGCCGTGGCTGGTAAGGAGGGTTGTGGCTGGTAAGGAGGGCTGGGGCTGTGGCTGTGGCTGGTAAGGAGGGCTGTGGCTGTGGTTGGTAAGGAGGGCTGTAGCTGGTAAGGAGAGCTGGGGCTGTGGCTGGTAAGGAGGGCTGTGGCTGGTAAGGAGAGCTGGGGCTGTGGCTGGTAAGGAGGGCTGTGGCTGGTAAGGAGGGCTGGGGCTGTGGCTGGTAAGGAGGGTTGTGGCTGGTGAGGAGGGCTGGGGCTGTGGCTGGTAAGGAGAGCTGGGGCTGTGGCTGGTAAGGTAGGCCCGGTCTGTGACTGGCTAGAAGGGCTGGGGCTGTGGCTAGTTAGGGGGTGACTCAGCAGGGTTAGTGGCACAACCATAAAATTATGAATATAACACATATATGTATATACGTACGTAAATAGATTTTCATCAGTGGAGAGAATGCTGTATTCATTAGCAGTTTGTAGGGGGGGTCTCCTCTGTAGAAAATAAACCCTGGTTTCTAAGCTCTTGAGTACAGTTCAGTTTAGACAGTGCTCACACACCCTGAAGGCATTCTATGGGGCTTCTCTGTCGTTCTGAATATCATTTCCGAGGTAAAATCAATTTTCAGATGTGCTCCACTGGCGCTGACGAGACATATGACTCAACAGTGTAAACTGCTGTTTACTCTAGTTCTGTACTGTAATCTCATCGCTGCTGGTTTTATAAACATAGTACAGTGTTGTAGAGCGTTCAGTACATTTACTTTTCCCATTTGCTTTCTTTGTAGTACTGATCTCCTTAAACAGTCTATTAGACTCAGTCAGGTTTTATAACATGTCTCTCTGCCTTCTCTTCATGGGATAAAATAGTGTATGATGAGTCCATACACTACATATTTCCGAACATACTTACATTTGATTGATGGAAATCATTTCAGAACTGTGTCTTATTTTCACCATCAAAGCCTCTGTTTTTGTGCGGTTCACTATGACCATGCGGTGTCCAGGCAACAGTCACTGTGTCACACCCGTGAGTAGCATTACTGTGTTATAGTGAGTCAAGTATTGTTGCTTTTCCTTCCAAAAGAAATGAGTATTTAAATAATTTATGTTATCTCTGTTGTTTTATCCCCACAGTGCTTCTCCTACAGGTGTTTATTTGTGTTGTGTGGGTTGAGCTGTACAGAGTCAGGTTTGTGGTGGTGTTGCCCTGTCGTGTTGACACAGGCCTGTTATCTCTCTATGATGCTGTGCTGTGACGTGTTTCCATGGTGCGTAACCACGGTGATGGTGTTAGCTGATGATCTCTGACTGTATCAAGTGCACTGTGTGTCTGTGTGTCTTGACTCCTGTCTCAACGAGGGAGGCTACGGTATGTGTCTGAATATCACAGAGGGGTTCAATGGAACGAAAGCCTGTCACAATTCTTTTAATGTCAGGTTGTTGTTTGAAGCCATAAAGCCAGATAAGTTTGCTTTGGTTAAGATACACTAATTATGTCACAGCACATCCACATCTGGAGAAGGAGATTCCTATACATGGTACAGTATGGATGAGGAGAGGAACAGCCGTGCCAATATGATATGTTGCTGAACCTCAGTCAATTCTCCTGATAACCAATACAAATCATCTGAGTCCAAATAGGACACTCCCATGACTTATCTGTTGTGTGTGGCATCTTTCATGTTCTAACTGACAATCAGCAGGAACTGTTTTACTCCTATAACGTGAGGTGAGGTGATCATCAGCCCAAACAATTAATTTGATTAGGTTATATTTCAACAGAGAAATATTGATATCCAGACCTCTTAATAACTCAGCTTTGGTACTGACCAGCCAGAAGAGAGGAGCCAGTTAGTCAGCCCTCTAACAGACCTGATAACGTCCCCCAGATGATGCCTGGTGACTGGGCAGCATCATGTTCTGTAGCACCAGAAACGGAATGAGGAAACAAGTTTACTAATGGCCTGATTTGTGGATCAATGTGCAGAAGAGAGCGCCAGGCGTTTTGAAAGTGCTCTGGTCTGACAGAGAGATGCCTGGATGGAATCCTGTGGTTGTTTCTGATTGTGTTCACTTGTACAGTTAAACATTGTAAAAGTAATGTGATACAGTACACAGGCAGAGTTGTGGCAGTGACTCCAGTACAGTAGTTCAGTGCCTATAAATGTGAGGTAGTGCCTCGAATATATGAATTCTAAAATAAAATATTTTGACTTAATGTCTGATTCCATTGGTTGTGTGTGCCATTATTTCTGTCAGTCGTTTTCTCTTACTTTCACATGCAGGCAGCAACCAGGTGCCTCATCTGCAGTGTGTAGTTCAATGTCTGGTTAGCAGAGGTGTATCAAAATGTGGGAACATTTGACCTTGTTCATTATAGATGAGCCAGGCGGTACAAAACAATTCAAACGTTACTCAAGGTTTCTGCTCCTATGGTGAGAATGGAAGTGGTTGCCTTCCTGTTATAATGATGTTAATGTATGGCTCCACAGTCCACTAGTTTTCTAAATGATTTTTCTTATTTTTACCATTTCACTGTAAATGGTATGTCATCCGCACTGAGTGTCATCATATTCAACGGAACAGTGTGTAACGTAGAATTCCAAATACTGAATTATGACAGGGAAGTATTGTATGTTTCTACTGTGGTACTCTGTTTAGCAGGAGTTTAGCCCATGTAAATAATCTGTAGCCAATGTCCCTGTTTCCAGCTACACAGTTTCTTCATTGTACATCATAATATCAATGAATAAAACCCAAAACGTTGTCTTTAATGTGATGCCTCTTGGCAGTGAACTTGGTAGGGGAAACTCCCATGAAGTCAAGGGCCAATTAGGCTCCCTACCCAGAATACTCATGGTCCACACAAACAGCAACACAGTCGTGAAGAGGGCACAACACTGCCTCTTCCCCCTCAGGAGGCTGAAAAGACTTGGCATGAGTCCTCAGATCCTCAAAAAGTTCTACAGCTGCACCATTGAGAGCATCTTGACTGGCTACATCACTGCTTGGAATGGCAACTGCTTGGCATCCAACTGCAAGGCGCTACAGAGGATAGCGCGTACAACCCAGTACGTCACTGGTGCCGAGCTCCCTGTAAACAAGGACCTCTATACCAGGCGGTGTCAGAGGAAGGCCCTACAACTTTTCAAAGACTCCAGATATCTACCCCCAAGCTTTAAGACTGCTAAATAGCTTGTTACTGTTTATTATCTGTCCCTACCTATATGTACATATTTACCTCAATTACCTTGTACCCATGCATGTCGACTCAGTACAGGTACCCTGTGTATATAACCAAGTTATTGTTGCTCATTGTCTATTTATTCCTTGTGTTATTACTTAAATTATTTAGACTAGTTCTCAATTTGTTTTATCTCTGCATTGTTGGGAAGGGCCCGTAAGTAAGTATTTCACTGCTAGTCTGCACCTGTTTTTTAAGACGCATGTGACAAATACAATTTGATTGATTTGATTTGATTTTGAATGCCTAGCCCTGAACTCTGCTCTTAGTTAATTGAGAGGTAATGCGTTCAGGTTCACCAACCAGAACCCAGGGAGAAGCAGGGTTTGATGAGCTTGTTTCAAAAACCCATTGTGGCTATTTGAATATAACCCAGATACACATATTGAACTAAATGGTTTTCTCTTCTCATCTTGTGGCTTTCCCTGGCCTCTACAGTATATGCATTCATAGATGTGTCATGCCCCAATAACTGCTTCCTTACCTATGCATATTTTCTGCTTCTTTTTCCGATTCTGTTTTCTTGATAGTTCATTTTATATTATTGTCAATATTCATGCATACATCATTGGGTTTGTTTTGTTTGGGACGGTTTTGATTATTCCTGGAGTTCTGGGTTTGTTGCTGCACTTTGGTTCTTTGTGAGGCATACAGTAATAAACTACTACATCTCTAGATGCTTTTATAGTTTATTTCATGGTTGTAAATGAGGTTATTCAAAAATGTATACGTTTAGAGCTAAGGTCAACATCCTATCACAATACTCAGGGCTTTACTTATGTATTCATCAAAATATCAAGGTTGTCTTTTGTTTTTGGAGGTAATTTAAAAATCGAATCTCTGAGATCTAGTTCTGTCTGGATGGTAGAATCATTCATTAGGGACATCAGAAGGAGAAACTGTGTAAGGTACAGTACACCGTTCAATTCATCACTTATTTACCAGCCAAACTTGATTAGAGCGCTGAGCCTTTGACAGGAGCCCAGAGGGATTCTATAAAAGCCTCTGAAACACTATCTGCACTAATTGAGTTTAAGGGTGAGGCAATTAAAACGATGAACACTATTCATGCACTATAGATAAACAAGAGGAAACATTTTAGTATCAGTAGTGCATGTTCTCGAAGGAACTACTCAGACCGGTTGTAAGTGTCCGCAGACAAATAGTGAAAGATGGACGTCATTACATCCTCATAAGAGGTAATGATAATGAGAACATAATATCTCCTCTGCATCTTCCCAAGATGATTCAATCATTTTCTGATACATACGATCATACAACAGGATGATACACCTCTTCAACGATGCACACTACTGCTGGATATCTTGTTTGTCTTAATTCTTCCTAAGCAGTAGAAAAAGAACATGAAGTTGTGACTGGAGAACTTGTGAACACAGACAATAGAATGAATTCCACCACCACTGAGTATTATTCTTAGTCCACATCCCACACTAACATCAAACGCTAACATCTATTTGTTGGCTTGTTTCTTATCGTATTACAAGACAAAGACCACTGTTAGTAAGGCTTGAGTGACGTGGGTAAATATGTGAATGTACTGTATGCACACGAAGATGAATACCCTGCTGCACTCACACCCACCCATGCATTCTCACATGCACATGCACGCACACACAAACACACACATACAGTTGAGTTATAGGCTACATGCTAAGTCTAGATCTGAGGAGTGCATAAAAGCTTTTCCAGCTGAGAACATGGCGATGATGACTAACTAACACAGGAGCAGAGTCGTTCATTTATAGACTCAGCTGCTGCTGCTGCTGCCTTCCACTGCTCTGCCTGGCTGCCTCACCATCCATTAGGAAATTGGGAGCTAAGCTAAAACTTCACAAACTCAATTAGCTCTCTCTCTCTTTCTGATCTCTCTCTCTCTCTTTCTAATCTCTCTCTCCAAATCTTCAGTAAAATGAGATACTCATTAAGGCCTACCTCTCCGTCAGTTTCTTTCATAGTTTGTCAGAGGATAGAGAGAATCACATAACTTAACTCATACTACATCAACCTTCTATATGCTACGCAATTAACCCGGTAACCCTAGAATAGTAATACAATGCACCTACAGCTATATCACTAACCGTTAACCCTACAATGGTATTACAATGTACCTACAACTATAACACTAACCGTTAATCCTACAATGGTATTACAATGTACCTACAGCTATAACACTAACCGTTAACCCTACAATGGTATTACAATGTACCTACAACTATAACACTAACCGTTAACCCTACAATGGTATTACAATGTACCTACAACTATAACACTAACCGTTAATCCTACAATGGTATTACAATGTACCTACAGCTATAAAACTAACCGTTAACCCAACAATGGTATTACAATGTACCTACAGCTGTAACACTAACCGTTAATCCTACAATGGTATTACAATGTACCTACAGCTATAACACTAACCGTTAACCCTACAATGGTATTACAATGTACCTACAGCTATAAAACTAACCGTTAACCCAACAATGGTATTACAATGTACCTACAGCTATACAACGAACCGTTAATCCTACAATGGTATTACAATGTACCTACAGCTATAAAACTAACCGTTAATCCTACAATGGTATTACAATGTACCTACAGCTATAAAACTAACCGTTAACCCTACAATGGTATTACAATGTACCTACAGCTATAAAACTAACCGTTAATCCTACAATGGTATTACAATGTACCTACAGCTATAAAACTAACAGTTAACCCTACAATGGTATTACAATGTACCTACAGCTATAAAACTAACCGTTAACCCAACAATGGTATTACAATGTACCTACAGCTATAAAACTAACCGTTAACCCTACAATGGTATTACAATGTACCTACAGCTATAACACTAACCGTTAACCCTACAATGCTATTACAATGTACCTACAGCTATAAAACTAACCGTTAACCCAACAATGGTATTACAATGTACCTACAGCTATAAAACTAACCGTTAAACCAACAATGGTATTACAATGTACCTACAGCTATAACACTAACCGTTAACCCTACAATGCTATTACAATGTACCTACACCTATAACACTAACCGTTAATCCTACAATGGTATTACAATGTACCTACAGCTATAACACTAACCGTTAACCCAACAATGGTATTACAATGTACCTACAGCTATAACACTAACCGTTAACCCAACAATGGTATTACAATGTACCTACAGCTATAACACTAACCGTTAACCCTACAATGCTATTACAATGTACCTACACCTATAACACTAACCGTTAATCCTACAATGGTATTACAATGTACCTACAGCTATAACACTAACCGTTAACCCTACAATGCTATTACAATGTACCTACACCTATAACACTAACCGTTAATCCTACAATGGTATTACAATGTACCTACAGCTATAACACTAACCGTTAACCCAACAATGGTATTACAATGTACCTACAGCTATAACACTAACCGTTAACCCAACAATGGTATTACAATGTACCTACAGCTATAAAACTAACCGTTAACCCTACAATGGTATTACAATGTACCTACAGCTATAACACTAACCGTTAACCCAACAATGGTATTACAATGTACCTACAGCTATAACACTAACCGTTAACCCAACAATGGTATTACAATGTACCTACAGCTATAACACTAACCGTTAACCCAACAATGGTATTACAATGTACCTACAGCTATAACACTAACCGTTAACCCAACAATGGTATTACAATGTACCTACAGCTATAAAACTAACCGTTAACCCTACAATGCTATTACAATGTACCTACAGCTATAAAACTAACCGTTAACCCTACAATGGTATTACAATGTACCTACAGCTGTAACACTAACCGTTAACCCAACAATGGTATTACAATGTACCTACAGCTATAAAACTAACCGTTAACCCTACAATGGTATTACAATGTACCTACAGCTATAACACTAACCGTTAACCCAACAATGGTATTACAATGTACCTACAGCTATAAAACTAACCGTTAACCCTACAATGGTATTACAATGTACCTACAGCTATAACACTAACCGTTAACCCAACAATGGTATTACAATGTACCTACAGCTATAACACTAACCGTTAACCCTACAATGGTATTACAATGTACCTACAGCTATAAAACTAACCGTTAACCCTACAATGCTATTACAATGTACCTACAGCTATAAAACTAACCGTTAACCCTACAATGGTATTACAATGTACCTACAGCTGTAACACTAACCGTTAACCCAACAATGGTATTACAATGCACCTACAGCTATAACACTAACCGTTAACCCTACAATGGTATTACAATGTACCTACAGCTATAACACTAACCGTTAACCCAATAATGGTATTACAATGTACCTACAGCTATAAAACTAACCGTTAACCCTACAATGGTATTACAATGTACCTACAGCTATAACACTAACCGTTAACCCAACAATGGTATTACAATGTACCTACAGCTATAACACTAACCGTTAACCCAACAATGGTATTACAATGTACCTACAGCTATAACACTAACCGTTAACCCAACAATGGTATTACAATGTACCTACAGCTATAACACTAACCGTTAACCCAACAATGGTATTACAATGTACCTACAGCTATAAAACTAACCGTTAACCCAACAATGGTATTACAATGCACCTACAGCTATAACACTAACCGTTAACCCTAAAATGGTATTACAATGTACCTACAGCTGTAACACTAACCGTTAACCCAACAATGGTATTACAATGTACCTACAGCTATAACACTAACCGTTAACCCAACAATGGTATTACAATGTACCTACAGCTATAACACTAACCGTTAACCCTACAATGCTATTACAATGTACCTACACCTATAACACTAACCGTTAATCCTACAATGGTATTACAATGTACCTACAGCTATAACACTAACCGTTAACCCTACAATGCTATTACAATGTACCTACACCTATAACACTAACCGTTAATCCTACAATGGTATTACAATGTACCTACAGCTATAACACTAACCGTTAACCCAACAATGGTATTACAATGTACCTACAGCTATAACACTAACCGTTAACCCAACAATGGTATTACAATGTACCTACAGCTATAAAACTAACCGTTAACCCTACAATGGTATTACAATGTACCTACAGCTATAACACTAACCGTTAACCCAACAATGGTATTACAATGTACCTACAGCTATAACACTAACCGTTAACCCAACAATGGTATTACAATGTACCTACAGCTATAACACTAACCGTTAACCCAACAATGGTATTACAATGTACCTACAGCTATAACACTAACCGTTAACCCAACAATGGTATTACAATGTACCTACAGCTATAAAACTAACCGTTAACCCTACAATGCTATTACAATGTACCTACAGCTATAAAACTAACCGTTAACCCTACAATGGTATTACAATGTACCTACAGCTGTAACACTAACCGTTAACCCAACAATGGTATTACAATGTACCTACAGCTATAAAACTAACCGTTAACCCTACAATGGTATTACAATGTACCTACAGCTATAACACTAACCGTTAACCCAACAATGGTATTACAATGTACCTACAGCTATAAAACTAAC
The DNA here is from genome assembly GCF_045679555.1 of Salvelinus alpinus. Classification (NCBI taxonomy): domain Eukaryota; kingdom Metazoa; phylum Chordata; class Actinopteri; order Salmoniformes; family Salmonidae; genus Salvelinus; species Salvelinus alpinus. The sequence continues at coordinate 15,712,094 of NC_092113.1, forward strand.
CGTTAACCCTACAATGGTATTACAATGTACCTACAGCTATAAAACTAACCGTTAACCCTACAATGGTATTACAATGTACCTACAGCTGTAACACTAACCGTTAACCCAACAATGGTATTACAATGTACCTACAGCTATAAATCTAACCGTTAACCCTACAATGGTATTACAATGTACCTACAGCTGTAACACTAACCGTTAACCCAACAATGGTATTACAATGTACCTACAGCTATAACACTAACCGTTAACCCAACAATGGTATTACAATGTACCTACAGCTATAACACTAACCGTTAACCCAACAATGGTATTACAATGTACCTACAGCTATAACACTAACCGTTAACCCAACAATGGTATTACAATGTACCTACAGCTATAACACTAACCGTTAACCCAACAATGGTATTACAATGTACCTACAGCTATAAAACTAACCGTTAACCCAACAATGGTATTACAATGCACCTACAGCTATAACACTAACCGTTAACCCAACAATGGTATTACAATGTACCTACAGCTATAACACTAACCGTTAACCCAACAATGGTATTACAATGTACCTACAGCTATAACACTAACCGTTAACCCTACAATGGTATTACAATGTACCTACAGCTATAACACTAACCGTTAACCCAACAATGGTATTACAATGTACCTACAGCTATAACACTAACCGTTAACCCAACAATGGTATTACAATGTACCTACAGCTATAACACTAACCGTTAACCCAACAATGGTATTACAATGTACCTACAGCTATAACACTAACCGTTAACCCAACAATGGTATTACAATGTACCTACAGCTATAAAACTAACCGTTAACCCTACAATGCTATTACAATGTACCTACAGCTATAAAACTAACCGTTAACCCTACAATGGTATTACAATGTACCTACAGCTGTAACACTAACCGTTAACCCAACAATGGTATTACAATGTACCTACAGCTATAAAACTAACCGTTAACCCTACAATGGTATTACAATGTACCTACAGCTATAACACTAACCGTTAACCCAACAATGGTATTACAATGTACCTACAGCTATAAAACTAACCGTTAACCCTACAATGGTATTACAATGTACCTACAGCTATAACACTAACCGTTAACCCAACAATGGTATTACAATGTACCTACAGCTATAACACTAACCGTTAACCCTACAATGGTATTACAATGTACCTACAGCTATAAAACTAACCGTTAACCCTACAATGCTATTACAATGTACCTACAGCTATAAAACTAACCGTTAACCCAACAATGGTATTACAATGTACCTACAGCTGTAACACTAACCGTTAACCCAACAATGGTATTACAATGCACCTACAGCTATAACACTAACCGTTAACCCTACAATGGTATTACAATGTACCTACATCTATAACACTAACCGTTAACCCAACAATGGTATTACAATGTACCTACAGCTATAAAACTAACCGTTAACCCTACAATGGTATTACAATGCACCTACAGCTATAACACTAACCGTTAACCCAACAATGGTATTACAATGTACCTACAGCTATAAAACTAACCGTTAACCCTACAATGGTATTACAATGTACCTACAGCTATAACACTAACCGTTAACCCAACAATGGTATTACAATGTACCTACAGCTATAAAACTAACCGTTAACCCTACAATGGTATTACAATGTACCTACAGCTATAACACTAACCGTTAACCCAACAATGGTATTACAATGTACCTACAGCTATAACACTAACCGTTAACCCTACAATGGTATTACAATGTACCTACAGCTATAAAACTAACCGTTAACCCTACAATGCTATTACAATGTACCTACAGCTATAAAACTAACCGTTAACCCTACAATGGTATTACAATGTACCTACAGCTGTAACACTAACCGTTAACCCAACAATGGTATTACAATGCACCTACAGCTATAACACTAACCGTTAACCCTACAATGGTATTACAATGTACCTACAGCTATAACACTAACCGTTAACCCAATAATAGTATTACAATGTACCTACAGCTATAAAACTAACCGTTAACCCTACAATGGTATTACAATGTACCTACAGCTATAGCACTAACCGTTAACCCAACAATGGTATTACAATGTACCTACAGCTATAACACTAACCGTTAACCCAACAATGGTATTACAATGTACCTACAGCTATAACACTAACCGTTAACCCAACAATGGTATTACAATGTACCTACAGCTATAACACTAACCGTTAACCCAACAATGGTATTACAATGTACCTACAGCTATAAAACTAACCGTTAACCCAACAATGGTATTACAATGCACCTACAGCTATAACACTAACCGTTAACCCTAAAATGGTATTACAATGTACCTACAGCTGTAACACTAACCGTTAACCCAACAATGGTATTACAATGTACCTACAGCTATAACACTAACCGTTAACCCAACAATGGTATTACAATGTACCTACAGCTATAACACTAACCGTTAACCCTACAATGCTATTACAATGTACCTACACCTATAACACTAACCGTTAATCCTACAATGGTATTGCAATGTACCTACAGCTATAACACTAACCGTTAACCCTACAATGCTATTACAATGTACCTACACCTATAACACTAACCGTTAATCCTACAATGGTATTACAATGTACCTACAGCTATAACACTAACCGTTAACCCAACAATGGTATTACAATGTACCTACAGCTATAACACTAACCGTTAACCCAACAATGGTATTACAATGTACCTACAGCTATAAAACTAACCGTTAACCCTACAATGGTATTACAATGTACCTACAGCTATAACACTAACCGTTAACCCAACAATGGTATTACAATGTACCTACAGCTATAACACTAACCGTTAACCCAACAATGGTATTACAATGTACCTACAGCTATAACACTAACCGTTAACCCAACAATGGTATTACAATGTACCTACAGCTATAACACTAACCGTTAACCCAACAATGGTATTACAATGTACCTACAGCTATAAAACTAACCGTTAACCCTACAATGCTATTACAATGTACCTACAGCTATAAAACTAACCGTTAACCCTACAATGGTATTACAATGTACCTACAGCTGTAACACTAACCGTTAACCCAACAATGGTATTACAATGTACCTACAGCTATAAAACTAACCGTTAACCCTACAATGGTATTACAATGTACCTACAGCTATAACACTAACCGTTAACCCAACAATGGTATTACAATGTACCTACAGCTATAAAACTAACCGTTAACCCTACAATGGTATTACAATGTACCTACAGCTATAACACTAACCGTTAACCCAACAATGGTATTACAATGTACCTACAGCTATAACACTAACCGTTAACCCTACAATGGTATTACAATGTACCTACAGCTATAAAACTAACCGTTAACCCTACAATGCTATTACAATGTACCTACAGCTATAAAACTAACCGTTAACCCTACAATGGTATTACAATGTACCTACAGCTGTAACACTAACCGTTAACCCAACAATGGTATTACAATGCACCTACAGCTATAACACTAACCGTTAACCCTACAATGGTATTACAATGTACCTACAGCTATAACACTAACCGTTAACCCAACAATGGTATTACAATGTACCTACAGCTATAAAACTAACCGTTAACCCTACAATGGTATTACAATGTACCTACAGCTATAACACTAACCGTTAACCCAACAATGGTATTACAATGTGCCTACAGCTATAACACTAACCGTTAACCCAACAATGGTATTACAATGTACCTACAGCTATAACACTAACCGTTAACCCAACAATGGTATTACAATGTACCTACAGCTATAACACTAACCGTTAACCCAACAATGGTATTACAATGTACCTACAGCTATAAAACTAACCGTTAACCCTACAATGCTATTACAATGTACCTACAGCTATAAAACTAACCGTTAACCCTACAATGGTATTACAATGTACCTACAGCTGTAACACTAACCGTTAACCCAACAATGGTATTACAATGTACCTACAGCTATAACACTAACCGTTAACCCAACAATGGTATTACAATGTACCTACAGCTATAAAACTAACCGTTAACCCTACAATGGTATTACAATGTACCTACAGCTGTAACACTAACCGTTAACCCAACAATGGTATTACAATGTACCTACAGCTATAAAACTAACCGTTAACCCTACAATGGTATTACAATGTACCTACAGCTATAACACTAACCGTTAACCCAACAATGGTATTACAATGTACCTACAGCTATAAAACTAACCGTTAACCCTACAATGGTATTACAATGTACCTACAGCTATAACACTAACCGTTAACCCAACAATGGTATTACAATGTACCTACAGCTATAACACTAACCGTTAACCCTACAATGGTATTACAATGTACCTACAGCTATAAAACTAACCGTTAACCCTACAATGCTATTACAATGTACCTACAGCTATAAAACTAACCGTTAACCCTACAATGGTATTACAATGTACCTACAGCTGTAACACTAACCGTTAACCCAACAATGGTATTACAATGCACCTACAGCTATAACACTAACCGTTAACCCTACAATGGTATTACAATGTACCTACAGCTATAACACTAACCGTTAACCCAATAATGGTATTACAATGTACCTACAGCTATAAAACTAACCGTTAACCCTACAATGGTATTACAATGTACCTACAGCTATAACACTAACCGTTAACCCAACAATGGTATTACAATGTACCTACAGCTATAACACTAACCGTTAACCCTACAATGCTATTACAATGTACCTACAGCTATAAAACTAACCGTTAACCCTACAATGGTATTACAATGTACCTACAGCTGTAACACTAACCGTTAACCCAACAATGGTATTACAATGTACCTACAGCTATAAAACTAACCGTTAACCCTACAATGGTATTACAATGTACCTACAGCTATAACACTAACCGTTAACCCAACAATGGTATTACAATGTACCTACAGCTATAAAACTAACCGTTAACCCTACAATGGTATTACAATGTACCTACAGCTATAACACTAACCGTTAACCCAACAATGGTATTACAATGTACCTACAGCTATAACACTAACCGTTAACCCTACAATGGTATTACAATGTACCTACAGCTATAAAACTAACCGTTAACCCTACAATGCTATTACAATGTACCTACAGCTATAAAACTAACCGTTAACCCTACAATGGTATTACAATGTACCTACAGCTGTAACACTAACCGTTAACCCTACAATGGTATTACAATGTACCTACAGCTGTAACACTAACCGTTAACCCAACAATGGTATTACAATGCACCTACAGCTATAACACTAACCGTTAACCCTACAATGGTATTACAATGTACCTACAGCTATAACACTAACCGTTAACCCAACAATGGTATTACAATGTACCTACAGCTATAAAACTAACCGTTAACCCTACAATGGTATTACAATGTACCTACAATTATAACACTAACCGTTAACCCAACAATGGTATTACAATGTACCTACAGCTATAACACTAACCGTTAACCCAACAATGGTATTACAATGTACCTACAGCTATAACACTAACCGTTAACCCAACAATGGTATTACAATGTACCTACAGCTATAACACTAACCGTTAACCCAACAATGGTATTACAATGTACCTACAGCTATAAAACTAACCGTTAACCCTACAATGCTATTACAATGTACCTACAGCTATAAAACTAACCGTTAACCCTACAATGGTATTACAATGTACCTACAGCTGTAACACTAACCGTTAACCCAACAATGGTATTACAATGCACCTACAGCTATAACACTAACCGTTAACCCTACAATGGTATTACAATGTACCTACAGCTGTAATCCTAACTGCAATCCTGACCCTAACCATAGAATGGTATCACAATGTTCCTACAGCTGTCATGCTAACAGCAATCCTGACCCTAAAATTGTATAACAATATACCTATAGCTGTAATGCTAACTGTAACCCTGACCCTAACCCTAATCTTGCAATATATCTTAACCTAACCTCAGCTGTTATCCATAACCCTGCAGAGTTGTGGTTGATAGTTTGAGCATCTACAGACCATCGATAGATGCTCTATCCAAATAAAGTGGGACCCTGGATTAGATGCTAAATCAAATACAACAATAAATGCATCAATTGTTTTTACATACAAAACATATTCAATTTGTGAAGACGTTCATTTAACCTAGTATTTATCAAGACTGTATGAAATGGGCTCCTGAGCAGAGCAGCGGTCTAAGGCACTGCATCTCAGTGCTAGAGGTGTCACTACAGACACCCTGGTTCAAATCCAGGCTGTATTCACAACCAGCCGTGATTGGGGGTCCCATAGGGCGGCACACAATTGGCCCAGCGTTGTCTGGGTTTGGCCGGTGTAGGCCGGCATTGTAAATAAGAATTTGTTCTTAACTGACTTGCCTGGTTAAATAAAGGTTAAATAAAAATGGATGAGCTGTGCGTTTAATACAAAATAGTTGTCTGTGTCTGCCACCTACTGGTACAAATTTGTGGAGCAGGCTGTTCAATGATGTCACTCAATAATGTGAAGGAAAATAGACCATGTTTGGATAGAAGGAGTTGGCCATAGTTTCAACTCTCATTCCAAAGGAAATTAGTATTCAGTTGCTTTAGAAATATACTTTTTCACTCTGAAATGAAATTTGCCAGTTTACCGTATTTCTATTTGGTACAGAGTATAATGTATGAATGTAATAGAGTATGAATGTAATTGCCTGACGGGACACACAAATAATTGGGGGTTAGTACACTGAAGATTATTAATAGATTATTTTTGTCACCATGTGTCATTTGAAATCCATGGCCCTTTGGCAGTTTATAATAAGTGGGACAGTAACATTTGGGTTTGGGAAATAAGGATGGTATTTAAAGGTCCAATGCTGCCATTTGTATCTCAATATAAATGTTCTGGGTAAAAATGCAATACCTGTGAATGTTTTCAACTAAAATGGTAAAAAATAAATAAAATAGCTTCTTAGCAAGCAAGAATTTAGCTAGGACTGTCTGGTATTGGGCTGGGTGGGCAGGGGAAAACTGAAAACTAGAGAGGTTTGGCAGAGAGGTTTGGAACTCTCTTTCTTATTGGTCTATTAACGAATTTACTGCCTGATAATGTCACCAGGCAGGCCAAAACTCCATCCCACCAAAACAGGCTGAAATCTTTTTAAACAGCTTACACTAAAAAGGAAATTAACATAATGTTCACAATTTCACAGTATTATTCCAACCTCATGGTGTGGGAAATATATATAAAACACAGCAAAATCACACTTTTGACTGCACTGGGTCTTTAATTTGTAGTTTAGAATGAAAATGAAAGTCAGGAGATTAGATGCATTTCAGCATTTTTATTTGAGCACTCAAAAGAAAGTATTCATCACAACCATGTTATGTGTCCATCGCAGCCATAGATTTATCTTTAAGACTACGACCAGGGCTTGGACACACAGGGCTTATCCACATGACAAATGGAAACCGTTATGAGATCATATTCCAGGCTAGAACGTGCATTTGATACCATTTGATAATTGTTAACACGATTTGATCATATTTTGTGTCTGCAAATGAACAACTCTCAATTGGTTTTATGTGAAGAGAGTTCTACATTTTGTTTTATGTCATGCAACACTAATCAGAGGTGTTCTGGACCACAACGTCAAGCTATCATCAAAACTGAAACCATAAGTAACTCTTGTCTGAAATGTTGTGACACCACTTAGACAGCACTCACAAATGTCTGACTGACAAAGAGTGGTGTCAGGGGGAAATCAGCCCTGTGAATCCAAGCCCAGTTAGAGGTGACATTGTGACATGTGAAATAGTGCTGTCATGTCCAGTTGCCAGGTTTGTGTTGAGGATAGTCTACATGCTGGGAATAAAGGTACGTTGTCCTCTTATTCAACACAGGCTGTAAAAAGAGGTGAAACGAGCATCAGAATGTTTCATGACCACACACAATGACTGTGCAACTTATCATGAGGTGAATATTACACATGATATGACCGTAGACACACTTTATTGGGGGGGGGGGGGGGTGCATCTTGAAAGAGCCAACAGTTCACAGTGCATTTCTCATGTGAGTGAGATGGGACTCTTGTCCATGTGCAGTAGATATACAGTGCAACACATCATTTACTACCTGAGGTTTCATACAAAATATAAAGTCTGTATCACTACAATTATGTGGTTTCAAACAGAGGTCACATTGAGCTAGCCAAATGTGATGCTATGATATGAAATGATTTCCAATACATGTTTTGTTGATTGAATTACAGTGATATGGTTATATCCACTCTTTGGGCAAACAAGCAAATTCGATTGTATTTAACTGTAAAAGGTGTATATTGATGAAAGGAGTCACCACCATTAAAACGCTGCTGTATCTTCTGTGCAGTAGCTAACCCAAAACCCACGTAGCTAGCTTTAAAGTAGCCGGTGAATACTACCATTTAGATTGCTTAATACTGCCATTGGTCGAGTCTGTTAGACAACTACTGCTCTAGGTTTGTGTTCAGGAACATGAGTGGAGAACAAGAGATAGTCAAACTATAGTCATATCACTGACCCTCTTCACAATCAGTAGCACAAACACACGCAGGCACACACACAAGCACACACATACGTACAAACACACGCACACACACACACGCACACCTTATCTTAATGTGTCATTATACAGTAGTGACAGACAACAGAGGGCTGTGACCGAGGATGTTGTCCCCCTGCCCCACCCTTGTCCCATGGGTCAGCAGCTCCTCCACTGTGGTCCAGTCATCCAGCAGTTTATGGTTCCTCAGACGGCTCTGCTTCCTGTGGCTGAGCTCCAGCACTGTGCTGCAGCCTCCTCCAGGACCCCCTGCACCCCCAAGGCCCCCAGCAACCCCTGTACCTCCAGCCCCATTCTCCCCTGCCCCCTCAGCCCCACGGTTCAGCTTCCTCTGCCTCTGCTCCCGGGCCCACGCCAGGTGGCGCCGGCGCTCCGTCCTGTTCCAGTAGCGGCCTGCCCAGGCCTCCCCGCGGGCCTCCTCGTCCGTGGTGACCTCACTGCGCTCGTCAGCCAGCCGGGAGGCCCGTGCCTTCAGGAGCTGGTTCCTCACCGCCCGGGGATTCCCAGAGAGACCCTTCCTGGAGCGGGCAGAGGGCCCATCCAGCGTGCTATAGAGGGGACCGCAGGGACAGTCTGCTTGGGGCCAGTCCCCACCAATGTGAGGATGTCCCAGTGTCGCAAACTGACGCCAGTCTGCTGGCTCCTTCCCAGGCTGTTTCTTTGAGGGACTCTTGGAAAGACCCTGTTTCTCACTGTTATATTCCTCAATGGCCATACTGCTTCTGTGGTCATCCACACATCCTTGCCAGGTGCCTTCCACATGGTCACTCAGTGGACATCTCCTCTTCTCACTGATGTCTGTGTTGAACCCCCTGTTGTATTGTCCTGTGCCAGAGTTCTCAGTGGGCACGGCTAAGTGGTTTGGGCTGCTGGGCGGTTGTCGGTTTACGTGCCTGTATTTCCCTGTGGCAGTGTTCCCAGCGGGCAGGGCTGGGTGGCTGGCCCGTCTCCTGTCTGATAAGTCATGCACCGTGTGGCTGCGGCTGGGAAGGTCCTCAGAAGAGTGCTTGTTCAGCATCAATGCTCTCCTCTGGCAGGGTTCTGTACGGCAGCTGGAGGCAGCAACCCTAGGAGCAAACCCGGTGCCATGCCTGCTCAGCTGGGGGCTCCTGGCTTTGCGGAACTGAATGGAGCTACTACCCATGGTGCACTGGTGGGTCATGGCTGTGTGAACTCCGTCTGCGGCTCTGCCAGCCTGGGGGTCACAGGTCAGGGTCTCAGGGATGGACTCTAGGTCCCAGCGAGACTTTGATCTCTGTTCCCGGGGCACGACGCGACTCCGGTAGTTGTGGATCCTCCCATCTATAATATTCTGGAAGTGGCGGAACTCCCCTGTGCTGACGCTGTGGAAGCCAGAGTCACTGAGCTCTGATGAAAGGAGGGACTCAGAGGAGGGAGAGCTTCCCCGGCTGGTGTTTCCTGGAGGAGAGGACATAGGGGCCTCTACCCCCTCCTCTGTCTCTGGGTCAGACAGGTCCCCCTGGTGGAGGCTGCCATCGGTGCAGCCCAGGCCACTGTCAAGCTCGTGGAGGGGTAGGTAATTCAGAGGCCTGTCCAGCCAGTGGCCCTCATATTCACTCTGAAATAGAGGATGGAAGAAACATTGGTTGTTATACTTGTGAATGTCTATGACCACGTGTTCAAATAGACTCATTTTTTCTATCTTTTTATTTCTTACAGTACCTGGCTCAGGAAGCTGCTAGGCTCATCATTATCAGTGTTACAGCAGCCAATCAGACAGTTCCTGTTATTGGGCTGGTTATTCATCATCTCTGGATCCTATCAGTATAGGTGAACATAAGGAGTGGATACACAAGTCTTAGATATCAATGGGATGTACAAAATCTAGGCTAGACTCATAAACAGATGTAGGATCTTAATTTGATCACCCTTTTAGAGGAGAATGTAGAACTTGTCTATTTGAGGTATAAAAATACTTCTGAAGTTTGTCATTTCCACTTAGAAATGGTAGACTTGATTCTCCCTTACAAATTTTTTTACCAACCCCGACAAACATGTCCATTCATTATAATCCACATAATAATTCACATTTCCCATTGCTGCAGGATTATTTTCCTGCTGTAGCAAACCGGCTCAAATTAATAACTCACATCATCATACTCTATCCTGTTAATGTCCTCCAGATTGTAGGCAACACTGGGGAGGTATCCATTGGCTGCATAGAGTTCTGGTGGAAGGGTCATGTGATCATAGTAAGGTCTGTGGAGAATGAGGTCATCACATGAAAACATGGCTGTTTCACACCGTAGGCATTTTAAGCGTAAGTGACTATGTTTACACATTAGACTGGTTCAAGTCAGTGGTTCCATTCAATTCTAACACCACTTCTGTATACATCTCACGGCTATACTCTAAATGACATAACCCAGAGCCTCAAACATGGGACATCACTGGTTCAATATAACTGGGTCACTAATCTGCCATTATACTTGCATACACAAGCAAATAAAGAGACAGAGAACAAGTAGAGAGGCCCAAACCTAGCAGCACATACCCAGAAGCGTAGGCACCGAGGCCAGGTCCGGCCCCCTCCACCCCCCCTAGGGCCCTCAGAGCCTCCCAGGATTGCTGCTCCGTCTGGGTGCCACAGTCAGACACTGGGTACTGGGAGTGATGACGCCTTCTTCCTCGCCGGTGCCTCCCCTCAATCTGCGTAGTGACTGGCTGCTCATAGCCGTCCCCCCGGAACTGCAATGTCTCTCGGTGGCTGAGATGGGACAGGTCACGCCCTTTGACCTGGGAGACATATGAACATGCAAGGTCAGATGTAGAGGAAGTGAGGTAGTTGAGTTTTGCTGGTTCACTGATATGCTCTGTTTCATGCCATCTGATATCTTATGTCTGTTTTGTCTTTTGTTAGACACAAGGACATCACAGGACCGGGATAGCACAGTTGATTTAATGTACAGTATATGTGTGGGCCATGTCCCATCGAACAAAAGCACTCTGATGTAAAGAATAATAGAGCATCAACACCTCAATAAAGATCATGTTTGGAAGTGGCAGACAGTACTGTAAGCAAACATTAGCTTCTTGTTATTATAATGCGTGAAGTCTCATGGGTCTAGAAATGTAGGCCAGCTGAGCTGGACTGATTCTCGCCATGGATTCTGGGCCGTGCTTTCTGGCTCATCTGAAAAGCTTTGTGCTCAACAAAACCCTAGAGATGCAAGTCAGGAAGATCTTTTCCACCGCACTGCACTCTAGGGCTGTCCCCGGCTTTAAAAAATCTGGGTGGACCGAGAGTCATCTGCTCTTTTGACCAATCGATTGTTTGACATTTTAAAACGCATATTTTTCAATATATAGACACATCTTAAGTGTTTAAATCATATCAACTATATCAACTGATGCTTTAAGCACTGTTTCGCTTTTATGATCTGTTTGATGAAATAGTTAAGACACACAAAGAACTAGAGAGAGTACGACCACAATTGATTTGATTGTGCAGGGCCGGGCTCAGACTTGATGTGCTGGGTTAAAAAAAATCACAGCCAGTGTCTGTGTGACTAGTACCCGTTGTCTCTCTCTCCTCCCTGCTGCAGTGACCACCACCAAACATCAACAGTGTTTATCACGCTGTCCATGTAGCTGAAGATGCAACATAATTACAGCCATTTCTGACTGAAAAGTTATGTTACCGAAATCCTTCACTTCTTAAAACTTCTTATGGCTGGGGGCAGTATTGAGTAGCTTGGATGAATAAGGTGCCCAGAGGTGCCCAGAGTAAACGGCCTGCTACTCAGTCCCAGTTGCTAATATATGCATATTATTAGTGTATTTGGATAGAAAACACTCTGAAGTGTCTAAAACTGTTTGAATGATGTCTGTGAGTATAACAGAACTCATATGGCAGGCAAAAACCTGAGACAAAATCCAACCAGGAAGTGGGAAATCTGAGGTTGGTCGTTTTTCAACTCATTCCCTATTGAAGATACAGTGGGATATGGGTCATGTTGCACTTCCCAAGGCTTCCACTAGATGTCAACAGTCTATAGAACCTTGTTTGATGCTTCTAGTGTGAAGTGGGGCCGAATGAGAGGGGAATGAGTCAGAGGTCTGGCAGAATGCTTTGAGCTCGTTCACGTGAGAGCGAGCTCTGTTCCATTTGCTTTTCTGAAGACAAAGGAATTCTCCGGTTGGAACATTATTGAAGATTTATGTTAAAAACATCCTAAAGATTGATTCTATACATCGTTTGACATGTTTCTACGGACTGTAAATGGAACTTTTTGACATTTCGTCTGCTCCTAGTGAACGCGCTTCGTGACTTTGGATTTGTTTACAAAACGTGCTAACAAAAGTAGCTATTTGGACATAAATGATGGACATTATCGAACAAAACAAACATTTATTGTGGAACTGGGATTCCTGGGAGTGCATTCTGATGAAGATCATCAAAGGTAAGTGTATGTTTATAATGTTATTTCTGACTTCTTTTGACTGCGCAATATGGCAGATATCTTTTTGTCTTGATTGGGCTCTGAGCGCCGTACTCAGATTTTTGCATGGTTTGCTTTTTCCGTAAAGCTGTTTTGAAATCTGACACAGCGGTTGCATTAAGGAGAAGTGGATCTAAAATCCCATGTATAACACTTGTATCTTTGATCAACGTTTATTATGAGTATTTCTGGAAATTGATGTGGCTCTCTGCAAAATCACTGGATGTTTTTGGAACTACTGAACATAACGCGCCAATGTATACTGAGATTTTTTGATACAAATATGAACTTTACCGAACAAAACATACATGTATTGTGTAACATGAAGTCCTATGAGTGTCATCTGATGAAGATCATCAAAGGTTAGTGATTAATTTTATCTCTATTTCTGCTTTTTGTGACTCCTGTCTTTGGCTGGAAAAATGGCTGTGTTTTTCTGTGACTTGGCGGTGACCTAACATAATCGTTTGTGGGGCTTTCGCTGTAAAGCCTTTTTGAAATCGGACACTGTGGTGGGATTAACAACAAGATTACCTTTAAAATGGTATAAGATACTTGTATGTTTGAGGAATTTTAATTATGAGATTTCTGTTGTTTGAATTTGGCGCCCTGCACTTTCACTGGCTGTTGTCATATCGATCCCATTAACGGGATCTCAGCCATAAGAAGTTTAAGGAAAAAACATTCCCTATTCCCTCAACCGTTGCTCTGTTTATGTGACACATGTGTGCATCGGAAGCAAGTGACCAATAGGGCCTGACCTACAGCATATCATAATCACATCAATAAAATGGTTATAACAATCTCAGAACACCGTAACACATGTGACAGCAAAATGGATGCAAAGGACGTGACAAATGAACTTGACACGGGAATGTTTACTGGTTGCTCAGGAGGTAAAGGGGAAGTCAGATGTGTGGAATACATTTGACTAGTTGTGGAAAATACTGGAGATCAATAAATAAAATTAAAATAAGAAGCAAGCACTGCGTGTAACGTTCGTCATTAGAATGAGACCAAGGTGCAGCGTGGTTGGCGTACATTTTCCTTTAATTTTAAAATGTTCCACCAAAAAACAACTCAACGAACGTAAAGCTAGTAGTGCAAACACATGCAACACAAAAAGACAAGATCCCACAACAGAAAGTGGGAAAAAGGCTGCCTAAGTATGATTCCCAATCAGAGACAACGATAGACAGCTCCTCTGATTGGGAACCATACTCGGCCAAAAACAAAGAAATAGACAACATAGAATGCTCACCCCAAATCACACCCTGACCTAACCAAATAGAGAAATAAAACGGCTCTCTAAGGTCAGGGTGTGATACTGCGTGTATATTATGTGTGCCAAACAGGTGCTGTTAGATTACAATATAATTTTCCTGACCGTTTGGAAGAATGTAAACAAAACAAAATAAATTATAAACGTACCAGAGAGTCTGCTGTAATGTGTTTTGTAAAGCCTTTATTACACCAAAGACTAAAAACAGTCACATTCATTCCTGAATACAATTTCCGAAATGGAACGGCTTATTTATTGCTTATGCTAATTATTCAAGGGTCGCATTGTGATGTTTTCGAATCATGAATGACTTGTATACAGTGTGATGACATTACTAAGTTAATGATTGATTGATACAGTAGCCTATATAAGTATTGAAATATAGGCCAAAGTAAGTTACGGTATCAAGACTAAACAGGATGCGCTCCTAGGCCTACAGCTCAATGGTGGTTACACAAGGATTATATATAAGATTACTAATGATAATGACGTTACTTATTATTATAATGATGATCATAATAATAATAGTAATACTAACAATAAGAAGTGTCACGACTCCCACCGAAGGTGGCTCCTCTTCCTGTTCGGGCGGCGCTCGGCGGTCGTTGTCACCGGTCTACTAGCTGCCACCGATCCCCTTTTCCTTTTCTGTTAGTTTTGTGTTATTGGTTACACCTGTTTCTTGTTTGGGTTTTGGTTAGGGCTATTTGTGCGGGCTTGTTCCTCTGTTCGTTTTGTGGATATGCATTTTCCTTATTTTCTCCGGACTGTTTGGGTCCTGTTTTTGGGCCGGTCATTTGTATGCGCCTGGTGTTTTTGGCGTGACTGTTTCTGTCACCGGAATAAATACGATTGTCCTAAACCCTCTGCTCTCTGCGCCTGACTCCGCACCCACTACTCCTAGAAGTCGTAACAAGAAGGAGATCAAAAAAAAGGAAGATCAATGTTATTACTATAAATATAATTTTGGAACAGTGTAAACAACACAAAATAAGTTATAAACAATACCAGAGGCTGTTCTAACGAGAGAAAAAAAGTGTAAATCCTTTATTACAGCAAAGTAAAGATAAAAAATAGCCGAATTTGTGAAATCGTTTATCCAACATGTTGTGATTGGGTGAGGCTTGGTGCTCACGGAATCAGTAGGCTACTAAACAAACACTCAAACAGGCAACAGAAGTAGTATCTGTCTTATTTCTGTAGATATGCAGTACCAATCAAAATTTTGGACACACCTACTCATTTACAGTGGCTTGCGAAAGTATTCACCCCCTTGGCATTTTTCCAATTTTGTTGCATTACGATCTGGAATTAAAATAGATTTTTGGGGGGTTTGTATCATTTCACTTACACAACATGCCTACCACTTTGAAGATGCAAAATATTTTTGATTGTGGAACAAATAAGAAATAAGACAAAAAAACAGAAAGCTTGAGCACGCAAAATATTACTTTGTAGAGCCACCTTTTGCAGCAATTACAGCTGCAAGTCTCTTGGGGGTATGTCCCTATAAACTTGGCACATCTAGTCACTGGGATTTTTGCCCATTCTTCAAGGCAAAACTGCTCCAGCTCCTTCAAGTTGGATGGGTTCCGCTGGTGTACAGCAATCTTTAAGTCATACCACAGATTATCAATTGGATTGAGGTCTAGGCTTTGACTAGGCCATTCCAAGATATTTAAATGTTTCCCCTTAAACTACTCAAGTGTTGCTTTAGCAGTATGCTTAGGGTCATTGTCCAGTTTCCCTCAAGAATTTCCCTGTATTTAGTGCCATCCATTCCTTAAATTCTGACCAGTTTCCCAGTCCCTGCCGATAAAAAATATCCCCACAGCATGATGCTGCCACCACCATGCTTCACTGTGGGGATGGTGTTCTCGGAGGGATAAGAGGTGTTGGGTTTGCGCCAGACATAGTGTTTTCTTTGATGGCCAAAAAACACATATGGAATCATGTAGTAACCAAAAAAGTGTTAAACAATTCAAAATATATATTTTTTATATATTTTCTTCAAAGTAGCCACCCTTTGCCTTGATGACAGCTTTGCACACTCTTGGCATTCTCTCAACCAGCTTCACCTAGAATGCTTTTCAAACAGTCTTGAAGGAGTTCATACATCTGCTGAGCACTTGTTGGCTGCTTTTCCTTCACTCTGCGGTCCAACTCATCCCAAACCATCTCAATTTGGTTGAAGTCGGGGGATTGTGGAGGCCAGGTGATCTGATGCAGCACTCCATCACTCTCCTTCTTGGTCAGATGGTCCTTACACAGTCTGGAAGTGTGTTGGGTCATTGTCCTGTTGTAAACAAATGATAGTCCCACTAAGCGCAACCAGATGGGATGGCGTATCGCTGCAGAATGCTGTGTTAGCCATGCTGGTTAAGTGTGCCTTGAATTCTAAATAGATCACTGACAGTGTCACCAGCAAAGCACCCCCACACCATCACACCTCCTCCTCCATGGTTCACGGTGGGAACCACACATGCGTCTTACAAAGACACGGCAGCTGGAACCAAAAATCTCAAATTTGGACTCATCAGACCAAAGGACAGATGTCCACCGATCGAATGTCCATTGCTCGTGTTTCTTGGCCCAAGCAAGTCTCTTCTTCTTATTGGTGTCCTTTAGTAGTGGTTTCTTTGCAGCAATTCGACCATGAAGGCCTGATTCACGTAGTCTCCTCTGAACAGTTGATGTTGAGATGTATCTGTTACTTGAACTCTGTGAAGCATTTATTTGGGCTGCAATTTCTGAGGCTGGTAACTCTAATGAATCTTATCCTCTACATCAGAGGTAACGCTGGGTCTTCCTTTCCTGTGGTGGTCCTCATGAGAGCCAGTTTCAACATAACGCTTGAAGTTTTTTGTGACTGCACTTGAAGAAACAGTTCTTGAAATTTTCCGCATTGACTGAACTTCATGTCTTTAAGTAATGATGGACTGTCGTTTCACTTTACTTAATTGAGCTGTTCTTGCCATAACATGAACTTGGTCTTTTACCAAATAGGGCTATCTTCTGTATACCACCCCTACCTACTTTCTCCCGAGTGGCGCAGCGGTCTAAGGCATTTCATCTCAGTGCAAGAGGCATCACTAGAGTCCCTGGTTCGAATCCAGGCTGTATCACATCCGGCTGTGATTGAGAGTCCCATAGGGCGGCGCACAATTGGCCCAGGTTTGGCTGGGGTAGGCCGTCATTGTAAATAATAATTTGTTCTTAACTGACTTGCCTAGTTCAATAAAGGTAAAAACATTTTTTTTTTAAATAATTACCTTGTCACATCACAGCTGATTGGCTCAAACGCATTAAGAAGGAATTCAATTCCACAAATGCATTCCAGGTGACTACCTCATGAAGCTGGTTGAGAGAACGTCAAGTGTGTGCATCTAGGCAAAGGGTGGCTACTTTGAAGAATCTCAAATATAAAATATATTTCTATTTGTTGAACACTTTTTTGGTTACTACATGATTCCATATGTGTTATTTCATGGTTTTGATGTCTTCACTATTATTCTACAATGTAGAAAATTGTAAAAATAAAGAAAAACCCTTGAATGAGTAGGTGTGTCCAAACTTTTGACTGGTACTGTACATGGATGTTTTTTAAAGCCAGGCACATTTAACAGCTAGTATATTGATTATAGACCTAAATAAATGGGGTTTCCTCTCTTCTCACTTTTCTTAGACAATAAAGCAAAGGCTTTTTTCTCGTCTCCTCATTCTGCTGCTGCCATTGTTCTCAACACCAATATGCTGTTTAACTGCTATTATTCACATACAGTGCATTCGGAAAGTATTCAGATCCCTTTACTTTTTCCACATTTTGTTACTTTTAGGCCTTATTCTAAAATAGACTAAAATAAATGTTTTTCTCATCAATCTACACACAATACCCCATAATGACGAAGCAAAAACAGGTTTTTAGAAATGTTTCCAAATGTATAATTAAAAAAAAACTGAAATATCACATTTACTTAAGTATTAAATTAAGACCCTTTACTCAGTGCTTTGTTGAAGCACCTTTGGCAGTGATTACAGCCTCGAGTCTTCTTGGATATGAAGCTACAAGCTTGGCACACCTGTATTTGGGGAGTTTCTCCTATTCTTCTCTGCAGATCCTCTAGCTCTGTCAGGTTGGATGGGGAGCGTCGCTGAAACTGCCATTACAACACACCATGCCATGTTTCAGAACACCTTAAATCTGTCTAAATACCATCACAACCATGTGTTTCAATACTCCAGCAAAGTTAAGGTTTTGTGTCCTTTAAGGTGGTGGCAGTTCAGTTGCCACTAGTTTAGAGCACTTCATTTTAACAGTGTAAGCTTTCGGTTTGAATCATTTATTGCCACTGGGACACGCCGGTGTATCTGCTAAGCTGCTTGCTGTACACTGTACTGCATGATGGTACACATGGATTGGATTGTGGGTTTACTAACGCGTTGGTTTGTTTGTTGACTATAACATTAATACGGTGACGATGTAGGCTGTGTAACAGTTACCGGTCATGGTATGAAGGTTTGGCTTTGAGTAGTTTTTGCACCTGGTCACAGACAGCTGTTGTGTTCTGCACTGAAGTCCACAAGTGAAGGGAAAAGGTTAGAGGAGGAGAGCAAAAAGGAATTATACAACTAGCAAAGTGATGATGCTGTATGTGGCTGCTTTGGAAGTGAACTGTGTGTGCGGGTGATTCGGGGTGTATTCATTCCGCTGATTCTGTTGCAAAACGTTTCTTAAACGGAACGAAGCGGGGAGGGACCTACCTGATTTTGTCCAATAGAAACTCTTGTTTCAGTTGAAAAACGGAATGTTTTGCAACTGTTTGGACTAATGATTACACCCAAGATCAGCTAGATCCAGGCAATAGTGTGCATGGCCGTATTGAATGTGTCACTATCTGTCACCTTGATTACTCCAAATTGTCTCTTGACCTGTGCACCCACATTATAAACGTTCAATTGTAGGCTAAGTTGAAGCAACCTCATGATGGGTATAGGACAAATTTGAGTATCATATAGTTGCTTAAACCTATCGATGATACATTGAGCTGGGTGAATGGAATATAAATGACAGTCATCCAATATGCTGTAATAGAAATAAGGTTCAAGGCAGGCAGCCAGGTTGAGCAGCCATAGCTATTGCTAACAGTAGTTACTCCATTGACAATGGAGACATACACTCTATCAGGTCACCCATGAACACATTCACCCTCTGGTCACCAACGAGCAATCTTCTCTTAATGCACAGTATACAATTCTTTTGATGCATTACAATGCACAGTATCTGGACCATGGCTGCTGAATGTCCAGAGGCTGCTTGGGGCAAATAGAGATAGACAGCGTGTTGGTGAATAGTCGGCCTGTCTAGAGGCATCTACATGGCTTCCTGTGAGACCAGAGCAGGTCACCACAGCCACCATCAGTCCCTGTTAGCTACGCTTGAACACACACAGAAACTGCAGTAGTGGCTCTTAGACTGTTCTCTTCATGGAATATTTTTGCCAACACAAATACGGTATGCATGCTAAAGACCCTCAGTTATGCAAACACACTCAAACGAACGCACATGAGGTCATACCATAAATGTGTGCGTGACCACACAAACACGCACGCACACACACACACACACACACACACACACACACACACACACACACTGTCTGCCCCGAGTCTTCAGATTACGTAGCCTGCGTATGCTGACTTTTCTGTGTGAAGGAAGACATGATGGTAACAGTATAGGCTGCTTTGTCTATAAGCACACAAATCCCAAAACAAAGGCACAGGTTGAACGCACTCATGTAAACACACACACACACAACCACCCTTACTTACCCCATTCCCATTGTCAGCCCACTGTCCCTGTCCAGAGAGCCGACAGCCCATGTCTGTGTCACTCTGGTGGAGGTCTGGCCGATCCACTTACAGCAGTGGAGGGGGAGAAAGGAGGAGGGAATGCCAGCTCGAAGGTAAGAGGAAGGTAGACAAGCCAGCTCGGAGGTATGAAGGATGAAACCAGTGCAGCAGTGCATCAATCCAATCTGTGCCAGAGTCCAGGGAAGAGGAAAGGCCGGCAGAAATGCCCCCCCCCCTCCTCAAATGATAGAGAATGTGAGCCTTGTCAGTGCGTGGATTCTGCAGTGCTGGAGAATAGAACGCTGCTGTTACTCGCTTCACTTCTCTCTCATCCTCTCTCAGAGTCAGCCTCTGAGGCTCCACCCACGAACAGACCCTCTGCTCATGCATATTCAGCATCTGTCAACACCAATGAACCAATCCCAGAGCCAGAATGAGAGAGGGAGGGAGGCCTGTGGATGGTATTGGTTCAAAGGATCAGCAGTCAAACATTCATTCATTTATTCAGTCTTCCCCACAGTGTTTATCACCATTTGTACTTGATGAAAATGAAATGGTCTTTCCCTTTTTAAACCCCCTCCTCCCCAAACGAAGGTACAGTATGTTGGTAATTGCATGGCAGAGATTACTCCCATATCAATGTGATATTTTGCATTATGTTTATATTTGCCATTTTAATGATAGAAGCTAAGTGTGTCAGTAAACAAATACAGTATCTCATTATTATGCTTAAATATTCAAGTAGCTAACCCTTGGCAAGCACTCTTACCAGCTGTGGTATTATTGAATGCTGGGGAATTGGTTTAGTTATGGAACATTGTTGTAGTGGCATAAGGTGTCCAGAAGGAGAGGGAATTTTGCAAGAAACACTAATGCTGGTTAATGAGCTTTCATTCTAAACTCTAGGGAGAGAAAGGCATAAACACACATCCACCAGCACACATTCCTTCACATCACCTACAGCACCCGATGTCACAGGAAGGCCAAAAAGATCATCAAGGACAACAACCACCCGAGCCACTGCTTGTTCACCCTGCTATCATCCAGAAGGCGAGGTCAGTACAGGTGCATCAAAGCTGGGACCAAGAGACTGAAAAACAGCTTATATCTCAAGGCCATCAGACTGTTAAATAGCCATCACTAGCACATTAGAGGCTGCTGCCCCATATACATAGACTTGAAATCACTGGGCACTTTAATAATGGAGCACTAGTCACTTTTATAATGTTTACATATTTTGCATTACTCATCTCATATGTATATACTGTATTATATTATACTCTACTGTATCTTAGTCTATGCCGCTCTGACATTGCTCGTCCACATATTTATATATTCTTAATTCCCTTCCTTTACTTACATTTGTGTGTATTGTTGTGTATTGTTAGATATTACTGCACTGTTGGAGCTAGGAACACAAGCATTTCGCTACACCCGCAATAACATCTGCTAAACACGTGTATGTGACCAATAACATTTGATTTGATGATTTTGATTTGATCACCCGTCTAAAGCACTGACACAGTCATACTCACAGAGGATGAGTCAACCCCCAGCAGAGGCAAACAATCTCCGTCTCTATCTGCACCGCACAGTTACTGTCATGTCAGTCACTCTGTCAGCACACCAGACAATTTGGCGCTCAAAAGCATGGATTTGCTATTCACTTTGTGTGTGTGAGCTGTGTCTTTGGGATCAAGTCCAGGGTTCTGGTTTGCCTGCTTGCATTCTCACATGAATCCAGTGTCTCCAGGTTCCAAGAATATCCCCTTCACCAATAATTTCCTCTTCTAGATGTTCAGTCCGTTATTATGAAGGATGACGAGAGTGGAATAGATCAGTTAGAGGTAGCCTAGAAATCCTGAGAACAGAGAGCGCTTCAGAGGAGAGGCAATAAAAGGAAAAATTTAAAACAGGAGAGAGAGAGAGAGAGAGAGAGAGAGAGAGAGAGAGAGAGAGAGAGAGAGAGAGAGAGAGAGAGAGAGAGAGAGAGAGCACACTAGTTCATGTCATCTTCAATCACGTCCCCACGGAGTGCCAGCCTCCCAGCTTCTCCTCCCGGTCCCAGCTAGCCTGCAGGTGGTGTCCTGCTGTCCCCTCTCACCATGCCTGACTTTGCCTGTTGTTTCGGTCACTGGGCTCTCTGCATCCACTATTTGTGTCTGTCTGTATTGATATGTCTAGCTATATTTCATATGTAAATGTTGGCATTGTGGTGTGCAATGGTGCAGTCAGTGTTCTAGTATTAGCCACTGTAACCCACCGGGAGTCTCTCTGTCTGTCTTTGAATCTCATTCATTAAAGACTCTGTGCACACAGCCATTAATACAGTACAGACATGCACTTTAACAGCTGACAGGGTTGGTTAACTGCTGACGTCAGCACTCGGAGAAACCAAAAAATGTCACATCGAATCATCTAAGGAGGACATGCATTTAACGAGCCCGTGATGTAACGTGACATTTCAATGCCTAGGAGAGTTTTTTTTTAAATCCAGTCTCTTAAAAATCTATCTAAAATACCAAGCCAGGGAGCGAGAAAGTCCTTCAGTTCTGGGTACCTTATAAGTGGAGCCCGGGCCCCCCTCGACTAATTCTCATTTCTCTGTGAACGCTGTGGAGGCCTGAGTGTCTCAATGCACCTCCAGAAATAGCCTCACAGAGAAGTGGTAAATTAATATTTCAGTTGTGCTGCTGACTGTAAGCCAGGCCAGGCTGAGACAGATGTGTTTGGATTCTTTATATTTTTCTCCCCAGGTGTTAACCTTTTGTTAACAGGGCTTTGCACTTTCTCACCAACCACTTTATCCCTTCCTTTGCATAGGCCAACTATGTTTATCTGCTGTTTTTTCTCTCCACTTCGTTATATATTTATTTTACATGCAACACACCTAACTGATGAAAATGGTTAAAAGGAGAGTGAGAATGATAAAACATTACAGAAAGAAAGGACTATAGGAAGACACAAAGCATATTCTGATGCAGAATAACCTTTGAACTCACATTTTTATGGCCCTAAAAGAGGTCATTTTGATGAGGAGCTCGTCTGCTCATCAGGCTGCTGGTTTCTGTTCTTTGTGGTAGTGAGAAACATGTATTCACAGTCCAGAGGAAGGTACAGTATATGACACATGGAAGTGTTGAGACCCGACAAGTAGAACAAACAATATTTATTACACTCTATATACAGACATTTACAGAAATATTCAATATTGACAATAGTTATGCTCCTTTAGGCTTAGGAATCCCATTCATGTTTATAGAGGATGTGCCTTGCTTTAAAAGGTAGTTGCTGTTAGATTGGTCACAGGTCGTAACTGTTTTTATACAACTGTTATATTACATTGTTAACTACTGTATGTTCTATGCTTATTGCTAAGAAGGCATATGGCAAACTACCAACTGTAATTATTTGCCAGCAAATAATAGCTAAATAACCATCAAATTAGCTACTTTGGTTTATTTAATATAAATCCATGCTGTATACATAATTATAAACTGGGTGGTTCGAGCACTGAATGCTGATTGACTGACACTCGTGGTATATCAGAACGTATACCACAGGTATGACAAAACATTTATTTTTACTGCTCTAATTACGTGGGTAACCAGTTTATAATAGCAATAAGGCACCTCAGAGGTTTGTGGTATATGGCCAATATACCACGGCTAAGGGCTGTATCCAGGCATTCCGCTTTGCGTCGTGCGTAAGAACAGCCCTTAGCCGTGGTATATTTTCTATATACCTCCCCGTGCCTTTTTGCTTAATTATAAACTGGGTGGTTCGAGCACTGAATGCTGATTGGCTGACAGCCGTGGTATATCAGACCAATATATATGACCAATATATATATATGACCAATATACCCCGGCTAAGGGCTGTATCCAGGCACTCTGCGATGCATACGAACAGCCCTTAGCTGTGGTATATTGGACATATACCACACCCCCTCAGCCCTTATTGCTTAATTATATCACAATGTAATTCAGCTTCCAGCAATGTCCAGTTCAGCTCCAGATAGTGCGTGTGTGTGTGATACCTTTTCCCTCATGCACTCCCTCACAATCCCAGTGACAGTAAAGGCATCAAGCTAGTAACCAGAAGTAGGGAAGTAGAAACACTTCCTGCGTTGGCTGGAGGTTGTTCTCTAGTACTGTCCTTCTCCCTCTCTGTAGCTCTTTCCTCCCCCTCCCACTTCTCCTCCTCCTCCTCATCCCCAGGCTCTGTGCCTGTCTCCTCTCTGTCAGCCATGGTTGGCTCAGGGGCTGATGAGTAGTCTGGTTGTGTCCTCGGTGGTGATGGCGGTGTGTCCTCGGTGGCTGTGGCTATGGTGGTGGCTGTGGCTGTGGCTTTGTGTGTGGAGGGCTCATCAGTGCCTGGGAGAGAGCTGTACATTGTCTCCTTCTCTACATCAGGCTCCTCTGTAGGCTCATGGGCATCAGGCACTGTGGGAAACAATAATGAGAAATCTATACCTTCGAAACTGATTACAGGGTCCCTAGCCCAAAGCAACAAATCAATCTTCACAAAGAGGGAATACCATGATCAACCACAATTGGCTCGACACTTAGGTCAGGTTGGAGAGGATGAGATTTGACATCTGTGTGTTTTCCAAGACACTGGAGGTAGATAGTGAGGTAAAATACATTTGCGGGACAGGAGAGGGGGCAGGCAGGCGGAGTTGCGGGCAGAGTTGTGTGATTGACATGTGCTGAGTTCCTACCACAGAGGTTCTGGTCACATCGCGGCAGGTTGTCTGGACACTTGGAGCACCATTCACCTTCCTCATAGGGTTTCTCATCATTAAAGTTACCTCTGAAATGCAAATGGTAACACAGGTCAGTGGTCACTCTGTCAGGGCTGTTAGTCAGGGACCAACCCTAACCCTAACCCCAGAATGGTATTACAATGTCTCTACAGGTGTAATGCTAACCCTAACACAATCAGTGAAATGCAATGGTAAGGATTCATTATGTTAACTGAATGTCTAAGTCTAGAAATAGGAGATGAATGTGGAATTTAGTCCATGTTCTCTGGTAACATACTTACGCTGGGTAATAATTGCAGACTAGGAAGGTGGCTTTCTCAAAGGACAGCCCCTCCATGGTGTCACAGCGATGAACAGCACAGCCCACAGAGTGAGAGTCCGCCCACACCATCTGAAACATCCCCAGCAGTCTCACCATCATCAACATCATCATCACCACCACCACCATCATCACCATCATCACCATCACCACTATCACCACCATCATCACCATCGTCATCACCATCATCATCATCATCATCACCACCAGCATCATCACCACCATCATCATCATCATCACCACCATCATCACCATCACCACCACCATCATCATCATCATCATCACTATCCTCATCATCACCATCATCATCATCATCATCACCACCACCATCATCATCATCATCACCACCACCATCACCACCATCATCATCATCACCACCATCACCACCATCATCATCATCATCATCACCACCATCATCATCATCATCACCACCATCATCATCATCATCACCACCATCATCACCATCACCACCACCATCACCACCACTATCATCATCATCACCACCACCATCACCACCATCACCACCACCATCATCATCATCACCACCACCACCACCATCATCATCATCATCATCACCACCATCACCATCATCATCATCATCATCATCATCACCATCACCACCATCATCATCACCACCATTATCACCATCCTTACCATCATCATCTCCATCTCCATCATCACCATCACCATCACTATCCTCATCATCATCATCATCATCACCCACTATCACAGGGGTTATACACACAGGAGTAAAGACAAAGGAATATTCAACCTGTCACAGTTGTAATACTGTGTTATAAGAAGTGTATTCTACAAATACAGTAACTATTATCTCCCTGTGTCACTCACCTGAGTGTAGTGTCCACACATCTTGTCATCCTGGCAGCTGTTGTTGTTGTAGTCGTAGTCTAGGTGCTCCAGGAACCACTTCTCCATGGCAATGTTGGGGTCAAAGAGTCCGTTGGACACAAACAGGTTCTCTCCCATGTTCAGCTCCTCTAGATCCGGGTTGTGCTCCCATATACACTTCACAGCATAGCCCTCAGCTATGATCTTCAGCTTCTCATCCCATTTCTGAAGGCGAAAAAGAGACAAACCATCATATTACTGTAGACTACCAATAATCTGCTTGACTGCTACCTGTAATCTGTACAGATGTAGTGCTGCAGACTGAACGACAGAGGGAGACATTAACCAACATTGAGGATCAAAACAGAACTCTGTACATAGCTTGCTATGCAACTCTATTATATTAGTGTTTCAATTGTGTACAACTTCAAACTACTTCAAATTAATCATTCTGTTCAGCATATCCACCACATTGCAAGTAAGTTTGATCCTAATATCACATGTCCTATTACTCTGATTCTAAAGAGGGAAAAATGAATTTTTGCAAGTGGCATTCTAAAACCAATAGCTATGGTCCTTGCTCTACCCCTATCTAAATACCAAACGTTCAGGGTTGATATAGATAGCACAGCACTGGCAGATTGTAATACAAGAGGTATGCTTATGAAAACATTGGTGGAGTTTGGAGATAAGACACTATTGCTAATGGTTTTGAATTTAGCTATTTCTTTATTTGATGTATATTTGCTGTATTTATTTGATGTATGTGCCAATTTATACTACCCTAATAATTTAACAATTCCTGACCCGGGCCACCCGCCAGTCGACATTGGTATTTCCTTCTAATACTGCCTGCAGCAAGAGGAATTTCCTTCTCCGCTATTGAAATGTTAATACTGCAAACCGATAAGGGATGGTTTGTTATGTTAACATTGGAGGAAGACAATGACTATCTTTGTCTAAAAGGATCCTCTTTAACTTTAGACATAAACCATACTGTACATTACATTAGTCACACCTTTAACTTTAGACATAAACCATACTGTACATTACATTAGTCACACCAACATTCCCATGTAAACCACATACTCCTTTTTATGATCCTTCCTTATTAAATCAAACCTTTACTAAGGAACCTTTCAGTAATACGGGTATTAGTGGTTGAGGAATGTGGGCTTATCCCACATAGTTTCAGTGTCATGACTTCCGCCGAAGTTGGTCCCTCTCCTTGTTCGGGCGGCGTTCGGCGGTCGAAGTCACCGACCTTCTAGCCATCGCTGATCCTCTTTTAATTTTCCTTTGGTTTTGTCTTCTCTTGTATCACACCTGGTTCCAATCCCATCAATTACATGTTGTGTATTTAACCCTCTGTTCCCCCTCATGTCCTTGTCGGTGATTGTTTATTGTAAGTGCTTGTGCACGTCTGTCCTGGTGTGCATCGGGTTATGTACCCATTATTTGATTGTTCTGTTTTCCGGTGTTTTTTTTTATTATTAAACTGCGCCGTTGGAAACACAGTTTTTGTTCTCCTGCGTCTGACTTCTCTGTTGCCAGTACGCACTTCTTACAGAATCACCAACCCGACTATGGAGTCAGCAGGAGCAGGTACCCCGGGTATAAGGGTGTCCGCCATCGTCTCGTCCTCACCGGGAAAGCCCTGGAGTGGGCCAACGCCGTGTGGAGAGAGGGAGATGCGACATTGGACCAGTTTGAGGAGTTCACCTGCCATTTCCGGGCAGTCTTCGACCACCCGCCCGAGGGTAGAGCGGCGGGTGAGCGCTTCTTCCATCTGAGGCAGGAGACGAGGAGCGCCCAGGAGTTCGCCCTGGAGTTTAGGACCCTGGCTGCCGGCGCGGGATGGAACGACAGGGCCCTGATCGACCATTACCGCTGCAGGCCAACTCCGAGGACGTCCGTCGGGAGTTGGCCTGCAGAGACACCACCCTCACGTTCGACCAGCTGGTGGACCTGTCCATCCGGCTGGACAACCTGCTGGCTACCCGTGGACGTTCTGATCAGGGTCTGGTGATTCCATCCTCCCGCACCCCCTCTCCGATACCCATGGAGTTGGGAGGGGCGGTGCGCAGGGAGACCGGAGGGGGTTCCAGCTCGTGCACCATCTGTGGCCGCAGAGGTCATACTGCCGGTCGGTGCCGGGTGGGTTCCTCTGGGGATCGAGGCAGCAGGCAGGGCGCTCTGGTGTCACCCCAGGTGAGCCGGCACCATTCTCACCCAGAGCCCTCTGTTGCACATATGTTTGTGTATGCCACTTTCCCTGAGTTTTCCCTGCATTCCCAGCATACGGCGCTCGTCAATTTAGGCGCGGCTGGGAATTTTATTGATAGAGTGTTAGCCTATAGTTTAGGGATTCCCATTGTTCCCGTGGCTGTGCCTTTCCCCGTTCACGCCTTAGATAGTCGACCATTAGGGTCAGGGTTGATTAGGGAGGTCACTGCTCCTTTGGGCATGGTGATGCAGGGGGGTCACAAGGAGAGAATGAGTCTCTTCCTTATTGACTCTCCTGCGTTTCCCGTGGTGCTGGGCCTACCCTGGTTAGCTTGTCATAACCCCACTGTTTCTTTGCCACAGAGGGCTCTCACGGGGTGGTCGTGAGAGTGCTCAGATAGGTGTTTAGGGGTTTCCGTTGGTGCTACTACGGTGGAGAGTCCAGACCAGGTCTCCACCGTGCGCATTCCCCCTGAATATGTCGATTTGGCTCTCGACGCAATTACCACCTCATCGACGGGGCGATTGTGCGATAAATCTTCAGGTAGACGCTGCACTTCCCAGGAGTCACGTATACTCCCCTCTCACAGGCGGAGACGGAAGCTATGGAAACATATGTCTCCGAATCCCTGCGTCAGGGGTACATTCGGTCCTCCACTTCACCCGCCTCCTCGAGTTTCTTTTTTGTGAAGGAGGGAGGTCTGCGCCCGTGTATTGACTATCGGGGTCTGAATCAGATCACTGTGAGGTACAGTTACCCGCTACCGCTCATAGCCACAGCGATAGAATCAATGCACGGGGCGCGCTTCTTCACCAAACTAGATCTCAGGAGCGCTTACAACCTGGTGCGTATCCGGGAGGGAGACGAGAGGAAGACGGCTTTCAGTACCACCTCAGGGCACTATGAGTACCTCGTCATGCCGTACGGGTTGATGAATGCGCCATCAGTCTTCCAATCCTTTGTGGATGAGATTTTCAGGGACCTGCACGGGCAGGGTGTGGTGGTGTATATTGATGACATTTTGATATACTCCGCTACACGCGCTGAGCATGTGTCCCTAGTGCGCAGGGTGCTTGGTCGACTGTTGGAGCATGACCTGTACGTCAACGCTGAGAAATGCCTGTTCTTCCAACAGTCCGTCTCCTTCCTAGGGTATTGCATTTCCACCTCAGGGGTGGAGATGGAGAGTGACCGCATTTCAGCCGTGCGTAATCGGCCGACTCCCACCACCGTAAAGGAGGTGCAGCGGTTCTTAGGGTTTGCCAACTACTACCAGAGGTTTATCCGGGCTTTTGGTCACCTGAGGGCTCTGTTTACCTCGGCTCCCGTGCTGGCCAATCCGGATCCCTCTTTGGCGTTCATAGTGGAGGTGGACACGTCCGAGGCTGGGATAGGAGCTGTGCTTTCTCAGTGCTTGGGTACGCCACCTAAGCTCCGCCCCTGTGTCTTCTTCTTGAAGAAGCTCAGCCCGGCGGAGCGAAGCTATGACGTGGGGGACCGGGAGCTGTTGGCTGTCGTCAAGGCCTTGAAGGCGTGGAGACATTGGCTTGAGGGGGCTAGACACCCTTTTCTCATCTGGACTGATCACCGCAATCTGGAGTACATCCAGGCGGCGAGGAGACTGAACCCTCACCAGGCAAGGTGGGCCATGTTTTTCACCCGTTTTGTGTTCACCCTTTCCTACAGACCAGGCTCCCAGAACGTTAAGGCAGACGCATTGTCCCAGCTGTATGACACAGAGGAGCGGGGCATGGATCCCACTCCCATACTCCCCGCCTCCTGCCTGGTGGCGCCGGTAGTGTGGGAGCTGGACACGGACATTGAGCAGGCGTTACGTGCAGAGCCCGCTCCCATCCAGTGTCCCGCTGGGCGTCTGTACTTCCCATCTGCTGTTCGTGACCGGTTGATCTATTGGGCCCACACGTCACCCTCCTCTGGTCATCCTGGGATCGGTCGGACAGTGCGCTGTAGGAGCGGGAGGTACTGGTGGCCTACCTTGGCTAAGGATGTGAGGGTTTATATTTCCTCCTGCTCGGTGTGCGCCCAGTGTAAGGCTCCGAGGCACCTACCCAGAGGTAAGCTACATCCCTTACCCGTTCCACAGCGGCCTTGGTCGCACCTGTCGGTGGATTTTCTGACTGATCTTCCACTCTCACAGGGTAACACCGCGATCCTGGTCGTTGTGGATCATTTCTCTAAGTCCTGTCGTCTCCTCCCTCTGCCCTGTCTCCCTACGGCCCTACAGACTGCGGAGGCCTTGTTTACACACGTCTTCCGGCACTACGGGGTGCCTGAGGATATAATGTCTGATCGGGGTCCCCAGTTCAGGTCTAGGGTCTGGAAGGCGTTCATGGAACATCTGGGGGTCTCGATCAGTCTTACTTCAGGGTTTCACCCCGAGAGTAATGGGCAGGTGGAGAGAGTGAACCAGGATGTGGGTAGGTTTCTGCGGTCCTATTGCCAGGACCGGCCGGGGGAGTGGGCTGCGTTCGTGTCCTGGGCCGAGATGGCACAGAACTCGCTCCGCCACTCTTCCACTAACCTCTCTCCCTTCCAGTGCGTACTGGGGTACCAGCCGGTTCTGGCGCCTTGGCATCAGGGTCAGACCGAGGTTCCTGCGGAGGACGACTGGTTCAGGCGCGCGGATGAGACATGGGAAGCCGTCCGTGTCCACTTTCAGCAGGCCGTGACGCGCAAAAAGAGGAATGCAGATCGCCACCGCAGTGAGACCCCGGTGTTCGCACGTCTGGCTCTCGACCCGAAACCTGCCCCTCCGCCTGCCCTGCCGGAAGCTGGGTCCGCGCTTTGTGGGGCCATTTAAA
Source organism: Salvelinus alpinus (assembly GCF_045679555.1). Classification (NCBI taxonomy): domain Eukaryota; kingdom Metazoa; phylum Chordata; class Actinopteri; order Salmoniformes; family Salmonidae; genus Salvelinus; species Salvelinus alpinus. Next base: position 15,743,387 of record NC_092113.1, read on the forward strand.
GTCCTGAGGAGAGTGAACGAGGTTTGTTATAGGTTACAGCCTCCACCTGATTACCGTATTAAACCCTCGTTCCATATGTCTCTCCTCAGGCCGGTGGTGGCTGGCCCGCTCCAGGATTCTGAGGTGAGGGAGGTTCCTCCGCCCCCTCTGGACATCGGGGGGGCCCCGGTGTACTCCGTTCGGTCCATACTGGATTCGAGGCGAGGGGCCTTCAGTATCTCGTGAAGTGGGAGGGGTACGGCCCGGAGGAGAGGTGCTGGGTTCCGGTCGAGGACGTGTTGGACCTATCTATGCTGCAGGATCGCCCTGCACCTCACCCTCTGGGTCGTCCCCGAGGCCGGTGTCGACCCGCTGCTGGAGCTGCGCGTCAGGGGGGAGGGTTACTCCTCTGTTCAAATCAAATCAAATGTATTTATATAGCCCTTCTTACATCAGCTGATATCTCAAAGTGCTGTAAAGAAACCCAGCCTAAAACCCCAAAAAGCAAGCAATGCAGGTGTAGAAGCACGGATGGTAGGAAAAACTCCCTAGAAAGGCCAAAACCTGTCCTTGTCGGTGATTGTGCTTGTGCACGTCTGTCCTGGTGTGCGTCGGGTTATGTAACCATTATTTGATTGTTCTGTTTTTCAGTGTTTTTTTTGTTGTTATTAAACTGCGCCATTTGGAAACACAGTTTTTGCTCTCCTGCGTCTGACTTCTCTGCCGCCAGTACGCACTCCTTACATTCAGTTCAATTCCTATACAAGTATTGTAATGAGCAAGAGGATGAGATGGCACTTGACAGATAAGGCTTGATCTTGATTTAGCTCGCCAAATGTTATGGTGGTAATTGGTTTTAAGAGATGCAGTATTGTACGAACGCGTATTGTCTTTGTATCATGACCTGTCCAGACAGAGACATCCAGTGTGGAGTCATGTGAAGTTCAGTTTATTTGTCCAGTCACCCCATGACTCTAAACAAACAGAGGTCTTGTGTTGGAGGCCGGGGATACTAGTTGAAATTCCACAGCATCTTGCATCCTAGCCTCAGGACATCAGATCTCCTCCTCTCTGTTCTTGGGCAAACAGAGCTGTACATCTTTGTCATGCTTCAGCCAGAGAAAACAAAGGCGTCCCCCTGACCATCTGGTCAGCATTAGATGCTGTGTCCAGTACACAGAAAATCAAGGACATTCCACATGGGGTGTGACTCCGCAGATGAAACCTGACTCAATCAATTGATCACCAAGTAGTGACGTAGAAAGCTGTGATATATGAGTCAATGACATATGGCTATGTTTTGAAACAATCCATTAAAATTTCATTGAATCTTCCAAAAAAAATACAAATAAAAAGTTACATTAATTTCTTATTTCAAATAGGTATGTTCTGTTTCTTCTTGTATAGTCCACATGATCTGTCTTTCTCCAGGTAATTGATTACTGTGATGTTTGACGGACATTCCTGTCCCAGGACATCTAATAAACTGTCATTCACAGGTAAGGATGAAGCAGTGCTTAACAGGAAGTTACTGTTGGAATGTTGCGGTTTTGTTGGTCATGATGACTCATGATTCCACTCAACTGCAATTAATGCTTTAATGCTATGAATTAATGATATGAACCCATTCATGGAAATGGCCTCGGTGGTGCGTTCATCTTAACACAGAGACAGGCAGAGACCTATTCCTGGGACTGTCAGATAGCAACTTTAGCATTCACATCCCACAGTGTGCACACTCACACACACACTCACTTACTCTCATGCATTGCATAACCCTGGACTCAACTCTGAACATCCACTCACTCAGTCATGGTGGGGTGAATCAACACAGAAATGCACTGAGGCACAGACAGGCTCTATCAGCAAAGTCATTAACTTAACTCTGGATGTCGACAAAAGTTTTGTCTTGGGATTACTTTTATAATTGATATGCTGATTTAAACATGGTGCAGCGCTGTTTTTGTCAACTTTATGGGGTGGTAATATGTATTAGGTATGATGCATCTTCTGCAGCACTATGGTAAATGTTCTGCACAACAAGCTTTTTGTCATTTATGAAATGCTGATATCATGTCAAAAAAATGGCCATGACACTATAGATACAGGCAGAGTTCAGTTTTGATGCAAGACCATTTTAAAGCTGAATACTAACGGATATTTTAAGTTACAGAAGCACCCATTTCATGTACAATACTGAACAACTGGCAGCATTGCACAAACATAAATATCAATCAAAAATCCCCACACCAGAAGAAACCTATGTATCTACTACATCCACCTGAGATCAATTCTAATACATATTAACCTCATGAGAACAACGAGTACTACTAACCACACCAGGTGATGGCAGTCAAAACAGGGGTAAACTCCATCAATCCCACCAGCCATACAGTAGTATCCCAATATCCAAGAAGCTCCTCACCACAAAGGGTTAACCTCCTATCCGTCCCCCCAGTCATGCTGCCCTTACCACTTTCTGCATGTAGGTGGAATTGGGCACCACCTGGCCACGGTAGCTGTTGTGCAGCTCCACGAGGGTCTCTGTGTCGTCCTCGCTCAGCTGGCAGGAGGCTGGACACAGGGTGACAATGACATAGAATCCCACCACGCCAGCCCAGAGAAGTGTCCCCCTCAGCATGTCTAGGCAGTAAAGTCCTCTCTTTCTCTCTCTCAAGGGTCACTTCAGATGTCTGCCGGTATCAGAGGGTGTTGCTGTATGTGAATGTGTGTTTCCAGTGTGTAGATGTGTGTTCTGTGAGTACGTGTATGTGTGTGTGAAAATCTTTCTTTTGGTCAATGTACTTGTGTGTGTATAGTGTGTGCTTCAGCTGCTCTGTCTCTTCTCCTCTTGGATCTCAGGCTGGAGATATTAAGAGGGAGTGACTCCACCCTGCTCTCCACAGGAGAACACCCACACCACCCTCACCCTCACTAGGTCACATTACACGCTGCTCTCTGACTGGTACGCACCGACACCACTTGAAAACAATCGGCCTATTCTTACGAATCTGGTGTGATTTCAGGCTGGACACAGACACAGATCGAGATACGTTGAGATACAGATACGGTTCATATCTCTGACTCACACGCAGTTGGCCTTCACTCTGTGCTCTCAACACTGAGTCAGGACACAGATTTCCCCATAGTGCACCTGACAGGAAAGATCTTAAATCCAAACATGGGAAGAGTGAGCAGCATCAGGCAGTTGACCTATGTTGTGTTGTATCTCACCCCAGTGTCATATTTACTTTCATTCTCCTTCCGTTACAGCTCTTCATAACAGAGGAATTTCCATAGCTGATAAAGAATGTCATGTGATCCTATGCATTGGGTTGGGTGGGATGTGATTCACTTGGCACATGCACATCTCTGTACCATCAACATTTGGTAGCTACCAGACTCTTTTCTGCAATCCACCTCAATGTGGTCATTCAGATTTTAATTTTAATTTCCAGGAATGCATTCCTTATGCCAATCAAATTAAAGAAATGCTTATTAATATTAGGGACACATTCCTAAATCCTGAATTGCAATGGGATTTCATGATTTCAGTTATGACAAGTGTAACAAACAAAGCACTCTCCCCAGTCCATAACTCATATAATCCTGCTGGAATCGGGGAATGTCCCATTGCTCACAGCAGGGTGTTTTTACATGGGGCCTTTATAAGGTTCAGGGCAGTACATTCAGCACACTGAGACCCTTCATACATTATCTCAATACTACTTCATGAAAGCATACCCAGTATGAGTCTATGAGAGACAGGGGTCTGCACTGCAGAAAAACAACAGATTTGAGCATGTGATGTTTGCTGTCATTCATTCTAGTGGTTAACATTCCGTTCATGAATTACATATGCGGTAGGTATCAGTCATATTGGAGTGTTCACAGGAAAGGTTTGTTTCATTTTTTTGCGTCACTAGAGCCATAGAGGGTGTGGACCTCTAAGCTCCTTCAAACTTCATTAGACCAGAGAAGTGGGGCCAAGTCCCTCACATACACATAGCAACCAAACACTCCAGCTGCCCATGGTCAGTAGCTCGGTATGCACAGGTCTGCAGAATGAACTGAAAGCTGAGACCTGATAAGCTGATCCTGAACCCTCCCAAAAGCCCTTCTTCCAGAATGTGCTCCGTGACTGTAATGCCACAGGGAGCACAAGTATTAGAGCTGTTCTGAGAAACCTTGCCTGAGAGAAAAGCTTTCAAAACAACTACGACTTACTTACAGGAAATGTACAATATTACTACCAGCTGAGAAGAGGATTGCATCATTTCATGACATTAACCTCCACAGAAAGGATCTCTCCGCAATGTGCTGTACCTCAAATACACACCCTGGTATTCATCCCTCTCTATCCAATGGGTTTATGTTCTTTAGCAACTTAATGGACGTAGGAGTTTTTTTCACACATTAAGTAGATTCATGCGCAGGCAGTAAGGGAGTAATTTATGAGGACTTGTCCTTGGATCCGCCCTAGCTGTCCTGCCATAGTGGAAGAGCCATTTCTCCCTGGCTAAATAAGAGCAGAAACCACAACTCGTTAATCAGAGCCACATCTGAATGAATCCAAATCAGATACATTCCTTTTTCAGTGATGGAACACAACAACAACATGTCACGAACTCGCACTTAGCTTGCCTTTCTCTGTCATAATCTTTCCTGTTATCTTTCATCAAAGGATGATTTGACTAGGCCTTTCTGAATCCTGGTTGTTTCTTATCAGCTGCTGTTTTTCTAGGACACAGCTTTCTTGGTTGCAGATGCAGTTTGATATGGAAAGTACATACCACTACAACTCTTGAATGAGCACTAGCAGCTTCACTTTGTCTTAATTCAAGAACACCACGTTCTGTGAGTTTATCCCAGCCTACTATCTCAGAGGTCTTAGCAAAGTGATGAATGGACAAGACAACAACATAAAGGCATTAGGCATTCCCTCAACCTGTCCGGGGGTGTTTCAGATGTTCACCGTAGATGTATCCCTAGTCTTCCAGCATCATACCCGCCTTGGTCTTGACTGGATTCAGCAGGCCTATGACAGGCTTCAGATGGCCAGAGGAGAGCTCTGGAGATCCACACTTTTCAGGATTCTAGAGCCTAGTGCTGAAGTCATGGTGAGCTATGGTACAGGTAAACATACCCCAGGGCTGCCTGTGCCCCTTTGGCCTGACCCAAGCTGTAGTGTCTTAGCTCTTACAGAACATAACACAAGCCATGGTTGAGCTTGAGCAAGAAGATTAAGTCCAATCTCAGATTATTTTCCAAGAGCTTGTTGATATTGAACAAAACTCAGTATGTTTGATTGTTCTACCTTTCTTTCTCTCTTTCTCTCTTTCTTTTTTTCTTTCTCTCTCTCGGAGGACCTGAGCCCTAGGACCATGCCTCAGGACTACCTGCCCTGATGACTCCTTGCTGTCCCCAGTCCACCCGGCCGTGCTATTGCTCCAGTTTCAACTGTTCTGCCTGCGGCTATGGAACCCTGACCTGTTCACCGGACGTGCTACTTTGTCCCAGAACTGCTACCTGTCCCAGAACTGCTGTTTTCAACTCTCTAGAGACAGCAGTAGCGGTAGAGATACTCTGAATGATCGGCTATGAAAAGCCAACTGACATTTACTTCTGAGGTGCTGACCTGTTGCACCCTCGACATCCACTGTGTTTATTATTATTTGACCCTGCTGGTCATCTATGAACATTTGAACATCTTGGCCATGTTCTGTTATAATCTCCACCCGGCACAGCCAGAAGAGGACTGGCCAACCCTCATAGCCTGGTTCCTCTCTAGGTTTCTTCCTAGGTTCTGGCCTTTCTAGGGAGTTTTTCCTAGCCACCGTGCTTCTACACCTGCATTGATTGCTGTTTGGGGTTTTAGGCTGGGTTTCTGTACAGCACTTTGAGATATCAGCTGATGTAAGAAGGGCTTTATAAATACATTTGATTTGATTGTTATGAATGGGGTCAAATGAACGATTCTTTCAAAGTGACACAGAGGCTAGTTTTACATGTCCAAGTGTGAGTAAACATTCTGAATGACAGTGTTTACATGGGTGGAGATAATTATGATTTTATTGTCCATTACAAAAACTTAAAATCATACAACTGTAACGGCTGTCGTCCTCTTCTTCCTCTGAAGAGGTGTAGCAAGGATCGGACCAATACGCAGCGTGGTAGGTGTCTGTGTTTTAATAGGGAAAACTGAACATGAACACAAATACAAAAACAATAAACGTGAACAAACCGAAACAGTCCCTTGTGGCACAAACACTGGCACAGGAAACAATCACCTACAAAATACCCAAAGAACATGGCTGCCTAAATATGGTTCCCAATCAGAGACAACGATAAACACCTGCCTCTAATTGAGAACCAATCTAGGCAACCATAGACTTACATAAACACCTAGAATGAACACAACCCCATAAATCTACAAAAAACACCTAGACAGAACAAACACCCTAGACGAGACAAAAACACACAAACCACCCTCGTCACACCCTGACCTAACCAAAATATTTAAAGAAACCAAAGAATACTCAGGTCAGGGCGTGACAATACCCCCCCCCCCCCCCCCACAAAGGTGCGGACTCCGGCCGGAAAAACCTAATCTAAAGGGGTGGGCCTCATTCATGGCGGCGGCTCGGGTGCGGGACGTAGACCCCACTCTACCATAGTCATTGCCCTCTTCAAGGGCCTCTTCAGAGGGACAACCCTCGCCTCCGACCTAGGGTCTAAGATCCTAATTAAAGGCCCCACTCCGAACAGAGGGGCAGCTCCGGACTGAGGGGCATCAACTTTAGCATGGTAACCAATGTTTTATTTATTTCACCTTTATTTAACGAGGTAGGCCAGTTGAGAACAAGTTCTCATTTACAACTGCGACCTGGCCAAGATAAAGCAAAGCAGTGCGACAAAAACAACACATGGGATAAACAATCATACAGTCAATAACACAATAGAAAAATATGTATACAGTGTGTGCAAATGAAGTAAGGAGGTAAGGCAATAAATAGGCCAATAGTGGCAAAGTAATTACAATTTAGCAATTAACACTGTAGTTATAGATGTGCAGATGAGGATGTGCAAGTAGAAATACTGGTGTGCAAAAGAGCAGAAAAACAAAAACAAATATGGGGATGAGGTAGGTAGTTGGATGGGCTATTTACAGATGGGCTGTGTACAGGCTGTGTACAGCTGCAGTGATCGGTAAGTTGCTCTGACAGCTGACGCTTAAAGTTAGTGAAGGAGATACAGGTAGAGATAACCTCTATCCTCTATCCGCCCCCCCAGTGTCACGATCGTCTATGGGTGAGAGAGAGGACCAAGGCGCAGCGTGTGCAAAATACATTCTTTTATTTAGAGAAGGGAAAAACACGAAACGAACACTGAATACAAACTAAACAAAACAACAAACGACCGTGAAGCTAACGACGTAAGTGCATAGACAAGCAACAAACGTTCAACATAGACAATTACCCACAAAACCCAAATGCCTATGGCTGCCTTAAATATGGCTCTCAATCAGAGACAATAAACCACAGCTGCCTCTAATTGAGAACCAATCTAGGCAGCCATAGACATACAAACACCTAGACAAGACACTGACCCATTAAACGTACAAACCCCTAGACAAACCAAAACACATACATTCCCCATGTCACACCCTGACCTAACTAAAATAATAATGAAAACAAAGATAACTAAGGCCAGGGTGTGACAGTACCCCCCCCCCCAAAGGTGCGGACTCCGACCGCACAACCTGACATTGAAGGGGAGGGTCCGGGGTGGGCCTTATTATGGCGGCGGCTCGGGTGCGGGACGTGGCCCCCACTCCACCATTGTCAATACCCGCTTTGGTGGCTCTGGTAGATCCTGGCTGACTGGCGGCTTTGGAAGATCCTGGCTGGCTGGCGACTCTGGCTGCTCATGGCTGGCTGGCGACTCTGGCTGCTCATGGCTGGCTGGCGACTCTGGCTGCTCATGGCTGGCTGGCGACTCTGGCTGCTCATGGCTGGCTGGCGACATGGCTGGCTGGCGACTCTGGCTGCTCATGGCTGGCTGGCGACTCTGGCTGCTCATGGCTGGCTGGCGACTCTGGCTGCTCATGGCTGGCTGGCGACTCTGGCTGCTCATGGCTGGCTGGCGACTCTGGCTGATCCCGTCTGGCTGGCGACTCTGGCTGCTCATGGCTGGCGGACGGCTCGGGCTGATCCTGTCTGGCGGACGGCTCGGGCTGATCCTGTCTGGCGGACGGCTCGGGCTGATCCTGTCTGGCGGACGGCTCGGGCTGATCCTGTCTGGCGGACGGCTCGGGCTGATCCTGTCTGGCGGACGGCTCTGGCTGATCCTGTCTGGTGGACGGCTCTGGCTGATCCTGTCTGGCGGACGGCTCTGGCTGATCCTGTCTGGCGGATGGCTCTAGCGGCTCGGGACAGACGGGCAGCTCTGACGGCTCGGGACAGACGGGCAGCTCTGACGGTGCTTGGCAGACGGGCAGCTCAGACGGTGCTTGGCAGACGGGCAGCTCAGACGGTGCTTGGCAGACGGGCAGCTCAGACGGTGCTTGGCAGACGGGTAAGTACAGGGAGTAGGCGCAGGTCTCGTACCTGACTTCGCCACACTCCCTTTTAGCCTCCCCCCCCAATACATTTTTGGGTTGTACTCGCGGGCTTCCAGCCTTGCTTCCGTGCTGCCTCCTCATATCGCCTCCTCTCGGCTTTAGCTGCCTCCAGCTCTTCACGAGGGAGGCGATATTCTCCCGGTTGTGCCCAAGGTCCCTTTCCATCCAATATCTCCTCCCATGTCCATGAATCCTTTATGCGCAGCTCCCGTTGCTGCTTTACACGCTGCTTGGTCCGATTCAGGTGGGTAATTCTGTCACGATCGTCTATGGGTGAGAGAGAGGACCAAGGCGCAGCGTGTGCAAAATACATTCTCTTTTATTTAGAGAAGGGAAAAACACGAAACGAACACTGAATACAAACTAAACAAAACAACAAACGACCGTGAAGCTAACGACGTAAGTGCATAGACAAGCAACAAACGTTCAACATAGACAATTACCCACAAAACCCAAATGCCTATGGCTGCCTTAAATATGGCTCTCAATCAGAGACAATAAACCACAGCTGCCTCTAATTGAGAACCAATCTAGGCAGCCATAGACATACAAACACCTAGACAAGACACTGACCCATTAAACGTACAAACCCCTAGACAAACCAAAACACATACATTCCCCATGTCACACCCTGACCTAACTAAAATAATAATGAAAACAAAGATAACTAAGGCCAGGGTGTGACACCCAGTCATGCTGCCCTTACCACTTTCTGCATGTAGGTGGAATTGGGCACCACCTGGCCACGGTAGCTGTTGTGCAGCTCCACGAGGGTCTCTGTGTCGTCCTCGCTCAGCTGGCAGGAGGCTGGACACAGGGTAACGATGACATAGAAACCCACCAGGCCAGCCCAGAGAAGTGTCCCCCTCAGCATGTCTAGGCAGTAAAGTCCTCTCTTTCTCTCTCTCAAGGGTCACTTCAAAGTCTCCAACTTCAGTGATTTTTGCATTTCGTTCCAGTCATTGGCAGCAGAGAATTGGAAGGAAAGGCGGCCAAATGAGGTGTTGGCTTTGGAGATGACCAGTGAAATATACCTGCTGGAGCGCGTGCTACGGGTGGGTGTTGCTATGGTGACCAGTGAGCTGAGATAAGGCGGAGCTTAACCTAGCAAAGACTTATAGATAACCTGGAGTCAGTGGGTTTGGCAACGAGTATGTAGCGAGGACCAGCCAACGAGCGCATACAGGTCGCATTGGTGGGTAGTATATAGGGCTTTGGTGACAAAACGGATGGCACTGTGATAGACTGTATCCAATTTGTGGAGTAGAGTGTTGGAGGCTATTTTGTAAATGACATCATTGACATCATTAACTTTGGATTGGAGATGCTTAATGTGAGTCTGGAAGGAGAGTTTACAGTCTAGCCAGACACCTAGGTATTTATAGTTGTCCACATATTCTAAGTCGGAACCATCCAGAGTAGTGATGCTAGTCGGGCGGACGTGGGCAGCGATCGGTTGAAGAACATGCATTTCGTTTTACTAGCATTTAAGAGCAGTTGGAGGCCACGGAAGGAGTGTTGTATGGCGCTGAAGCTCATTTGGAGGTTTGTTAACACAGTGTCCAAAGAAGGGTCAGATGTATATAGAATTGTGTCGTCTGTGTAGAGGTGGATCAAAGAATCACCCGCAGCAAGAGCGACATCATTGATATATACAGAGAAAAGAGTCGGCCCGAGAACTGAACCCTGTGGCACCCCCATAGAGACTGCCATGAGCGCAGACGCACTCTTTTTGGAAGTGTTCCATCCTGCTTATCATATTGTAGCGATCCTCGTCCTATGAGACACATAACAATTCCCACCAAGTGAGTTATTCCTATTGGTGCGATGAATAGGGTGTTTGCTTTTCCCCCCACCGACCTGGGTTCACTGCTGTGCGCTGCAATATCATCACCTTAGAGAGACATGAGATGTATTTTGCAATTAGACACTAAGAGGTTCAGTAAACCCTTCATACTGCGTTCTTTATTACAGTATGAATTAAAGTAAACGGCCATTCGAGTCTTACAGGTGTTAGCCCTGGAAACTATGGTGATTCCTGACTGCTTCAATTCTGTATGTCTGTGTATGCAGCATGGAGCTTCTGGAGGTCTGGTCCTGGACTCTGCTGCTGTCCTCTCTGTTCTCTGGCCTGGCTGTTGCCTTGGCGACCATGGTGCAGGAGTACAGGCAGATTTTGGGGTGGAGTGTCTACTTGCTACAGCTGAGTATGACTTCAGCTCTGGGCTCTAATTCCCTGTGTTCAGCCCCTTAGGACTCCTCCCAAAACTCCCCTCCCCATGCATCTGGAACCTTTAACATCACAGGCCCTCAGTGCAGAAGGATGCGTGCTGTAGAGAAGCAGGGTTCTGGGAGGAGCCTTTTCTGTTCAATTTGATGAAAAATAAGTTCCCAAAAACAAGTTAAATGAACATCTTATGCCTTGTGATCAGCGAAGACATAGAAATTGTGTTCCATAACCTATTTTGTTTCTAAACGTTTGACTTCTATACAACTGCTACTCATCATCAAGTACATGCAAGTATGCATGTGTAACCCTAGAAAAAGTTGGATATTTCTTACATTAAAAATTTAATAAAATCCAATCAATGCACCAAACTTTTTCCAGGCCTAGAATTTCAGTATGGCTTATTCTCTGGACCATCTCAGGCAGGGACTTGTATCCTTGGGGATATTACACAATTTGTTTTCTGATGGAAATTCTGCAACCACTGCACGGTGCTCAGAAATTCTGAACAGGAAATTACTTCTCAAAGAGACATTTGTTGTTTGTTTTTTCAATGATTATTTGGAGTGAAGAACACTTCAGAACCCCTAGAAGCATCAGCACCCTTCTCTCTGATTGGAGACATGCACCGACTATACTCTATGATGTGTACCTCAACTGAAAATCGAAAATAAAGCATTGCCAAATCAAAAGCATTAGTCGTTTTCCAGGCAAGACAATTGCAACATAAAATGACTCAACTGACATCCGCTGGACAACTATAATTCAAACCAAACAAAACAAGCACTCTCGGAAGAGCAACTGATGACATTCTACTGTCTGTTGGTTGCCAAATCTAATCTTTATTTGATTCATATTTACATAACCTCACTTTCTATTAGATTTGTCTTATTGACGGTAGTGTGGAACAGGTTATGAATATAGTATTGTGAAAACTAAGCAGAAAACAATGAGAGATTCAGACATGCAGTGCCACCTGCTGTTGATTACATTTACATTACATTTTAGTCAGATCCAGAGTGACTTACAGTTAGTGCATTCATCTTAAGGTAGCTAGGTGAGACAACCACATATCACAGCCATAATAAGTACATTTTTCTTCAATAAAGCAAAGTCAGTGTCAGTAAGAAGTAAAACAATTGCGAGTGTTAGTAAGAAAGGCAAGGATGTTCTTTTTTTCTGGTAATGAATCCTTGTGGGCTACAATATTACTGTTATCCAACATACAGTACATTACGTGGATCTAATTCAATGTTTTTCATTCTACAAAATATTATGTTTTTAAGTCTAACACATTGTAGTTGTACTATTTCAACTATTTGCAGAGTTGTGTGTAAGAATGTTTCAAAGGTTAGAACAGTGTGTGCTCTTAGCGTGTGACTTACTGTAGTCATCATTGGGAAATAAAAATACAAGCAAAACATCTGCATCACATTCAGTGTTGCTGCCTGGCCTGTGTGGGTGGAAGGTCCGGAGAGGACCCATATCCTCATCATGACTGATAAACAATGCAATGGCCATGGACCTCCATTCAACTGTACAGAGCTAAATATTTAAGAGATAAACATGTACTTTTACACTATGGTGTTTATGTTAACATTGATGGTATGGATGACTAATATTGCTGAGTCTGACTAAAACAGTCTGTTAACAGCAGAAAGTGATGTATGGCCATGACAGGAAGTGGCTTGCTCAAACTCTCACTACCGGATTCAGGCCTGTTGACCAGCCTCCCACCCACGTAGCAACCACCACAAGCCTTACACATCAGGGATCTCTGTACAAGTGATGCATAGATCTTATGTTATAATTAAGCATTATCACAGAGCACATTCACCCTCACTAAGTTTCATGTGATTTACTGGGCACATATTTGGCTCAACTTGTACCTCCAATATGAATATCTCTAACGTGTTACTATGACCTTCCTTCACTATGGTCTTCCATAACCTTACTGTTATACTCTCATTTTCCTTTACCTTGGTATTTATTTCCAGCTTGTCGCTGGAAATGCCCTCAATCCACGGCGGTAAAACAACATCAAGTAATAGGAAAGGACCAAACATTTCTGCAGTGAGATGGCTGATGTTTGTGTTACAGTTTTTTCCAACTGCTTACACACATTTTCAAAACTGTCTCCTTTTTTCAAAACTCTACACACAATTCCCAAAACTTCACACACAAAATGCAAAATGCCTCACATCTCCTTCAAAATGTAACACTGCATTCAAAATGCCATAAACACATGTCAGAATGAAGCATTTGCATCAAATGGCGAACACTGCTTTCATAATAGTACATTTTTGGATATACCATGTAAACACTGTTGTTCTAAATCTAAAGCTCTTTGGTCTTTCATAGGCTTATATCTACATTTCAATACAATGTTCTACAGTGAAAGTCATCTGCTGAGAGGGGTAACAAGTACACTGTAAACACCAATGCAATGTAGAAACAGAAAATATTAATTAGGCCAAACATTACTGTTGTATACAGTAGCATACAACAAAACCATAAACATATGTAAACCAAAACTATATTCTTTAGAATACAGTAAAGAACACAATTGTGTGTGTGGGGTCCCGGGGGGGCAGTCCAGGAATTGGTAGGGGGGGGGGGGGGGCAGTCACCAGTGCTAAGCTACGCTTCATCTCTTCTCCGGCCTGGGTCTGGCCACAATACTTCGTCCACATCACAAGATACATTTTCTCTTGCCAAACGTCGAGGGAAGTATCTCCTAGCATGGCGTATCCAACCTTGGACAGAGGCAACCTCTATGTCCCCATATGCGTCCTCCATTGCCTGGAGAAGCGGCATGCGGGCATAGGGTTGGCGATCATACACTTTCCAGCGCCAGGCTGAGAAGAATTCCTCTATGGGATTTAGAAAAGGTGAATATGGGGGTAGCTACAAAACTACAAATTGTGGATGGGTGGCAAACCAGTTTTGGACCAGAACAGCCCGGTGAAAACTAACATTGTCCCATAAAACCACAAATCTAGCAGGCTCCTGATCTGGATAAGGGACAAGCATTGTGTAAATTGCATCCAGGAAAGTGAGCATATGGCCGGTGTTGCACGGACCCAGTGTGGCATTGTGATGGAGGACCCCGTTTTGAGTGATGGCAGCACACATAGTTATATTACCCCCACGTTGTCCAGGGACATTGGTAATTGCACTCTGTCCTATTACATTTCTTCCGCAGCGCCTGGTTTTGGTGAGGTTGAAGCCAACCTCATCCACATAAATAAATTCATGGCGAATTACATGGGCATCCAGCTCCAATACTCTCTGTAACAGACAAAAGGATATACAGATGAGTAAATATGGTATGTCTGAAGTACTGGAAGTAGTGTTGCATACATACCTCTACAAAGTCATGTCACATATTCTTGACCGTTCAAGAATGCAATGCAATGCAGTGCAGTAAATGGATGGCTTAGAGTTACAAATGTTTATGCAATACTATGCAGTCATACGTATTTTACAGTACATTACTGTAATGCTAAAATAGTCATTAGATAGTTGCATACCTGTTCTCATTTCTGAAGGTTCGAATTATGGACACCACTGTAAATCGACTCAAGTTGGTTAAACCGTGGTCAAACCGTGGTTGATCACATGATCAACAAGTGTTGCCCTAATCTCATCAGAGATGGCTCTCCTTCCTTCTCTTCTTTGCCCTCGTCGTCTTCTTCCTCTTCCTCTTCCTCTCCCTTCTACTCCTTTTGCTCTCTGTCCATTGTTGGCATCCATTGTTCAAAACAGGTAATCTGACCTTTGACCTATTTATAGGCCTATACTACAGTAAAGCAGTGATTGGTTAGTGATCAGTTAAGCTATTAGTGTTTGCACATGTGAGGAGTGTGTGTGTGACCTGGTGAATAAGTGTAGCATTTTGATTGGTTGGGTTTGGAAAAGGAAAGCAAGTCACTTCCTGTTAGATTTTTGTGTTTTAGGTAGAGAATTGTGTGAAGTGTTTTGAAAAAAGTGTTTTATGCAATTGACAACTGAGTCAAAGGCTGAGAAATAGCTTATGGTTTTGGATATTTAGTGTGTAGTTTTGCACTTTGAGTGAGAGGTTTCAAAAATCGTGTGACATGAAAAGATTTTGTGTGTAAGCAGTTGGAAAAAACTGTAAATCAACATTGTTGTTATAGATCAGATCGCTATTGTGAAAGATAATGTGTTCTCAATGACTTACCTGTTTATAAATAAAGGCTAAAGAAATAATTAAAATAACACTGTTATTCAATTTGTCGCCCAGCGGTTTCCATCACATCAATGCTCATTTCCACTACAGTTTCATAAACAACATCTGGCAGTTCGCCCACAGTGACTGTTATTCACTTTTGCACTGTCAAGACACTGTGATGAAATTATAAAATGCTTGCAATATGGCTCTCACATTTGACATATTATCCACTCAATGGTTGTATTGCTGTAACTGTGCATACTGGTCCATTGTTTGCATGTTGTAGCTCTAGAGAAAATAATAGTCAACTTAAAATTCAGATTTGAGGTTAGTGCGCTCTCCTTCCAAGTTACACAGAAGCCGGTGGCACTGAGTCTGCAGGGGTGAATATCAGCCTTGATTATCTATGTGTGTGTGTGTGTGTGTGTGTGTGTGTGTGTGTGTGTGTGTGTGTGTGTGTGTGTGTGTGTGTGTGTGTGTGTGTGTGTGTGTGTGTGTGTGTGTGTGTGTGTGTGTGTGTGTGTCTGTGGTGTGCATGTGTCTGTGGTGTGCGTGTGCGTTTGTGTGTGTGCGCACGCATGCGTGCGTGTGGAACTGAGAGTCTGAGAGAGTGAGTGGGTGAGTAGAGAGGAAGCGTGGAGAGGTAGAAGAAGTAAACGAACAAAACAGTGCTCTCATCAGCTTCCCTAAAGCCAAGGAGCCCAGTGTTAAGACTGCCTGTGTCTGTAATGGCTTATCTGGACTGAGGCCCTGGTCATCACACAGCCACATAGTACTCACGGACAGAGGAGATTCTGAGGGCCAACTTTGATTGGCAGTCCCTTGCACTGGTGAGTTACCTTCCAGGCCTTTCTCATTCAGTGCGATAGCGACAATCACAAGCCAGAGTAAAGGCCTAAGTATACTGTACTGTTTGGTTGCAGGTGGACTACAGATTGTTTCCCCCCATCATCATGTTAATGTCACCTTTTAGCCGAGAACATGGAAGACTCTGGTCAGTCTGATGCTGTATGTCAGCCCATACAGATGAACTGATGCATACTTTCAGCTCTTCCATCATTGCAGTACAGCTTACGGTTATGTTCTGAGCTTCCTTACTGTATTATTTGTTGTGCTATAAGTAATAATCATATCATTGACCACATCACCTCCTCATCATTTAGTATTCCAATGGTCACTGAAGTGTTTAGTTCCTTAAAAACGCTTTTGAGCTGAAATCAAATCAAATTTTAAAGCTATTTATGTATCTGAGAGTATATCTCTGTCTATTGTTTTTTTTAAACATAATTTACTTGTCTGATACAATGCAGCTTCAAGGACTTCATCAGCAAATCCAATACACTATGTGCAAACATTTATGCAAAACAGAATGTTAGTATGATGAATAAATCATGGGCAGCTATTGACATGCACATTTGCGCCAGCCTTGAGCCTGGAGTCATTGAGGAATGACTACTGATTCACCTATTCCCAAAGCAGCTCAGCTTCACAATATTCTCTCTGCCTCTCTTTCCTCCAGGAACTTCTCAGTGATTTTTCAGCCACTCTCACATTTAGACATGCACCTGAAGCCAAAGAGGCTAGCTACTAACATACTGAGGCACTGTGTCAAAAAGATTGCGCGTCTGTTCTTGCTCACTCTCTATTTCTCACTGTCTCTATCTCTCTCTCCCCCTCTCTCTATCTTTCTGTTTCTCTCTCTCACTTTCCAGTTATTACTTGTTTCTTCTTGCCCTGGTTGGTTCATGTCAACGGCAGATATTTAATTTGGCTTTGGATTATTCTGACACATCGGCAACCCAGGATTCAGGTATGGATAGATCCAGTTTTGCGTCAATTTGGCAACAAGCGATGGGAAAGAAATGATGATCTGAAACAGAAATTGTTAGTCAATGGTGTTTTTCTACTGAGTGTCATGTGTTGTGAATGTCATTTCTCAGTTTTAGGGGATGTGAGATATTTCATTAGCTGTTGTACTTTTGACAAGAAGAGCTGATAAGGGTAAATATTTCATCTGAATTGAATTGCTATTGTGGTGTGTTGGTATAATAAGGAATAATGTGATATAGCAATAAACTTACAATACAGTTGTGATCAAAATAGAATAGTTCATTACAAGATCCATGGAGATTTTGGATGTTAAAATTGTGTGTGATTTATGCCCGTTTTGAGGTCTGGGTAGACTAGTTGAACAGAGAGAAGGG
The DNA here is from genome assembly GCF_045679555.1 of Salvelinus alpinus. Lineage (NCBI taxonomy): Eukaryota > Metazoa > Chordata > Actinopteri > Salmoniformes > Salmonidae > Salvelinus > Salvelinus alpinus. The sequence goes on from NC_092113.1 coordinate 15,760,615, forward strand.
AAAAAAACATGGCTGAGTATGTTGGTCACAGAATTAGTGAGGTGGGCAGTTAAGGTCAACAGGTCAATTCACTAGCTGTCTTTAATACTCTCTCTCTCCCTATCCCTCTCTAGTATTGGGGAAGCTACTCTGAAAAGATAGTTTACCAAGCTACCAATTACTTCACACTGACAGAAGTTAAGCTACACTAGAGCTACCCCTACGAAAAATACAGTTACTTTACTAAAGTTACTGTGAAAAAGTAGTTCACTACATCCAAACTACTTTGTGAAAAATTATCAAATGTAAATCTGAAATGTCATAGACCAGGGTTCCCCAACTGGCGGCCCGCGGGCAATTTTATTTGGGCCCCCCAAGTAAAAAAAAGTAAGCAAGGTTTGAAATTTGTTTACGTGGAGTGGAAAAGGGGAACAAAAGAGCAGACTCAGATGAGGAGACTGGGATAAAATAACCAAGGTATTTATTAAAACACAAGGGGGAGATCAGGGGAAGCTCGGGCGGGTTGCTGGAAACCAGGTGTGGAGGCTGAGGCTGGAGCGAGAGGGGTTGAGACAGGGTAAGCAGGTCCAGAGGGGTATCGAAAGGAGTAGTAGAGTGGGGAATCCAGGACAGAGTAGCAGGATGACGAAACGTGGGACTGGAGACAGGGACCAGAGTCAGAGTGAGCAGAACTGTAGCGGAGAGGAAAACAGCGCCAGGCAAGGAAAACAGGCACAACAGGATAACTGGATCTGAATAGTAACAAAGGGCTAGCAACATAGACTGACTAAGCAGAGATTACGATCTGACAGCGTGGAAGTGGCAGGGCTGAGTATTAGTAGAGGTCTTGATTATGGAACAGGTTGCAGCTGGTGGAGATCTGCTCTGACTCCAGCACACCTGTCTCCACCCACACAATCACACACACACACACACACACACACACACACACACACACACACACACACACACACACACACACACACACACACACACACACACACACACACACACACACACACACACACACACACACACACACACAGAGAGAGAGGGAAAGAGCACTGAGGGAGGCGGCAGATCAAGGCGACACAGGATGAGCATTAGAGGGTGTTGCAGGAGCAGATGTGACATAATTATTATATTTTAGTCAATTATTATATCGGTTTGGGCTTCTTGCGGGTCAATTTGCGGTCAACAAATTATTAGTAATTATGTTCCAGCCCACTCAGGCAAAAATCGGCCTGTGGCTGAATCTAGTTGATGATCCCTGTCATAGACTATAAATTGCAAGAACAGATCACTTTAGCCTATTAAACACGAAAACAATATTTCAAGTGACCATTAGGCAGGTCTGATGCTGGAAATGATTGGCTCCTTCAGCCAAAAAAAGTAGTGTGTACTTCCAGTAGTTACTGTAGCTACAACACTACATGGCAAAAAAAAGTTATACTGAAAAGACTACCTAGATTCGAATTTAGTTCAGCTACCACCAAGCTAATGCAAAATATAGTTAAATTACTAGTTGAACTACATGTAGTTCACTATTCTCTCTCTCTCTCTCTCTCTCTCTCTCTCTCTCTCTCTCTCTCTCTCTCTCTCTCTCTCTCTCTCTCTCTCTCTCTCTCTCTCTCTCTCTCTCTCTCTCTCTCTCTCTCTCTCTCTCTCTCTCTCTCTCTCTCTCTCTCTCTCCTTCTTCTCTCTCCTTCTCTCCTCCTCCTCTGAGCAGATGTCAGTAGAGTATGGTTGTATGGTATCCTTCTAAACCTCCCAGTCATTCCACACACCACCATGAATGAGTCAGTAGAATCCCCATCATCATCACAACCTGTGGACCAGGAACAGTCATTCCCCTGCCCTGCTGCCACAGCTCCTCGCAAACCAGTCCAGCTCCAGGAGAGGTAGAGAGACATCCATGATAATAAACAGTACTGTCATTATATTTATTGAACCGAGTTCCTGACCTTTTGTCCTCTCTGTGGTTCCATACATCCTCAGACGGGGCTCCAATGTGTCCCTGGTGCTGGACGTGAGCAGTCTCAGCCTGGGTGCGGTGGAGCCCTTGTGCTCCATCTCCACCCCCAGAGAGACCCTCCTCCACCTGCTGAGGACCTCAACATGCCCTCTGACCCCCTCTCAGCTGCAGGAGGCATCTGACGAGACCAGCAGGCTGAACTCAGAGTACCAGGTTAATATCTACAGTAACTGTACGTGCAGAGATTGACTGCATGTAGGATCAAGTGTAATTTGTACCCTTAGCCTGTCCATTCTTTCCAACAGAAGATTCCTCCAAACTTCGTCAACCCTGCAGAGCTGGACATTCCAGGACGCGCTTTAAAAGACAGATACAAGACCATACTGCCAAGTGAGTGCCTAAGTCATATGTGACGAAATAGTTGATAAATGCTGAAACACACTGGCACCCAGGCAATGTAAACACTATAATCATGTTAACCAGATCCCGAGACCCGTGTGTGTCTGAGAAACCCTGCAGCAGAGGAAGGGGGTGATACTGAGAGATACATCAATGCAAACTACATAAAGGTTAGAATCATGCATTATTACAACCACTGTCTTTATTTATACATTTTTGACACAACTGTGTCATGCGAACTTAAAGTAAGAGTAATACAAAAGGTGAGGAGAAAGTCAAGAACACACACTGCACAGTGTATGTTAAAGCGGCAATCAGCAGTTGAAACTATAACAAAGCGTATTCGCCACCACTGTTTTGCAAAAAAGCTGAGGGATGGGGCTGGAGAAATGTAACCATTCTCCAATTCATAGACAGAGCTATGGATGCAAGTACTGACCATCCATGAGATAAAAATTATAGTTTTAATCAAGTTTTGAGGCTATACAGTGTATGTGTACATTTACTTTGTTTACAAACATTGGAGTAAAACAAGCGTATACTTTGGGTGCTATCTAGAACTTAAAAGGGTTCTTCGGCTGTCCCGATAGGAGAACACTTTGAAGAACCATTTCTGGTGCCGGGTACTGTAGAACACTTTTGGTTCCATGCATAACCTTTTCCTCGGCGAGTTCTACATGGAACCCAAAAGGGTTCTACCTGGAACCAAAAAGGGTTATCCTATGGGGACAGCGGAAGAACCCTTTTGGACCCTTTTTTCTAAGAGTGTACCACAGTTGAACTAAGCTCATAAGTTATATTCTTCAAAGATCAATCCTACATATCACTCATTTATCAGTCCAAAAATGGATGCAGCAACTGTAGCTTGCCCCTTTAATGATTTAAAGAGTGATACGGTTGGTTTACGTGGGCGTATCATGTCAACCAAGGAAACCCACAGGAAGTCAAAGTGGAAACGAACGACACAGCCTCAACTCTTGCTGTCTCCCACGCAGGGTTACAACAGTGCACCCAGTGCCTACATCGCCACCCAGGGCCCCATGCTCAACACCGTGCATGACTTCTGGGAGATGGTGTGGCAGGAGGGATCCACCACCATTGTCATGATCACCAAGCTAAAGGAGAAGAACGAGGTGACAGGGATATGTCAATTTTATCCCACCTCCATAGCTTTCATCAATGGTTTCCGTTGACAGACATATTGATGTTTACGTCTACAGTATACAAAAAGTGTTTCCTGTTTTTCAGAAGTGCGAGCTTTACTGGCCAGAGAAGGACGGCAGCTATGGCAGATTTGAGGTCAGAGTGTCCATTGTGAAAGAATGTGATGGCTACACCATTCGAGATATGATTATACAGGTGAGATAGTAGGTTATTATCATCCCTAAAGTGTGAAGTAATGCCAGTCAAAGCGCTGGGTTAAACCAGTTTTAAAAATTCCGAACTTCTGAATGAATGATTGAATGAATGAAAGAATGAATGAACCAAATAATTCACTAACAACAATGTGTCTGACAGGTGGGCTCAGAGAACAGGCAGGTGAGACACTACTGGTACTCCACATGGCCAGACCACCAGACCCCAGACTGCACTGGGCCCCTGCTCAGACTGGTGGTGGATGTGGATGAACACAGGCAGTCCATACCCAGCCCAGGACCCACCATCGTCCACTGCAGGTCCCACTAGCACACCCCTTAACACGGGTTCTCATTAGCTATCAATATAATACATGTGAAAGAACAAACAGTGACATATGATAGAATGTCCTTGAGAAGAAAAATAGCCCTAGGCTACTTGAACGGATCTCACTTCAAGAGGATTTATACGTTATGACACCTTAGGGAGGCTCCCTTCACATACCATGTCAGCCAGAATTAGGCTCCGAAATGATTTATGGTGAATGGCTTGAATTCACTTACTGACGGCAAAGGTGAATGCTATGGAATTCCATTTGTGTTGTGATATACAGTATAGTGTACATGTGGACTGTGAATTTCTGGCAGATACTGTATCAGAAAGACTGAAGTATAAATACATTGTATGACAGAAGTTTGAATGTAACATCTCTATTTGACATGATCTCATGGGCTCTGTCTTGCAGTGCAGGGATTGGGAGAACAGGTTGTTTCATCGCCAGCAGCATTGGATGCCTACAGCTGCAACACACTAGTAAGGCTGACGTGCTTGGGATCGTCTGTAAGCTACGCCTCGACAGGTACTAGCCACTACACACTTTGGCCATCCGCCCTGCTTTTGGTAGTAACCTGTTGCCTAGTCACCTTACCCCTATACATGTCTACCTCCATCACTCCACTATCCCTGCACATGTAAATATGGTATTGAAACAAATGTTTTAAATATTTCCTGTATACAGTATGCTTGCTTACTTACTTAATTGCGTATTTCATATTTATTATTCTTATTTCTCGTGTTTTTTCTTTATTTCTAGTAATACACTGTTATTGACTATTGCATTGTTGGGCTTTGAGTTAGCAAGAAAGGCATTTCACTGTACTTGTGCATGTGACATTAAATCTTGAAACTAAAGGGACAAGCAAATTTAAACCAAACTCTGTTACTTATTATGTAAACTATCAAGTGAGCACCTTGGTTCAAACACAGCATTTTATATTTATATTGAGTTCTGAAAAAAAGTGTGTAGTTTGGGGATGCTGCCCTAAAGGATGCTGCTCCCTCACTCTCTCCGCCTCTGTGTTTTTAGGGGTGGTATGATCCAGACCAGTGAGCAGTACCAGTTCCTGTACCTCACCCTGGCTCAATACAGTAGGCAGCTGGGGAACACAGACAGTGGCTCAGAGAGCCCTGTCCCTATCCAGACCATTAGAACTACGGGGACATGCGGTGACAGAGAAAGCCCAGCTAAAACTTGATATTTCCGCATGGGGGAATAAGCTCCTGGAACTCTGCTCACACACTGTGGCCATCTCATCCTCTTGACTGTGACATTGATTGTGGCATTTTGATGGGCATGTGATGTGGTACTCACCACACCATGCAGTTTGAATTTTATTGAAAGTCATTAGTATTAATATTGTCCATATTTGCTACCATGATAATAAAAACAAGTATTATGCATAATGTCCTTGGCTCTAATTAGACCTAATTGCAGTTCACTTGACATGCTGAAGAATAAATACATATAGTAGATAAATACATGTATTATTATTTTATTATTTTCCAAGTTCCAGGTTTATTTCATCATTGATCAATACATGGTGATATGTAAAACAGAAAATAAATACACAAGAGCTACGGTAATGTTCCTTCTCTCCAGCAGAGGGCAAGTCTCGTGAAACCAGAGCCTCATTTGCGCTGAGTACCCTCTTTTTCGAGCACTCCTCTCACTGCGTGATTCTGAAACCCCACTCAATGAGGAAGGACAACCCTTATTGGAAAATACAGACAGGGAGGAAAGGGGCATAGTAAACAAGGCAGATAATTGAAAAATACCTCAAATAATATAGCCAACACGTGCGCGCAAAACAGATTATTTAGCGAGTATTCATTATAGGCACGCTATTCGTTCTGTATGTAGTAACGTTACTGTGTTGTCACTGCAAGCTAGATAGCGCTAGCTAGGGAACTTGTAACTAACGTTAGCTAGCTGGCTAGCAAGCCCCCTTTCCCAGTAGTAGCAGTGCTATCACAACGCTCCCAAAATGATCGCATTGATCAACAAGCTCCTTGACTGGTTTAAAGCACTATTTTGGAAGGAGGAGATGGAGTTGACTTTGGTGGGACTACAGTATTCGGGAAAGACAACCTTCGTGAACGTGATTGCGGTACGGTCAATCATTTATTATTGTCTTTTGATCTGCTGATGTGTCCTTGTTGTTGAACAGATCGAGATGTCTGCTCGTGCTCCACCAATGCAAGCGCTTGCTAGCTCAGCAGTTAGATAACGTTAGCTTGCTTCTGTTGTTATATCCATTTTATATAACGTTAGCTAGCTACGTCTCGATGACATATTATAAATATCGGCTTTAGCGAGGAAGCTAACGTGTGTCGTTGCTGACATGTACGGGCGCCGATGATGACCTAGCTAGCTCTGTTAGCTTAACGACAGCATGCACATGAGGCATGGAGTAGTGCCACCACACCGTGACCCATGGAAACGGACAATACTCGCCTATCATCATCCCCCATCACACACGTGTATGTTCTGACAGTTCACTTGTGCACAGTGCATTCAATCGTATTTCTTAAGTCCCTTTTATGAAATGACTAGGGTCAGTTTTATGAGCGTATTTCACAATTTAAGTCCTAGGAATATTACAAACAGTACTTGCCAGATGATTTAATATAACTTAATCTGTAACTCATCTCTATTCTTAACCCCTTGCAGTCAGGCCAGTTCAGTGAAGACATGATTCCCACAGTGGGCTTCAACATGAGGAAAATCACCAAGGGAAACGTCACCATTAAGGTCAGTACTCTGCCAGGTCAGAGGACAGGGGTCAGGCCACTTAATGGTCATACTTTATTCATCACTTGGTTGCTCCAGCAAGAGGAGAGTTAAGTATTTAGGGGGATCTTGGATGGGCTCTTAGATTGACTGTGACTCACTGAAGCTATTGTATTAACTGTGAAAGGTTCTAAACTGAATAGCTTCACAGTATCAAGGCTGTATTGATGTTTTGATCCCTTGCTTTTCTAGCTGTGGGATATCGGCGGTCAGCCTCGATTCAGGAGTATGTGGGAGCGATACTGCCGAGGAGTCAGTGCCATTGTGTGAGTAACAGCATTGACTCAGTCATGCCCCCTACCCCTTGTGGTGGGGGTGGTCAATTATATTGGTCGCCCATTTCAAATAAGGATATTTATTCAACCTTTTTGAAACCATATAATTTTAAAGGTACATGGTTGATGCAGCAGACCCAGAGAAAATCGAGGCCTCTAAGAATGAACTACACAACTTGTTGGACAAGCCCCAGCTCCAGGGTATTCCTGTGAGTACCCCATACAGAGCTTGCTAATCTAATAGCTACAGTAGTAGGCCTAATTGCTTCAATTTCCTCGTTGTGGTCCTCTAGCTCAGTTGGTAGAGCATGGCGCTTGCAATGCAGGATAGTGGGTTGGATTCCTGGGACCACCCATACGTGACATGTATGCACTCATGACTAAGTAGCTTTGGATAAAAGCATCTGCTAAATGGCCTATATTCATATTACTTTGACTTTGTCCAACTCTCCATATTGTTTCCCCCTCACAGGTTCTTGTCTTGGGGAACAAGAGAGATCTTCCTGGGTCGCTTGATGAGAAAGAGCTGATTGAGAGGATGTAAGCACCAGCTGTGTGTGTGTGTGTGTGTGTGGGGGGGGGGGGGGGGGGTGAGAATGAGTGATACTCATGGCTCTTCTGTGATCCACAGGAACCTCTCAGCCATCCAGGACAGAGAAATCTGCTGTTACTCTATCTCTTGCAAGGAAAAGGACAACATTGGTCAGTATCTGACGACTTTATGACTTATTATTTCCAGTTTTCTTATTTTTTTCATGGCATTTTAAACTTCTGTTATTTTACCTCCAGATATAACACTACAGTGGCTGATCCAGCACTCCAGAACCAAGCGGAGCACTTCATGAGAACCTCATCTCACGGTCACAGCCCTGAGACCGCCCCACAGGCCTGCACAGGTCCCTTACACCCTGTCCTCTATCCTCCCAAGCTTGTCCATTCTCCCCCTATTTTCTTTGGATGGCCCTCTCTTGCCAAGACTCCTTGCCTGATTCCACTCTCCTGAAGAGAGCCTGGAAACGTTTTTACTTGCACTGTTAATTTTCTTTTTTGTAATATAATAATTATTGTAGTGACATATGACCTCTGATGGATAAAGTGGTACTTAGCTGCCCTGAAAAAGAAAAAATATATAATTGTGTTCATATTTCATACTTCATCATCTCTGTTGAGGTTTATATTCAACTGATCCGGAGACAGGGCGGAGTACTGTACTGTACGTAACCTCTGATCCCAATAGGTAGAAAAGACTATGGAGTCTGAACACTGCATCAATTTACAGCCCCAAAGTCAAGTTTAGAACGCTGATATCAAATCTCAAACAATATAAGTCTCAGACCATAGTCTTATCACTTCCCAATGACGGTGCCCAACTGAAATGGTACTGTACATGTATGTACCTTTTTTGAAGGGGGATCATTACACCATTTGATTCAAATACTTGGAGTGTGTACAAGTATCTCCGTTTCTCATTTTTTTAAAGGCTAATGGTAGGTGTTGTTAAAGAGTACCCTTGATGTAATCTCTATTGTCAATATATATCTATATATACATTTGCGTTATATGTGGTCATCTCTGTTTGTTGCATTGACACCCTTCTGTTACTTTAGAAACAGCAGACAGGGTTTCTTTAAACTAAGCATCCTGGCCGTTTTACATTTTCATAGGCCATGTCTATGGTCAAGCATTATCTGCAACACATGGTGTAGAAACAAAATATATATTTATTGATTTTTGCATATTCTTTCCCCTTTCTTACCATTAATTTATGTAATAGCTCATTTCTACCCAGTAATGTACAGATACTGCTCGGCCAGTTTTTGTCTCATCACGAGTCATGAATAACCCATTATAAAATGTAAAATCTGTTATTCTGTGACTGTTGATAAAGAAGTCCACTAGATAAATTGAGATTCTACAGGTGCCAGCCATATGAGCTAACGATGAAGGCTTCTATCTAATTTTGTATAAACTAAACATACATGTCTATGAATTATTCTGCTTCCTACATTGCCAAAATTACCTAAGTCATTTTTGATTATTGACAACCGCAGCAAAATATCTTTACTTATTTGTTTGCATGCTTGGGCATAAGTATTTGTGGGACCTTTGAGAATTAACTATAAATGGTTATTTTTTATGGCAAATAATAGTAAATACTGTATCTGTTTTAACCTGTTTGTACATTGTTTCAATTAAGTTGATGACTGTATGATACTAACTAAAAACAATGGTGAAAACAACTTTATACATGGTCTGCAGAATTCATATGGTTATTGTTGCTGAACAACAGAATCTCACTAGCTTTGGGTTGTTGGGATGATGGTTGGTGCTTTACCTGTGATGTTGTCTGTTTGTTTCATGTGTATGAAGGAGTCAATGTGGGAGAAAGTTCTCAGTAAAGGTCCATGCCACGGCACTCGTCACAACATGAGGAAAAGGTTGTCACTTCAGTCAATGAGGAAAATAGCAGTGACACCGCCAACTTTTACCTCTTACTATATATAAACTATATATAAAAAAAAAAAGAAACGTCCCTTTTTCAGGACCCTGTCTTTCAAAGATAATTCGTAAATTATCACAGATCTTCATTGTAAAGGGTTTTAACACTGTTTCCCATGCGTGTTCAATGAACCGTAAGCAATTAATTAACATGCACCTGTGGAACGGTCATTAAGACACTAACAGCTTACAGACGGTAGGCAATTAAGGTCAGTTATGAAAACTTAGGACACTAAAGAGGCTTTTCTACTTTCAGAGTCTGCTGACTCTGAAAAACACCAAAAGAAAGATGCCCAGGGTCCCTGCTCATCTGTGTGAACATGCCCTAGGCATGCTGCAAGGGGGCATGAGGACTGCAGATGTGACCAGGGCAATTAATTGCAATGTCCGTACTGTGAGACGCACGCCTAAAACAGTGCTCTTCACTAAATGAGTCGCGGTTTTGTCTCACCGGGGGTGATGGTCGGATTCGCGTTTATCGTCAAAGGAATGGGCGTTACACCGAGGCCTGTACTCTGGAGCGGGATCGATTTGGAGGTGGAGGGTCCGTCATGATTTGGGGCGGTGTGTCACAGCATCATCGGACTTAGCTTGTTGTCATTGCAGGCAATTTCAACGCTGTGCGTTACAGGGAAGACATCCTCCTCCCTCATGTGGTACCCTTCCTGCAGGCTCATCCTGACATGACCCTCCAGCATGACAATGCCACCAGCCATACTGCTCATTCTGTGCATGATTTCCTGCAAGAAAGGAATGTCAGTGTTCTGCCATGGTCAGCGAAGAGCCCGGATCTCAATCCCATTGAGCACGTCTGGGACCTGTTGGATCGGAGGGTGAGGGCTAGGGCCATTCCCCCCAGAATGGTCTGGGAACTTGCAAGTGCCTTGGTGGAAGAGTGGGGTAACATCTCACAGCAAGAACTGGCACATCTGGTGCAGTCCATGAGGAGGAGATGCACTGCAGTACTTAATGCAGTACTAATGCAGCTTAATGCAGATACCGATTGTTACTTTTGATTTTGACCCCCCCTTTGTTCAGGGACACATTATTCCATTTCTGTTAGTCACATGTCTTTGGAACTTGTTCAGTTTATGTCTCAGTTGTTGAATCTTGTTACGTTCATACAAATATTTACACATGTTAAGTTTGCTGAAAATAAACGCAGTTGACAGTGAGAGGACGTTTCTTTTTTTGCTGAGTTTATATGTATGTATGTGTGTGTGTGTGTAAAGGACTTCCTCAAGGGAAGATCCAAGCCTACCTACATTAAGCAAATCTTGTGAACAGCAGGGGGCAGTAGTTTCCCAGTCACAGGTCCTTTCTGGGTGATTAAGAGTAGACTAAGGCAGTCAAACCCTCAAAACTAGTCTGAACGCATACATGGTCTACATTTGTATGTGTGTGGTTTAAACCACTTCAGATCTGGTTTCTATAGCGTTATAATGAGTATTCTGAGGGACATTTTCTAATGATAGAAGGTTGTGCATTAGAAAGGACGTTTGGCAGGATTCATGGTTAATGACCTCAGGGCTGTCACTGAGATGATCCACTTCTGCAGTATTTAGCCTAGCAGCATGGTGAGCAGGCTACTATGTTGCATCATATTGTTCTGTCTGTTGCACACAATGCTGCCCTGTGGGAAACTAATACCACTGACTGGAACTTTTACTTTCAAATAATAGATTTTAGAGATCTGTTGTTACTGTGTACTTTTTCTCTGTGTATTTAACTATGCAAAAATTGCCATTTTAGATTTAGTCAAACGCTGGTATGGAAGAGGGATTTGTAAACTAAGAACTCTACACCTAAAACAGCAGGTAGGCTCTAACGTGCAAGGTCACAGCAGGTAGGCTCTAACGTGCTTACACGACACAATTAAGGGGATTTCTTTCAACCCCCACAACACAATCTTTCTCACTCCCTTTCGCAGAACTGATTTTCAACAAGTGTGTGAAGCCTTTGTGTATGGCAAATCTCACCTCAATCCAAATAAGTTGGATTGAGGTGTTTTGGAGGGCTTCCCAATCACCCAGACCCCAAAGAGGGGAGTAATTGTGGGTACCAGAGAGGTGCTATGGAAGTGGTGATCTCAGAATGGCCAGACTAAAGCTGAAAATAAGTTACTTCCCTCTCTACTCTCCTCTGGGTTTAACCACCATTGGCCATGAATACAAACGAGTTGTGACAAGTTCTGTTTTTGTCTCTCCTTGGCATCACAGCACACTATAATGAGGCTGACCAGGACTTCCTGTCCAGAAAGAACAAGGTGGTCCGGTGGCTATAGAAGCCTGGGGTCCGGAGCGGGCCGGTGTGTGTGTGTGTGTGGCCGTTCGTGCTCAGGATCTACGCCAATCTCTCTGATTCAGATGAGTTTGTGTTTCTCGGGAAGGGCCAAGGCTCTCTGTCAGGCCTCTGCCATGACAACAGGGGTGAATGGTTCTGAGAGCTCCCCCCCACCCTCGTCAGTATTCCCACAGAACAAAACAAACACTGTTCCCGCATCAGGGGGAGGTGAGGCAGCTCTGTGTTCATAAGTGGGGACATTCAGGGCATATTAGTCTGCGTTCACTGAGCCAACCCAAAGAGGACATGCAGCATGAGAGCGAGACACACTCTCTCTCCTCTCTCACTCAATGACACAGGCATACATACAGAATTGCCTCTCACCATACAAAAAACATTCACATGCAGTCACACATTCACACGGAGAGTGTCTGAGACAGCCATGAGAGCCATTCACAGTCTGAAAACAATCAAGCTCTCTCATATACACCTTTTAAACCAAGACATTTTGTTACCAACTTTAGCATGCCGCCAACGTTTTTTTATATCTGAAAGGTATTGCCGGCAACAAAGCCTGTATGTTTATTTCTGCCAACCGAGCTAGTCATGATTGTGGTGATATGTTTAAAAGTCTTGCCAACTCAGTTTAAATGTCCCCTATCATCTTACCTGCTTTGGCACATATTAAATCATGGTAATTGTATTGTTGCTCTCCGACATCAACTTGTCATTGTCATTATGAAAAAGCATAATCATAGTCTGCATGCAGCAGCCTGGTCAAAATAGCAACGTTACCTGCTCTATTTTTGCAACAAAGGTCAAAGTTGAATTTCTCTTTCTCAATTGCCACCTCAGTAATGGCTATATTAGGGCTTGGTGACATGATCATTTTCTGATGGATAGGCTAGGTTCAATCAGAGATCACCACCACAATGAAACTCAAGAAAACCTGATTGGAAAGCATATCAAAAGATCACCTGTAAGCCAATAGGGCCTACCAATAACCAATGGTGATTGACTTAGAAGTCAGTGGGAATCTACAGAGACAGTCCGGTTCCTTAAAATATGCACTGATTGAAGGGGTTAGACAGAGGAGGGTATTTTTTCGGGGGGTTGACCTCTTTAGAGTTTCTCTCTCTGGGTCTTGGAGCCTGTTCAGAGGCTGTCAGTGCCTGGGCAGATGACTGTGTGTGTGTGTGTGAGAGAGAGAGAGAGAGAGAGAGAGAGAGAGAGAGGTGCTGGAGCCTCATTAGCAGTGAGCACAGAGCTCTTCAGCTCCCCTGGCCACTAATGACTGCACAGTTAACAGTCCCCTCTCTGTTTCCTTAATGAAGCCACCAACACAAATCAACAGACAGCCCCTGCCACAACATCCAACGCCAGTCCACTAATATACAAGGACTGAGGGAGAGGGACGGTTTATGAAGCACTACAACAGGTGAATAAATAGAATGAGTCATCCAGGATGAAAAGTTGAATGTACATGATGACATAGCGAGCTGGCATCACAAGCAGAAATAGGATAGAAGGTATCAACATAGATCAGATCATATGCACATGTACAAAGCAGAGATCTTGGCTCATTTGATTGAAAAGTACATGACTGAATGCTTTATGAAACTATTTCAGTTTTCCCCTGCATTGTCAGATTACTGAAAACATGAAATGTTAAGCAAGAAGTCATTGTGGAGAAATCATTGGTATTATATTTGTGGAACACCAAAGACAAGTGTGCAGAAATGTAAATGGACCTATTTTCTGGAACTGCCAGGGTGTGTTATTTGTGTGCTTGTAATACTGTAATTCTTATTTCATAGGATTTATGGTATGTTGCCTGTAAAAACAATTGGGTAATGTTTATATGATCCCCTTTCAAACAGCCCCATTTTACCTCTTTCTTGTCGGGATTCACCTTTTATATAGCCATTACTTAGGTGGCAATTGAGAAAGAGAAATTCAACTTTGACCTTAGCTCTTGTCCGTCTCCGTTTTAAAAAAGTGAAATAAAACAAAGTAGAAACATTTCTATATCATTTATTTTCCTTCTAACCTTCACCACAACATGAGAGAACATGCAGCAGCACCCCATGTTGATTTGGACAGTTAAAACCCCCTGTTTCCGGGGGAACCAGGCAGGGTGAGAAAATGGTGGAAAGCCTGCCCGGCTTTGGCCAGTCTGCAATACACGTGAATTTTGGGACGGTAACCTGGCAACTCAACTGTAGTAACAGGGCATTGATATTCAGAGTGTAGGGTTCCATTGGCCCCTGGAGAACAAGGATACCCTTATGCAAGCAGCTCTGCTGCTGTCCAAAGCCTGAATCAGTGAGAGGAAAAATATGCTCCAGCTCAGGGGGAGGACCCCATTATTGAGTTTCAGAGGGTCAATGGGATGCTCAGTCAAGCACTAATCACCCAACATCCCTCTAGGAGAAAAATGACAAGTGCTGATAAATTATAAACCTTTATTGGATAAATTAACAACACTACAGCCGGCGGATTTACATCTCAGAACCATTTTTTCTCTTATTCACAAAATGAGGTGACTTCTCTCTTGACCTTCTTATAACCGGTTGATAACCTTGACCTCTGTACAGAGACTTTTCATGATTATCTCGTCAAATATTTATTATTCACAGCACTTTGATGGAAATGACTATGTCTTAACCATCCCTCTTGATTATTAATAAAACTCAAAGTAATAATGTATACAATGGCACGGGATGGCTAAAGATGAATTAGCTCCATCTGGGGGGGGGGGGGGGGGCATGAAGAAAATTCTATGGCACACTTGTCTGTGTTGGCTAGTGAGCGAACACACATTGTTTAACAGATATGTAAATAGGCTGTGACATCAAAAATAATTATCTCAGTGCCCCACACTCTGAGGCTCCAAGGGAATGTTAGTTAGTCAAACCTATCATAATAATCTAACATAATACTCAGTTTATCTTGATCTAAAAATCCGTAGGATGAAATCATTGGGGTGACACTTCTACAAAGATATTAAATGGAGCTCTTCTCCTAATCTGCACTTAGTCAGTCTTAACTTCCTGTAAAACGAACCACCTTAAAACTGGATGGGGTGTGGTCTCTATTTGGAGAGAACATCAAAAGGAGAGACATTACAGACTTTAAAGGTACAGAGAAGGTGGCACTGAAAATGGTCCCAGTCCTCTGACTAATAACACTGAAAACAAAGGCGTGTCCATGGAGAGATCCAGCATCTGATCCCTGTGTGGTGGGACTGGGGAGGAAAGGGGGTGAGGTTGAGGTTGGAATGTCCACTGCTGAAAGGTGAGTTGTTTTGTTACCACATCTAATCAGGTTAGGTGATAGGATGGAAAGAAAAGGCAGGCAGGAGAAGCCAGTTCAGCTGGACCCGCTGATTGACAGGATGGTGGAGCTGTCCTTGGCTTTGTCAAAGAAGATGGAGGATGTGCTCTTGAGTTTGGCCTCAGTGCCAGGGGAAGAGGAACTGCCGGGTTGGCACTCCTCACAGCAGCAGCAGCAGCAGTCCATGAAGGCCTGGCCCAGGGACTTACAGAGGCACAGCAGCAGCACTGGCGTCACCGACGACTTGAAGAACAAGAAGAACTGGTTGATGAGGGCCAGCAGGGTGGCGGTGTTGTCAGAGATGGGCATGGCGGTGTAGGCCAGAACGATGTTGCACACGTTCTCCGGTAGGGCGCAGATGCCGTAAACCACAGCCAGGGCCATCACGGTGCAGTTGAGCTGGCGCTCCACCTGTTGGTTGTGTTGTATCTTCTGCTTCTTGGAGGGGGAGCGCTCCTCCAGACGCTCAGGGATGCTGTCATGGGACACGTGGCAGGTGGCCAGCTGGCACAGCAGGGTGAAGACCACGGGCAGGCAGAAGTAGCAGCCAAAGTACCACCACATGCGGCACTCGTGGTAGTTGATGACCAGGGCGTAGATGGACTCGGGAAGGTTGGAGGTGGGGTTCATGGTGCAGGAGTCCATCAAGGCCCCTGTGGCTGGAGACACGGCCTGACTGAGCTGCCATAGGAGCAGCTCTGGGGCCGCCAGCACCATGGAACCAACCCAGATGACCAGCAGCTTGGCCAGGACGGACTGACAGCGCTCCACCCGACGGGTCTTGGGCTGGGAGCTAGTGGTAGCATTAAAGCGGTCGATACCCAGGGCACACAGGCTGAAGGAAGTCACCCCTAGGGAAGTCACCTAGAGGGATAAATGGAGTTAAACTTGTTAGCTATGCTAGAATTTTCATGGTGTGCTGTTGCTTCTGCAAAATCCTTACTGCAGATGCTTCTTTCATATGACAGTTATGATCTTTTGACCTACAAATGTGGGTGGAATGAGGGAAACGTTTTCACACCTTGCACACACCATTTATTAACACAGCATGGTTTTATAGCAGAATGTCACTGGAACTAGAAATATCCCATTAAGACTATGAACCCATCACTCATAAATTACCCGTCTGAGAGAACAAATCAAAGGGAGGATCACTGGCCATTTCAATTAGACAACAGTTTCAACATGGAAGCAGTCTTTCCAACCTGTTACATTAGCTGTAGAGATTTCAAATTATGAGTTTAAATTGTAGTTTGACAAGATAAAATTGTACACAAAATGCATGGCTTACTTACAACTATGTAATTTGTTGTTAATTAGCAAACAATAATCAGTTAATAAACTTTGGATTACCATAAAATTGTACTATAAATATTACATTGGTAAAAGTTTTAAACATTTACAACATTTTACATTTCAAAATACTATGTGGCCCATAAACATTATTCAACCCATACGTTTATTTTACTGGCTGATTTGCAACAATGTCATAAATCAGAGTAAATATATCATAATGACATAGTCAAAAGCACAATAAAATAAATGGAGGGTTGTTTTAGGCAACAACAGGTACTAAACTTGTCCTTGGGGATCATAGCCATGTTCATTAATCATTTTCATACAAGGCCACAGTGATTCCACCATGGGAGGGGTGAGGGGTGTGATGATGGTGGGGGGGGGGGGGGGGCTAAGGGAATCAAACCCACCTCCATATATGGTACCACTCTGCATGAGATGTCCCCCAGCAGCCTCTTATTGGTGAGCTCATTGAAGACCACCACAGGTAAACAGAAGCAGAGCACCAGGAAATCCCAGAAAGCCAAGCTGGCCAGGATGTAGTTCCAAGCACTCCTCATGTAGTAGTTGTGCCAGACGATGCACATCACAGCAAGGTTCCCTATAATCCCCACAGCGAACACCACCAGAGACAGGAACATGACTGCGTAGGCAGTGTAGGAGCTGTCAGTCACTGGGTACAGAGGGTTGTGGATGTGGGTGATGCCCCGCTCTGTGGTGCTGGTATTGCCCTGGTCCCCATCTGTGTTGGCCCCAGTGGCTCCAGTGTCTAGGGTTGAGTTAGAGTACTGGGTGGCTCTGGGTGTGGTGAAGAATTCATTCTCATAATACTGTGAGAAGGTAGACTGAGGTTCACCTGCGTCTGTGTCCATGATCTCTGCGCCCCGCGGCGCTCTCTTGTGCTGCTTGTCAAATTGCAGTTGTTTTACATCCTCATCACCATAACCATGGCTTTGAATGACTTGAATGTCGAGATTTGACATTTCCTTTTCAACAGATGCACTGTTTGTCTGTGGAACATTTTTTGCATCGGAAGCCCACACAGTCAATAGTATCACCAATGAAATAAAGGGAATCATCGTGAGATGAGTAGCCTGAAAAGTAGATTTTCTTTAAATTCCAAAACTTGCCAGGTTTGATCACTGCAGGAGACGTGGTAAAAATGAGGCCCCTCAGCAGAAGTTAATTTAGGAGAAGAGAAGAAGGTGCCAATCCGTGGAGAGATGCTGAAGCTTGGGGAACTCTCTCTCTGCGTCCTGTGGCTGCAGTCCTATAGGAGCATCTGTGAGTCTGTTAACAAGTACACTGTCTGCTCAGACATGGGTAGCTGGTCCCTTTGGAAAGGGATAGACAACAGTCGAACCCCATCTGTTTTTCTCTGTGGACCCCCAAAAGTGCCCTCTGCTGGTCAAAATACTTGGACATATCAGTTGCAGTTTCATGTTTTTCATGTAGGGGGCAGTATCTACATAAAAAGTACATCAATCCCCAATTCCTATCTATTCCCATTCATTTCAATATCACTTTGTGGTGGAATCCCTCAGAGAATAAAATGTCATGCAAACAAAGACACTGGCATAACATCAATAAGGACAAATGCAGAAAGCTTTATTGGATGTGTTGTATCTCTATAACCAGATCTGTTGTGTTGTCCAAAGGTGCCATATATTTTGGTAGTATAGGAAGTGTGTCCTGTTTCCAAATCCACATGAACAGTTCAGCTCCCCCTACTATACCTACAACAGTATCAACAGGAAATGCCCATAGAAAAGGTGGAGATATTTACTTAATCTACAATCAATTGGAATGTGGGTTAGGGGTTAAGATTAGGGTTAGGGGTTAAGGTTAGGTTAGAGGTTGAGGTTATGGTTAGGGTCAGAGATACTGTATATAATGATGCGATGGTCTTGTGTCCGCCCTAACAATGGGAGGCGTTGTCCCAAAGGCGGAAAGACAGGCCACTTGTTCTTGATCTGCTTAATAACCAGACCAATATAAGCAGACCAGGTGGGGATTCTTCTTATTATTCTCGTGTGGACAGATTTTGACGGGGGTAGACCCTCTAGCTTCACCTCTTCCTCTCTGTTAGGGGATGGGTTAGCTAACATGCTAAGTAGTTGTAATGTTGCTAATTAGCTAAAATGCTAAAATTGTCCATGATGTGATTCAAACACGCAACCTTTGAGCTGCTAGACATTAAACGTTATATTCCCACCCATCCTTCCCGTAACCTTCTGTCTTATGTAACATTAGCAAAAGTAACACATCATACTAATTGGAGGGACATACATTTACATTTACTATGTTACTTCTTTGAGGACAGGCTGCACATTCCCACTGCCCTCAATGCTTGAATTATTTTCTAAATACTTGAAGCAGGATGGTCATTCCCTGTTTGTAAAGTGGGAGGTGATGGGATGAGTCTTCATCGCTCTGTAAATAAATGGGTGAGCAGGTTACACAGTAAAGGTGACTTCCTAAGACTCAGATACTGTATGTTTCTAGTGTCCTTTGAAGCGGAGAGCATATTTTACAGTCGACAAAGTACAAACACCATTCATGAAGCGGGGTATGGAACTCGCTGTCAAGGCCAAAATGTTACCTAGTAGGCTATAATTGTCTCTTCTGTTCCAAATTGACAAAAATATGTTGGTATTTTCACTCTTACACCTGTGTTGGCCGATATATTTTATAAGGTAGTTTCTCTTGTACCTATATATGGTGGTCATTGACTGCGGATGCAGGGGCAAGACTGAGGCTTTTTCATGGGTCATCTGTGGCAAGGACCCCAGAGAGGCTAAGTTTTGGGGTCAGAGTGAAATGCGTAATGCTATGCCCTAATGAGGCAGTCAGCGTGTCTCCCCAGCAGGAGAGGCCTTTTATGGTTGCTGTGCCAATAGAGAACGAAGAACATGGTCACTGCAGGGCAGACATATCTATGCACAAGAAAAATCTAAAAAAATAACTGTTCAGCTTTGGATATAAAGAGACGGCCTGGCTTAACTGTGCTATGTAAAATAAACTTACCAAAATTCAAAGGATTTAAAACGTATCAAAATTCTGAATCTGTAGCACTGATGATCAGGGCTCAAGTCAGTTACATACATAAACACAGATCTAGTTTATTTTCTTTTGTTTCATAGTCAAAGCCCTCATACATCTATAGCTTTGAATGCAGTGCATCAAACCACAATAGCAAAAGTTAACTCCCAGGTGTAATAATAATGACATTGTGTAGAAAACAATGGGTCTCACTTTTGAGTGACCCAAACATTCCCAAGTCGCTGACTTCAGGTGAACAATCAGCTAGTTCCTTCCTTTTCTAACATTGGTTGTTTTAACAGTCAACTGCCCCCCTGTAACCTCTCTCTCTCTCTCTCTCTCTCTCTCTCTCTCTCTCTCTCTCTCTCTCTCTCTCTCTCTCTCTCTCTCTCTCTCTCTCTCTCTCTCTCTCTCTCTCTCTCTCTCTCTCTCTCTCTCTCTCTCTCTCTCTCTCTCTCTCTCTCTCTCTCTCTCTCTCTCTCTCTCTCTCTCTCTCTCTCTCTCTCTCTCTCTCATTAGCTGATGTAATGGATGACGGTCTCCTTGGGAGACACTACATTTCAGAAGTATCTAATGACTATTTGATATGGCTGAAACTACTACAATAGCTTACTGTGCTGACTGAGTAAACATGAGCGAAGCCTAAAGCGAAGCCTAAATCAAATCTCTTTCGATCTCTCAACTGATCTCTCTACTTGGAGCATTTCAAAACAGATTCAGATATGCTAGAGCAATGAAGATAATAATCCTTGCAGCATGCTACTTAATTTTGGGGGAACTAACAAAACCTTTGTTGCACTTAGTTGGAATGGAGTGGATCGTAATGGTGCATTTGGTTACAAGAAAGTGAATGTTACATGCTTGACGAAGCTTAAAGTGTCTGTGTGTTACTTGTAAAGGAGAAGGTGGGGTCTCTCCAACCATCACTGGAGGTAGCCTACTAAAGGAGGTATTAATCAAAATGAGAGTGAGACAGAATGTTCCCCAGTGGACCTCTATGGGCCTCACACTCGTTCATTGGGCCTTTCTCTCCATCACTATGGAGACAAGACTGAGGAACCTTGAAATGCAAATGGTTACCATGGACACATTCACATGAGCCAAGGAATATAATCAAATTCACTGCCTGGTGTACAGGTATGGCCCAGCCGGGGACATGAATGTTAAGGGAGTTAAAAGCAGTCAGTCAGTCAGTTACAATGGTCTTTCAATGCCAGCGCTAACCAGGGGAATCATGGAGAAAATAGAGGGTCTTCTGGCTGTCATTACAGTTTGGAAAATGTTCCTGGTGGAGAAAGCAAATCAAAAGGATCCCACATTTTTGTGACATGGCTTAACTGCCACGTGAAATCAATATTTCATGAAAAATTGAGAAGGGAAGAACTGCATGTTTATATAGTTGTATTTTTGGGAATACTGCAAGAAATGTACTTTAGATAAGGTTGGAAAACTATTGCTGTGATAAGTTAACTGGCACATTGTTAGAAATGTCATTTTCTCAAACACTGACCTTTTGAATGGCCAGATGAGATCTCAACCGATTAGAGCTTCCCCCTAGAAAACCATGAAAGAGAGGCTATATTTGGATTGAATAGGCCTACATATTGTGGTGTGTAAGGAAAGCAACAAGACGTCTCTTACAACAGCTTGGCTCAGCCTCAGACTGTATCACGCCTTGACTGCGACAGGAAGTCCAGGCCGAAGGCTGAGCATGATTTGCCAGTCACTACATGAGTTGTCAACAATCAACACAAGCCCAGAAGCTGTAACGTGTTTGCTACATCAGCCTAAATGCTGTTCAATACTTTATCATGCTTTTACTAAAGCAAACCATGAAGATGTAGTAACCGAGAACCCTAGACGGTAAAGTATGGTAAGAAAGTGACATCTGAAATAGTAAACATCCAACAGAGTATGACAATAGGTTGAGATTCAGATTAAAATACAGGATAAATTTAAATAATTACAGTTAATCAGGATTAGTCCTGCTGAAAAAACCTACACTCGATCCCTCCGATGTCAACAACTACAGACCAGTATCCCTTCTTTCTTTTCTCTCCAAAACTCTCGAACGTGCCGTCCTTGGCCAGCTCTCCCGCTATCTCTCTCAGAATGACCTTCTTGATCCAAATCAGTCAGGTTTCAAGACTAGTCATTCAACTGAGACTGCTCTTCTCTGTATCACGGAGGCGCTCCGCACTGCTAAAGCTAACTCTCTCTCCTCTGCTCTCATCCTCCTAGACCTATCGGCTGCCTTCGATACTGTGAACCATCAGATCCTCCTCTCCACCCTCTCCGAGTTGGGCATCTCCGGCGCGGCCCACGCTTGGATTGCGTCCTACCTGACAGGTCGCTCCTACCAGGTGGCGTGGCGAGAATCTGTCTCCTCACCACGTGCTCTCACCACTGGTGTCCCCCAGGGCTCTGTTCTAGGCCCTCTCCTATTCTCGCTATACACCAAGTCACTTGGCTCTGTCATAACCTCACATGGTCTCTCCTATCATTGCTATGCAGACGACACACAATTAATCTTCTCCTTTCCCCCTTCTGATGACCAGGTGGCGAATCGCATCTCTGCATGTCTGGCAGACATATCAGTGTGGATGACGGACCACCACCTCAAGCTGAACCTCGGCAAGACGGAGCTGCTCTTCCTCCCGGGGAAGGACTGCCCGTTCCATGATCTCGCCATCACGGTTGACAACTCCATTGTGTCCTCCTCCCAGAGCGCTAAGAACCTTGGCGTGATCCTGGACAACACCCTGTCGTTCTCAACTAACATCAAGGCGGTGGCCCGTTCCTGTAGGTTCATGCTCTACAACATCCGCAGAGTACGACCCTGCCTCACACAGGAAGCGGCGCAGGTCCTAATCCAGGCACTTGTCATCTCCCGTCTGGATTACTGCAACTCGCTGTTGGCTGGGCTCCCTGCCTGTGCCATTAAACCCCTACAACTCATCCAGAACGCCGCAGCCCGTCTGGTGTTCAACCTTCCCAAGTTCTCTCACGTCACCCCGCTCCTCCGCTCTCTCCACTGGCTTCCAGTTGAAGCTCGCATCCGCTACAAGACCATGGTGCTTGCCTACGGAGCTGTGAGGGGAACGGCACCTCAGTACCTTCAGGCTCTGATCAGGCCCTACACCCAAACAAGGGCACTGCGTTCATCCACCTCTGGCCTGCTCGCCTCCCTACCACTGAGGAAGTACAGTTCCCGCTCAGCCCAGTCAAAACTGTTCGCTGCTCTGGCACCCCAATGGTGGAACAAACTCCCTCACGACGCCAGGACAGCGGAGTCAATCACCACCTTCCGGAGACACCTGAAACCCCACCTCTTCAAGGAATACCTAGGATAGGATAAAGTAATCCTTCTGAGCCCCCCCCCCCCCCTTAAAAGATTTAGATGCACTATTGTAAAGTGGTTGTTCCACTGGATGTCATAAGGTGAATGCACCAATTTGTAAGTCGCTCTGGATAAGAGCGTCTGCTAAATGACTTAAATGTAAATGTAAATGTAGTCACCGTAGGCTGTATAAAAGTGAAAAGAAAAGGGAAATGTCTGAATCTCACTACATCACTCTCTCATAGACAGTAGCCTAGTACAGCAGTGATCTTTTGATCTTAAAGGGATACTTCAGGATTGAAGCCCTGTATCTTTTTCCTCTGAGTCAGATGCTAAATAGCATTAGCGCTGTTGCTAAATAGTGTTAGCACAATGACTGGAAGTCTATGGTAACTGCTAGCATACTTCCAGTCATGCGCTAATGCTAGTTTTGTGCTTCTACCATGTTGTGCTGTTGCCATGTTGTGTTTCTATCATGTTGTTGTCTTGTTGCGTTGCTACCATGTGGTGTTGTCATGTTTTGCTGCCTTGCTATGTTGTTGTCTTAGGTCTCTCTTTATGTAGTGTTGTGTTGTCTCTCTTGTCTTGATGTGTGTTTTGTCCTATATTGTTATTAAATGTTTTTATTTTAAATCCCAGCTCCCGTACTCCCAGGGAGCCTTTTGCCTTTTGGTAGGCTGTCATTGTAAATACGAATTTGTTCTTAACTGACTTGCCAAGTTAAATAAAGGTTAAATAAAATAAAAATAAAAACGTTCGTGGTGGCTTGCGAAACTACCTCTTAACATTCCTTCATACTGGATGCAGTGACATACAAATTGTATCCACGAGTTCATCTGACTCTGGGGAAGAAGATAAAGGGCTTTACTTCATTGCCATTGCTGTTCATAGGAAACTCAATCAACTAAATGTAAAATATATCTCATAATTATGGTTTATTCGTTTATATGGTTTAAATGATGGTTTATTGACAGTATTTACATCATTTGACTGATAATGGCTCTATATGACCACGTAGGCCTAATCATGTTCACTGAATAAAAACGTGAATGTTGACTCTGACACCCTTGCACCCTACATCATTTTACCAATTCTCAGTGCATTATTGTATGTAGGAAAGAGAGGGTATGAAGGGGTGTGTGGATCTTTCTCGTGTTCTTTCTAATCTACACTGTCAGAACAGGCTACTGCTGCTCACTAGAGGATTTATCATCATCACACACTTCCTGGTTCTAATGCTTTCTGTCTTCAGGTGCAGTGACAACATGAGGACTTCGCTGACACATTTTGACTTTCTCTGCTTTCATTTATATTGGGCTATCATTGCTCATTTTCGGGTTTAAACTTTATTTAATAGAACATAGAAAACTATTATTTGAATGAACTACATTGTCCTCCTCGATGCATTACAACAAAGTCTAAAGTAGTTCGAATGTGGGTTCTTAGCCCTCCGGGGGAAGAGCGACATTAGATACGCGTAGCAATCCAAGAAGTTGTTGCAGTCAAGTAGAGAAGACAGAAGGGGACAAAGTTTGTATTTCAGTTGATCATTTTCAAGGAGAAAGACACCGAAGATGTCGGATTCAATGTCCAGCTTTTTGCACATTGGGGACATCGTTTCCCTTTACGCAGAGGGCTCTGTCAATGGTTTTATAAGTACACTTGGGTAAGTATTTGCATGTCCCTACAAATACTACCTATTTTGACAGATGATAATATACATGTACCTTCATGTCAACATACCGTTAGCTACTCCGTCCGTTGTCCTTACTCTGACTTCGAGACTCATATCCCCTTCATACACAGAGCAAAGTCTACTAATTTGCCATTTTTTTTTATACCAGCATTGTCGTATATCTGAAAAGGGCAGGGTGTAAATAATATGGTAAATTAAAAGCCAACTATAGAGCTAGTACCTAAAATACAGCTATCGGGTCTGTGTGAATGGTTCTCAGCTTTTTTTGCAGGTAAATTCATTAACACTTCCAAAGTTTAACACATCCCTAATTATTTGAAATGTAAACAGTCCCCATGGTTTAACAACACCCCAATTGCCAGTTACACACTGATATGTGTAAATGGGTATGCCTTCAAGAAAGTGTTAAATAAGGGACTGTTTGACACAGAGGCTACAATCTCGCTGAGAGAGATTTGATTTAGGCTTTGCTCATGTTTACTCAGTCAGAACAGTAAGCTATTGTAACATTTGCAGCCATATCAAATAGTCATTAGATACTTCTGAGATGTAGTGTCTCAAGGAGACCCTCATTTATTTCATCAGCTAATGACAAAATAACTTATACCCAGTCTCAATATGGCAAAAGTGGGCCGTGGAGTCTCAGTTCCACAGTATTAATAGTGGGTGACCGTGATCTCTAGATAGTCATGCATACCCATATGCAAACATCTGTTCTCTAGTAAAATTGTGTTCAGAGAGCTCATTGTTGAGCTGTATTTCACAATGCAATACACTAGAGTATCTCAATTATGAGCACAGTTGCACTATATTGTTGTTGATGAATACGGTTGTTACACCTGCTTTTGTGTATGCCTAAAATAGTGCTGCATTTCCTCAATAGTTAGAGACTTGTAAAGGTTGAAAAAATATCTTCGACCCTATTGGTTTAACACTGATCTTTCTCTGTCAGTGAAAGGTGTGAAAACACAGGTGCACTATTAACAACTTTGTCTCTAGACAGCTAAATACACTGAGTGTACAACACATTAGGAACACCTTCCTGAAATTGAGTTGAACCCCCCTTTGCCCTCAAAACAGCCTCAATTCATCAGGGCATGGACTCCACAGGGTGCCAAGCATTCCACAGGGATGCTGGCCCATGTTGACTCCAATGCTTCCCACAGTTGTGTCAAGTTGGCTGGATGTTATTTGGGTGGTGGACCATTATTGATACACACAGGAAACTGTTGAGCGTGAGAAACCCAATAGCTTTGCAGTTCCTAATGTTTCGTACGCTCAGTGTATTTTTCCCTGACAGTGGTATATGTTGTTGTTTATGTTTACGTAAAGGCTACACTGCAGCCCACCTCTCCCCGTCCCACCCCTACTTGATCGTTTGCCTAAATGAAAATACTGCAGTAGGGATTATGGCAGGAAAAGGAAATGATGCCAGTGTGTCCTTTGTAGATTTCCAACGGAGTGGTGCTCATGTCACATGGGACTTAATAGCTCTCTATTCATAGTGCTTCCTGTGGTTTCCCCAGTTGCTGCTGGAGCAGTAGCAGCTTTGTATGTGGTCTGGTGCCCTGTGTGCCCTCCTGGCTGTGACCGCCGCACCCAACCCTGTCCAGTCAGGCTCAGCAACTAATACAGTTCTAGGTCTTGGCCTTTGATGCCTGTTCAAATGGCTTCTTGAGGAGTCACCTCTTAGCCACACTTAGTTCATTCACTTCATACTGTTCAAAGTAGGCTACAAGTGTCTGGCTGAGTCATATTTGTAACAATATGTAGTCAATGTTTAACTTAGATTTATCATCTGTGGGGACAATGGTTTCCTTCTAATGGAATGATGGTGAAATGGTGTGGCTCAATTAAAAAATAAATCAGATCCTAGCCCTAGTTTGCATGAATTTAAATACTGGGAGTGACTGCTCTCACTTGTCTTTCGAGGACACACATTTGACTGTCTAACAACAGGCTGCTTATTAGATATCTGTAGCTCGGCTAAAGCTGCTTTAAGTGTGGTTTACTGCACAACACATTATGCCTGTTAGGGCAGGGAAATCAAGAGCTTGGGACTATAAGGGGGGGGGGGGTGTGTAGGAGTAGTGGTGGCGGCTATTCAGCATGATAAATGTCTGTTGGGGTGGGGCGTAGCTGACTAGTGGTGCCTATTCAGCAGCCTGATGGTCTGGGGGGTAGAAGCTATTGGCCAGTCTGTTAGTTTTAGCCATGATGCTCCTGTACTGAGTGATGGAAGCGGGGAGAACCGAGCTTTATGGTGAGTATAGAGGGCACTATGGTATTGAAGGCCGATCTATAGTCGATGAACAACATCCTCACACATTCCTCTTGTCCAGGTGGGTGAGGGCAGTGTGCAGTGCAATGGCGACTGCGTCGTTCGTGAACCTGTCGCAGCAGTTGGCGAATTTGGAAAGGGTCACGTGTGTCGAGGAGGGAGGAGGTCTTTGAATAGCCTCTCGAAGCACTTCATGATGACAGAAGGGAGTGCTACGGGTCGGTAGTCATCCAGTTCAGTTACTTTCCCTTTCTTGGGCACGGGGATGATACTGGACATCTTGAAGCAGGTGGGGATAACGGCCTGAGCTAGAGAGAGAACATTTCAGAAACCACAACAGCTAGCTGGTCTGCACATGCTCTGAGGGCATGGCTAGAGATGCCGTCTGGTCCGGCAGCCTTGCAAGGGTTAACACGTTTGAATGACTTGCATATGTCCTCCGTGGAGACCGCAAGCACTTAGCCCTCGTTGTCCTCAGGGGCTCTCCTCGGCAGCTCAGTCGTTTTGCTCGAAGCATGAGAATAAGGTGTCCGCGATGTGACTGGCTTTCTTTTTGTAAGTCGTGATCGTTGAAGCCCTTGCCAGATACGCCTCATATCGGACCTGCTTAATTGCTTTTCAACTTGTCTCGCCATCTTGATCAATCTGCGTAGGTCGTATTTGTACTGTTTAATGATACAATTGTCTCGGGTCACCTTGACTTGCTTATAAGTTGCATCTCTCGCCTTCAATCCACGGTTTTTGATTCGGATAAGTTTTGAAAGACACCATCGGTATCACGTCATCCATGCGTTTCTTTATGAATATGGTGACTGAGTAGGCGTATTCATTGATGTTATCCTCAGAGGCAACCCAAAACATATTCCTGTTCACGTGATCAAAACAATCTTGGAGCATGGATTCTGATTGGTCAGACCAGTGTTGGTCAGACCTGACCACCGGAACTTTCCTCTTAAGTCTTTGTTTGTAGGCGGGGAGGAGGAAAATGGAGTTATAGTCAGATTTGCCGAAAGGAGGACGGGAGATGGCCTTATAACCTTTTTCCTTAGGGTGCTTTTTAGTCAAATCCAATCAAATCAAATTATATTTGTCACAAACAACAGGTCTAGACCTTACAGTGAAATGCTTAATTACGAGCCCTTAACCAACAATGCAGTTTAAGAAAAATAAATGTTAAGTAAAAATAGATAAGTAAAAAATAAAATAACAAATAATTAAAGAGCAGCAGTAAAATAACAGTTGTGAGGCTATATACAGGGGGTACCGGTACAGAGTCAATGTGCGGGGGCACAGGTTAGTCGAGGTAATTGAGGTAATATGTATATGTAGGTAGAGTTAAAGGCACCTTCTGTAGTGCCTTGTGGTCGGGTGCCGAGCAGTTGCCATACCAGGCAGTGATGCAACCAGTCAGGATGCTCTCAATGGTGCAGCTGTAGATCTTTTTGAGGATCTGAGGACCCATGCCAAATTTTTCAGTCTCCTGAGGGGGAATAGGTTTTGTCGTGTCCTTTTCACGACTGTCTTGGTGTGTTTGGACCTTGATAGTTTGTTGGTGATGTGGACACCCAAGGAACATGAAGCTCTCAACCTGCTCCACTACAGCCCCGTTGATAAGAAATGGTGGTATGCTTGGTCCTCCTTTTCCTGCAGTCCACAATCATCTCCTTTGTCTTGATCACGTTGAGGGAGAGGTTATTATCCTGGCACCACACGGCCAGGTCTCTGACCTCCCTATAGGCTGTCTCATTGTTGTCGGTGATCAGGCCTACCACCGTTGTGTCGTCTGCAAACTTAATGATGGTGTTGGAGTCGTGCCTGGCCATGCAGTCATGGGTGAACAGGGAGTACAGGAGGGGACTGAGCATGTACCCACGAGGGGCCTCCGTGTCGAGGATCAGCGTGGCAGATGTGTTGTTACCTACCCTTACCACCTGGGGGCGGCCCGTCAGGCAGACAAGGATCCAGTTGCAGAGGGCGATGTTTAGTCCCAGGGTCCTTAGCTTAGTGATGAGCTTTGAGGGTACTACGGTGTTGAACGCTGAGCTGTAGTCAATGAATAGCATTCTCACATAGGTGTTCCTTTTGTCCAGGGGAGAAAGGGTAGTGTTGAGTGCAATAGAGATTGCATCATCTGTGGATCTGTTGGGGCGGTATGCAAATTGGAGTGGGTCTAGGGTTTCTGGGATAATGGTGTTGATGTGAGCCATGACCAGCCTTTCTTAAGCACTTCATGGCTTCAGTTATTATTTAGTGTTTTATCCTCTTATGTTTGTTGTGTAGTAAATATTAAAAATGTTATTTGTTTTTCATCGTTTTTTCCTGTGAAGCACATCACATTGTATTCCATGTCTGAAATGTGCTGTATAAATAAAGCTTGATTTAATAAATAAAGCTTGATTAGACATGTAGCAGTGGTCCAGCGTAGAATCTCTGCGGGTTGGACAGTCAATGTGTTAATAGATATTCGGGAGCACTGTTCTCAAATTACTTTGGTTAAAGTCCCCCGAGACAATGAACCGTGTACCAATAAAGATCTTTGAGAGCATTTTTGGTATCGCTTGGGGCGGGATGTACACAGCCGTGGCGATAATCCCTGAGAATGTAAAAAGAGCGACATTTGATGACCAAGTATTCCAAGCAGAAGCTCGTAACTTGCTGTACGTTTCCCCCGTTGCAACACTTATTATTGGTCATAAAACAGAGCCCTCCGCCTTTTTTCTTGCAAGAAAGAGCCCTCTTCCTATCCACTCAATGAACTGTAAAACCCACTGGTTGTACATCATCCGTTTTGATATCGGAGGAAAGCCAGGTTTCAGAAAAACAGAATATGTTGAAGAGTCTGATGTCCCTCTGGAAGGAGATCCTCACTCTGAGTTTGTCAAGTTTATTCACTAATGATTGAACATTGGCGAGTAGTATGCTCGGTAATGGAAGATTGGTCACCCGGCGTCTCAATCTCACTAAGCCCCCCCCTCCCCTCCACGGCTGCCTCTACGTCTTTGTTGGGAGTCCTACTCCCTAGTAGGACTCCCAACCAACCCGGCGCCTCACTGAAGAAGCTAGACCATTGTTCCGCCGTCTCTGTACCTAGTGATTCATATATTCCAATAGTTCTACCCGGGTGTTTGAAGTAAAGCACGAAACAAATTGGGTAAGAAAATTTTAGAAAAACAGTAGAAAAAACAGTTGAAAAAGTAGAAACCTGTAGGAGCTCAAGGTGAGGCGCCATCCATCGGCGCCATCTATGCGCCACCACGATACTTAGGTACTGATACGATATGTATTGCGATTTGATATTGCGATTTGATGTTCCAAATATATTGCTATGTCTGCTGTAGAGGGACAAAAGAGAGCCATGAGAAAACGAGTTTTGATCAGTCATGGAAATAAAAGTTCTGAAAACAAATTGGCTCACTTTTTAAAAAGAAGATGGAGAACAAGATATGATGGGAAAATACTGGAGTTTTGGTGCAGGTAAGGCCAACTAGTGCAAAAAAATATTGCGTTATATTGTCAAAAATAATATCCCTATGCAACTATATCGATCCCCCCATCACTAATGT
The DNA here is from genome assembly GCF_045679555.1 of Salvelinus alpinus. Taxonomy (NCBI): domain Eukaryota; kingdom Metazoa; phylum Chordata; class Actinopteri; order Salmoniformes; family Salmonidae; genus Salvelinus; species Salvelinus alpinus. The sequence continues at coordinate 15,791,065 of NC_092113.1, forward strand.
CTGTAGTAACAAAAGAAGGATAAATGAGTTATTTTGATACCATCTGTGTCTATGCTTCTTGAGTAAAATACACATGTGAGAACAGTGCAGATCTCTGTGTTATGAATTAAATAATCAGGGACCTGACACCGGTTTCAAAGGTGTCATAGCCTGCTCTCTTCCTGTGACATCTGACAGCTGTGCTGCATTCAATCACACATAAGAGATGCTTTGGTAAAGCGCTGCCACCCATTGATGGTAACCTAGTCAAACAGCACACCACTGATGGTATTCACACCACAATTTAAATATATAAAAATATCTTGCAAACATGTTTTTTTTGTACGTTGAGTCTCATGTTCAATTGCAATTTGAAGTATTTGTTTAGGCCTAATTGATTTGAACCAGCTGTTTTGTACATATATCGCTTTTTTGTTGATGTGGTCATATAAGCCCTCTTGGGTTTCCAACCTCACCTGCACACTTTTTTTACCTTGTTTTTATCTGTACTGTTTTGTCTTTCACTTGTCTTCTTTTGTGTGAATTAATTAAATTACCCTAAAGTGGCTCTAAAAAAAATCTGTTGTTTTTAAAAAATACCTAAATTCCTGAGGTTGAGTGATTCATGTGCAGTGCAAATGACTAGGGGAACAAAAAACTATTCATTACCAGGTGGAACACTACAGACTCTAGCCAAAGTAATGAGCCCATAATAGGTAGACAACACCCCTACCTGGCTGCTAGGTAACGCTCATTGATTATGTGGAGGGGATAAAGGGTCATTAATTGGAGACAACCCTCTGCACGCTAACATGATTATACAGACAGATGGTAAAGATGTAGGATTAGCTTGGCCTTTCAGACAGGCTCTTTTAAAAGCATGAACCCTTTTTGCATATTTTCACAGCATTGTATGGGCCTGTCCTGCCTTCTGTGTGTCATCTACAGTCATGGAACTACCACTTATAATAGGCTATACAGTAGATTACCAGAAATGGGTCGATTCCACGTCAACAGGAGCAGGAATATTTTTGGTGTCTCAGATTGTTCTGGCAATTTTCACGTAAAAACTTAATTGCGAGGAAATGCTTTTTACATTTTTACAAACCATTTTTGAGAAAATCATGATGAAAGTGACCAGTTTAGGCCCGTTTTAGACAGTGTACAAAACAATAGGAACACCGTCCTACTATTGAGTTGCACCCCCTTTTGCCCTCAGAACAGCCTCAATTTGTCAGGAAATGGGCTCGACATAGTGCCGAAACCGTTCCACAGGGATGCTGGCCCATGTTGACTCCAGTGCTTCCCACAGTTGTCAAGTTGTCTGGATGTCCTTTGGGTGGTGGACCATTCTTGATACACACAGGAAACTGTTGAGTGTGAAAACCCAGCATTGTTGCAGTTCTTGACACACTCAAACCGGTGTGCCTGACACCTACTACCGTACCCCGTTAAAAAAGGCACTTAAATCTTTTATCTTGCCCATTCACCCTCTGAATGGCACACATACATAATCAATGTCTCAAGTAGAGGTCGACCGATTAATCAGCATGGCCAATTAATTAGGGCCGATTTCAAGTTTTCATAGCGATCAGTAATCGTAATTTTTGGACGCCGATTATGGACGATTACATTGCACTCCACGAGGAAACTGCGTGGCAGGCTGACTAAGACTGAGTGCAGCAAGGAGCCAAGGAAAGTTGCTAGCTAGCATTAAACTTATCTTATAAAAAACAATCAATCTTAACATAATCACTAGTTAACTACACATGGTTGATGATATTACTAGTTTATCTAGCTTATCCTGCTTTGCATATAATCAATGCAGTGCCTGTTAATTTATCATCGAATCACAGCCTACTTCGCCAAATGGGTGATGATTTAACAAGCGCATTCGTGAAAAAAAGCACTGTCGTTGCACCAATGTGTACCTAACCATAAACATCAATGCCTTTCTTAAAATCAATGCACAAGTATATATTTTTAAACCTGCATATTTAGTTAATATTGCCTGCTAACATGAATTTATTTTAACTAGGGAAATTGTGTCTCTTCTCTTGCGTTTTGTGCAAGCAGAGTTAGGGTATATGCAGCAGTTTGGGCCGTCTGACTCGTTGCGAACTGTGTGAAGACCATTTCTTTCTAACAAAGACCGTAATTAAATTGCCAGAATTGTACATAATTATGACATTACATTGAAGGTTGTGCAATGTAACAGCAATATTTAGACTTAGGGATGCCACCTGTTAGATAAATTACGGAACGGTTCCGTATTTTACTGAAATAATAAATGTTTTGTTTTCGAAATTATAGTTTCCGGATTTGACCATATTAATGACCAAAGGCTCATATTTCTGTGTGTTTATTATATTATAATTAAGTCTATGATTTGATATTTGATAGAGCAGTCTGACTGAGCGGTGGTAGGCAGCAGCAGGCTCGTAAGCATTCATTCAAACAACACTTTCCTGCGTTTGCCAGCAGTTCTTCGCTGTGCTTCAAGCATTGCGCTGTTTATGACTTCAAGCCTATCAACTCCCGAGATTAGGCTGGCAATACTTCAGTGCCTATAAGAACATCCAATAGTCAAAGGTATATGAAATACAAATGGTATAGAGAGAAATAGTCCTATAATTCCTATAATAACTACAACCTAAAACCTCTAAACTGGGAATTTTGAAGGCTTATGTTAAAAGGAACCACCAGCTTTCATATGTTCTCATGTTCTGAGCAAGGAACTTAAACGTTAGCTTTTTACATGGCACATATTGCACTTTTACTTTCTTCTCCAACACTGTTTTTGCATTATTTAAACCAAATTGAACATGTTTCATTATTTATGAGACTAAATAGATTTTATATATGTATTATATTAAGTTAAAATAAGTGTTCATTCAGTATTGTTGTAATTGTCATTATTACATATATATATATATATATATATATATATATATATATATATATATATATATATATATATAAATAAATTGGCCAATTAATCGGTATCAGCTTGTTTTGGTCCTCCAATAATCGGTATCGGCATTGGAAAATCATAATCGGTCGACCTCTAGTCTCAAGGCTTAAAAATCTTTCTTTAACCTGTCTTCTCTTCATATACGCTGATTGACATCAATAAGGGATACTAGCTTTCACCTGGTCAGTCTAGGTCATGGAAAGAGCAGGTGTTCCTAATGTTTTGTACGCTCAGTGTATGCCTCCCGTAAGACCCTATGATCTGTGAACCGTACATGATACGGACAACATCTTGGTATCAAAGCATCTTGGTATCAAAACATCTTGGTATCAAAGTTTATTTGTCACGTGCGCCGAATACAACAGGTGTAGACCTTACAGTGAAATGCTTACTTACAGGCTCTAACCAATAGTGCGAAAAAAAGGTGTGTATGTGTGTGTGTGTGTGTGTGTAGGTAAGTAAAGAAATAAAACAACAGTAAAAAGACATTTGAAAATAAGAGTAGTAAGGCTATATACAGACACCGGTTAGTCAGGCATATTGAGGTAGTATGTACATGTAGGTATGGTTAAAGTGATTATGCATATATGATGAACAGAGAGTAGCAGGCGGGTGGTGGGACACAATGCAGATGGTCCAGTTAGCCAATGTGCGGGAGCACTGGTTGGTCGGGCCAATTGAGGTAACCATTTTGTCCAAGACTTGGCACTCCGGTACCGCTTGCCATGCGGTAGTAGAGAGAACAGTCTATGACTGGGGTGGGTGGGGTCTTTGACAATTTTTAAGGTCTTCCTCTGACACAGCCTGGTGTAGAGGTCCTGGATGGCAGGCAGCTTAGCACCAGTGATGTACTGGGCCGTTTGCACTACCCTCTGAACTGCCTTGCGGTCGGAGGCCGAGCAATTGCCGTACCAGGCAGTGATGCAACCAGTCAGGATGGTCATTATACTACTTATAGTGTGCTCTAAAATATGGTGCTCTAAATAATGTCTTGATTCTGAAATACAAATGTTCTCATTCATTCAATATTAAAAATATCATTATTAATATCTCAAAACTATCTGTTTTGATTTAGTTAGTTTTAAGATTGGAACAATATTTTCTAAAAGCACATCACATTTCCAGAGTGGGCTTTCTGCTAATTCTGTGTGGGCTCTCTGATAATTCATACTAAAGGTATGATCCATTTTTATGAGCACCACCATCACAGTGAATGGGAAAATGGATTCAAACCAAACTCCCACTGCTGGTGACTTGCTGAATGTGCAATCCTAAAGGAGGGCTCTGATTGGTTAATGACCTATAATGTACATTTCTATGTATAACATTGTCATATCATTAAAGTACCAGAGATCCCACTGTGGAAATTTGACATGTTTGAAGAGTAACGTTATATTGTTCCAAGGCATATGTCTAAAAATAAGCGAAATCAAAAAGGGTACTTTTTGTAATTTTAATGTTGAATAAATGAATGTGAACATGTGTATTTCAGGATTTAGACATACTCTTTTATCATGTACAGTTCACAGATCATAGGGTCTTACAGTAGGCATGTATAGGTCTAAAAGGGGCCTAAAATTGCACCAAAAATTGTTTGTGATACACATTTAAAAATCATGTTAAACGTCCTTCATCCCAATTAACTTACTATGTGAGAATTTTAAGAAGAATCTGAGATAACTAAAATATTTTCAGCTGGCGTGAAATCGAGTAGTATTCATACCCCTTGACTTATTCCACATTTTGTTCTTACAGCCTGAATTCAAAATTGATTTTTAAAAAATATGATCACCCATCTACACACAATACCCCATAATGACAAAGTGAAAACATGTTAGCAAATGTATTGATAATGAAATACAGAAATATCTCATTTACTTAAGTATTCACACCCTTGAGTCAATACATGTTAGAATCACCTTTGGCAACTGTGAGTCTTTCTAGGTAAGTCTCTAAGAGCTTTGCACACCTGGATTGTACAAAAATTGCACATTATTCTTAAAAAATTCTTCAGCTCTGCCAAGTTGGTTGTTGATCATTGCTAGACAGCCATTTTCAAGTCTTGCCATAGTCAAAACTTTAACTAGGCCATTCAGGAACATTCAATGTCATCTTGCTAAGCAACTCCAGTTAATATTTGGCGTTGTGTTTTAAGTTATTGTCCTGCTGAAAGGTGAATTTGTCTCCCAGTGTCTGTTGGAAAGCAGACTGAACTAGGTTTTCCTCTAGGATTTTGCCAGTGCTTAGCTCTATTCCATTTATTTTTATCCTAAAAAAAAACTCTCTAGTCCTTGCCGATGACAAGCATACCCATAACATGATGCAGCCACCACCATGTTTGAAAATGTGGGTAGTGGTACTCGCTGATGTGTTGTGTTGGATTTGCCCCAAACATAACATTTTGTATTCCGGATATAAATGTCATTTCTTTACCACATTGTTTTGCACTTTTACCTTAGTGCCTTATTGCAAACAGGATGTATGTTTTGGAAAATATTTTATTCTTTACAGGCTTCCTTTTCACTCTGTCATTTATTTTTACCCATCTACCAATAGGTGCCCTTCTTTGCAAGGCATTGGAAAACCTCCCTGGTCTTTGTGGTTGAATCTATGTTTGAAATTCATTGCTTGGCTGAGGGACCTTACAGATATGATTAAAAAGCCTCTTATCCTAAAAAGAAACTCCCTAGTCCTTGCCAATGACAAGCATACCCATAACATGATGCAACCACGACTATGCTTGAAAATATGAAGAGTGGTACTCGGTGATGTGTTGGATTTGCCCCAAACATAACGCTTTGTATTCAGAACATAAAGTTTATTTCTTAGACAACTTTTTTGCAGTTTTCTTTAGTGCCTTACTGCAAACAGGATGCATGTTTTGTAATATTTTTATTCTGTGAAAGGCTTCCTTCTTTTCACTCTGTCATTAAGGTTAATATTGTGAAGTAACTATAATGTTGTTGATCCATCCTCAGTTTTCTCCTACCACAGCCATTCAACTCTGTAACTGTTTTAAAGTCACCATTGGACTCATGGTGAAATCCCTGAGCGGCTTCCTAACTCTCCGGCAACCGAGTTAGGAAGGACGCCTGTATCTTTGTAGTGACTGGGTGTGTTGATATACCATCCAAAGTGTAATTAATAACTTTGTCATGCTTAAAGGAATGTTGAATGTGATTTAAAAATCTATATATATCTACCAATAGGTGCACTTCTTTGCAAGGCATTGGAAAATCTCCTTGTGGTTGAATCTGTTTGAAATTCACTGCTCAGCTGAGGGACCTTAAAGATAATTGTAAATGTGGGCACAGATGAGGTAGTCATAAAACAAATAATGTTAAACACCATTATTGCACAGAGAGTGAGTCCATGCAACTTATGTCACATTTTTACTCCTGTCCTCATTTAGCCTTGCCATAACAAAGGGGTTCAATACTTATTGACTCAAGACATTTCAGCTTTTCCTTTTTTATTAATTTGTAAGTATTTCAAAAACATAATTCCACTTTGACATTATTGGGTATTGTGTGTAAGCCAGTGACACAAAATCTAAATGTAATAAATGTTTTATTCAGGCTGTAACACAACAAAGTGTGGAAAAAGTGAAGGGGTCTGAAGGCACTGTTTGTTCCATAGATAAAAATAATTCCAACGAGACCATTTGAGACAAATAGATCTATTTTTTTCTGTGTATATTAAATCAACATGTTTATGCTATTCACTCTGCACTCTGTTCATGTAGAGTTTAAGGATCTGATGATCTTTATTACAATACAACACTATGTCACTGACACTCACAGTGGCTCATAATAAATAGCTGCTTAAGTCAGACCATAATGAGACATGGAGCAAATCCAAGTGGAAATCAATGTAGATGGTTTCTGCATGAGGGAATTAGTGTCATGGTATTTGTTCTGCCATATCGGTGTTTCTCCTATATTCATTTAGCAGTGGTGGGCCGCCGCTGCTAAATTGTTGCCACCGCTGCAAAAAAGTGTGATGTGATCTTTTTCATTTGTATATATTTCTGCTGAGATGTGCTTTAAAAAAGGAAAGTCATTGGCTCAATTACTAGAAGTCTGTAGGAACAGCTAGCATGTCATTGCGCTAACGGTAGTAGCAATGTCCCACCCTTGCCACCACTGCTGAAAACAAACTCTAGGGGAAACACTGCATATGTTGCCATATGTATACCAGGAGTATTCAAATCGTACCCTACGAGGTCCGGTTTCTGTTCTACCTGCTATTTCATTGTACCCACCTGGTGTCCCTGGTCTAATTCAGTCCTTGATTAGAGGGGTAGTATGAAACAAAGCAATGGAATTGGCTTCAAGGTCCAGATTTGAATTTGAGGGCTGTATACAAACACTGCAGTACAATTATTTGTCTGTAAATGTTGATATATGATCTGCATTGTGTTGTTTTTCTCCCTAGGTTGGTGGATGACCGATGTGTGGTAGAACCAGCTGCAGGGGACCTGGACTATCCCCCCAAGAAGTTCAGAGGTTAGATGAGTATTAAATGATTTATTTATGCCTACAACGTAAAGTGTATGCGGGTGCTTGTGTGTGTGTCTTTGTCAGTGGCATGTATGTGTGTGCGTGCATGTATACTTCCCTGTGTGTTTGTGAGTGATTTCCCATGCTATGCATGTTATTGTGTGTCTGTTTTATGCCTCTGTCTGTCAATGACTGTGACATATGGGGAATGTACTGTTCTCTGCCCACTCTGCCTGATATTGGCACCAGAGAGAACAGACTCCAAGTCAGAGAGCAGCCAAACACCCAGAACATTTTCCACTGGCTGGCCTCTGAAGGGGGCTGGAACCCGCACTTTCCTCTCATCCATCCCTCGAGTAACACACATTCAGAGCATTTCTGATCAAAGGTTCATTTGATATCCTGCTCTTGGATCTTAGTTTAAACAGAAATGTTGACGATCTACATACAGTCTAATGAAAAAGTAAGTTCACTCCCTAGAAAGTTGTATTGTTTTGTAAATATTTGGACAGATGGATATGTAATCATCGCTTCAACACTATTGACAGATAAAGGTAACCTACTTTAACAAATGAAACTGAAAGATCATACTTTGCAATCATTCATTCATCAAAATCAACAGAAATGCAATTCTATAGTGCGGGGAAAAATAAGTACACACCTAGCTTCAATAGCTGGTGTTGCCCCCTTTGGCTTAAATAACTTAATGTAGCTGTTTCTTGTAACTGTCTATCAGGCTCTTATATTGACTGGGATAAAAAAAAAATCCCACTCTTCTTTACAGTACTGCCTCAACTGTGTAATGTTTGAGGGATTTATTGTATGCACTGCCCGTTTCAAGTCCCCCCACAGCATTTTGACACGATTGAGATCTTGGCTTTGACTCGGCCATTCCATAATCCTCCATTTCTTCTTTTTGAGCCATTCTGTTGTAGCTTTGCTTGCGTGTTCTGGATCATTGTCCTGTTGCAAGATCCATGTTCGGTTCAGCTTCAGCTTTTTGACAGATGGCCTCACATTCTCCTCAACAATTCTCTGGTACAATATGGAATTCACGGTTGACTAAATGATGGCAAGTTGGCCAGGCCCTCAGGCAGCAAAGCAGCCCCAAACCATAATGCCACCGCCTCCATGCTTTACGGTTGGTATGAGGTTCTTCTGTTCAAAGGCAGTGTTTCGTTTTCGCCGAAGATGGCGTCTGGCATTGCGGGCAAACAACTCCACCTTTGTCTCATCTGTCCAGAGCACGTTGTTCCAGTAGTTTTGGTCTTTACCCAGGTGTTGTCTGGGAAACGTCGGTCTTGTCTTCATATTGTTTTTGAGAGCAGAGGCTTCTTCCTTCCTGACCTCCCACGTAGGCCAACTTCGTGCAGTCTCTTTCCAACAGTTGATTCATGTACTTTGACATTGATTGTGGCAAGAGAGGCCTGTAGATCCCTTGATGTTACCCTGGGGTTCTTAGAGACTTCTATGTCCTAGGTAGATTGCCAGTGGTCTGGAATTTTCTCCATTTGTAGATGATCCGTCGGACATTGGAACAATGCACTTCGAATTGCTTGGAAGTGGATTTGTAACCGCTCCCAGACTCACAGGCATCAATAATTCTTCTTCTGAGGGCCTCGGATAGGTATTTTGATCTTTGCATGATGTGTTACCATTCACCCATATGGTTAATAACAAACCATAATGGAAGGCTAGACCCTCCCAAGGTACTCTATAATGATTTCCTAATCATTTGCACCTGTTTTGGTGTACCTGATCCTAAGTTTAGCCATTTTAGGTGATGGTAGGGGTGTACTTTTTTTTCTGCATAAGGAAATAGCATTTTTGTTTATTTTAATTGCATAACATTTTCAAATTATTTTTTTGTGTCATTTGTTAAATTGGTTTACCTTTATCAATGAATGTGGTTGGAATTCAGCTCAAATATCCATGTGTCCAAATATGTCCAAAAAAATAACACTTTCCAAAGGGTGTACTTACATTTACAGTCATGTGAAAAAGTATTTTGACCCATAAGTCTCAACAACTGTGTCATAGTCTAATTACACTCTAATTGTTTCCCATGTAATGGTTTTATATGAATAGTATTGTCAGCTGTTTGCATGATTTCCCTATATAAAGATTTATCCTGCCACACATTGACTGTACCAAAGAAGCAATTTCAATATTTGCAGAAGGATGAGTGACATTGACATTTTTAAAGATGTTTGCCATTTTGGTGGCTGTAGAAGCTTCCTGTCAGGCCTGTGTGGCAGATAACAACTACTGTACTGTACTCACAAGGCACACAGACAGCCAGCTGATAAAGCCCTTCATCTCCAGTATTAGGCTCCTTTAAAAACAGGATATCCCTCTGAGGATAGGAAGTAAAATATTGACCAGACGCCCAGATCCACTCTCCCCTATGGTGGGTGTGGAGCAAGTTACTAACCGCTTTTTAACATTAACATTATGCTTTTTATGTGGAAGCGATATATACTTGCTCAGACAGTGACCCAGCACATCTTTACTATAAAAAAAGTAGATGTTTGGTATAATGGCAGCCATCTTGGGATAGTAATCAATCTGCGATAAGTTCACCACTAGCTCTCCCCCCCATAATACAGGTATTTAAGTTTGAAACCAAAACAGCTATTACATTGAATACTCACCAGTCCCCTGAATAGCAGTCTTGACCCTTGAACCCACTCTCTTGTCTCAGACTGCCTCTTCAAAGTGTGTCCCATGAACCGTTACTCTGCACAGAAACAGTTCTGGAAAGCCAAGCAGGCCAAGCACGAGAAGGACAAGATCGCTGATGTTGTGCTACTTCAGAAACTACAGGTAAAAGATACTACCAAGGATCATACCACTTGGTTAGATGCAGTACACTGGACTAACACTGAAACTGATGTAACCTTGTCCTTGTTCTCCACAGCATGCCTCTAACCTGGAGCAGAAACAGAATGAGACCGAAAACAAGAAAGTCCACGGAGATGTAGTAAAATATGGCACTGTCATTCAGGTAAGGTTTGAGTTCCCAGCAGCACTGTTTAGGTAAGCAGACCCTCAGGTGTTCAACAGCTTACGCTTCTCCCTACTCTGGTGAATGGAATTACTGTAACTCTGTTGTGATGTCATGGGATTAGGCCACTGTCAATGAATGGCTGGTCTTGTACCCGAGGGGAAGCTTGAGCACCCCGGCACATTCTGAGTGTGAAGGGTCTGCAGAGCACAAAACAGAATGGGTCTGGTAAAGTATTGAGGTTTGAGCACACCTGCACAGTATCAATCAGGGATGGTTCCCAGAACATCTGTGTTTTAATACATTAAGTATGCAGCATCACTCACTAAGGGGAGTTATTGACCCCGAGTTACAGGGATTGGTGTGATAGTCAGTCAGGTGATTCACAATCAAATCTTCCTCATCATGACTCTTAAAACGGGTCCATAACGGCTTGTTTCTGTATGTCACTCCGGTATGGAAACCTAGACAGTCAGTGTGTCAGGTTGTCATTACCATTGCCAGGTGAAGTCAGATTTTCCTCTAGGTGTGTTCATATTCAAAAGAGATCCTAAGTGTTGAGAGAGAAGACTGCACAGGTTTTCCAGTAATACCTGCCGCTGGGCATTTCACATGAAATGCCTATGTAGCATAGCCTAGATTACTGCATATATAGCACTAGTCTGTGTTAAACCAAGAACAATAATATTTGTCTGAACTTGAATGATAACATATTTGAGAGTTTTGTTAATTTCATAGATATGCTACAGTTGATAGTCATCATCAGGTCTCTAGCCCCTGTTTTCATCACCGAAGGCGCAATAAAGAAAATAGGTTTAATGATTCACAGGAAAATGCACAGAACCGTGTTCAATATCGCATGAGAAATGGATGTATTGACTGAGGTCTAGGGGCCAGGATTCCCACTCACTGGACCTGCACCTGGTCAATATTGACTCTGAAGCCTTATCTTCACACAAACATAAAGGGCTGTGCACTTACAGAAACATGGGACATAAAGTTAAGGGTTAATGTTAAGAGCCCTCTCTTATCTGGGCAGACATTATAGGTGTGGTTCCTTGTGACTGTGTAGTGTGGCGTTCCTCCTGATTCGGACAGGCTGAGGTGGGAGACGGAGGGGAGGGTTTGTAGACAAAGTGGGTGTCGCGCTCTCTCAGGAGATCAATAGCTGTAATCTGTTAATGGCTGTGCAAGTGCACACATCACACCAATGACAAGCATACAATACAGTACAACTCATCTAGTGACGTCACTTTATCTTCCAGGAAGTAAGTCTTACTGCATAGCTTCCCCAGGTCTCTCCCACTCCTTTATTCTCCTTCATATCCTCTTAGCATAAGCTTTAGTGAAAGAAAGATATGCTATTTCCCATTCACTCTCTCCCATTGAAATGAGAGAAATGCACTGTCTGTAGAACATACTAATCTCTGAATGACAACAGCAGGGTGATCCTGTCTGTTGATACATGGTTTTAGTACTATTCATCTTGGTCATTCAGCCGTTCTTAAGTGGTTCCCTTTCTGGCTGGCTGGTTCCCATTCCTGAATGGGATAGTGAGCTATTCTAGCTTCCATCATAACAGCACAGTATCACAGACACAATATGAAAGTGAGCGAGGTTTAACAGTGGCCTGTTTTTCTGCGTGTGTGATCTGCCCTGGCTGACAGCTGCTGCATATGAAGAGTAATAAATACCTGACTGTGAATAAGCGTCTGCCTGCCCTGCTGGAGAAGAATGCCATGCGCGTCACCCTGGACGGGACGGGGAATGAGGGCTCCTGGATGTTCATCCAACCCTTCTGGAAGCTACGGGCCAACGGAGACAATGTAACTTACCTAACTCGTATTACTGCACAGACTCAACTGACATGCGCAGTTGCGTTCAATCACATACACACAGGGGTGGGAAAAGTACTCAATTGTCATACTTGAGTAAAAGTAAAGTTACCTTAATAGAAAATGACTCAAGTAAAAGTGAGTCACCCAGTAAAATACTATTTGAGTAAAGGTCTAAAAGTATTTGGTTTAATATACTTAAGTATAAAATGTAAATGGAGTTGCTCAAATGTAACTTAAGTATCAAACGTAAAAGTATAAATCATTTCATATTCCTTATATTAAGCAAACCAGACGGCACAATTATTTATTTTTATTGATGGATAGCCAGGGCTACACTCCACCACTCAGACATCATTTACAAACCAAGCATGTGTATTTAGTGAGTCCGCCAGATCAGAGGCAGCAGGGATGACCAGGGATGTTCTCTTGATAAGTGTGTGAATTAGATCATTTTCCTGTCCTGATAAGCATTCAAAATGTAGAGTACTTTTGGGTGTCAGGGAAAATGTATGGAATAAAAAGTACATTATTTTCTTTAGGAATGTAGTGAAGTAAAAGTTGGCAGAAATATAAATAGTAAAATAAAGTACAGATACCCCAAACAACGACTTAAGTAAAAATACTTTAAAGTACTACTTAAGTACTTAACACCACTGCATACACACATTCACTAACACATGCAAACTTACAAATCTCAGACAATCTATAGGGGCAATCTGCAGTTGCTATATCCATAATTTGTTTTACTTATAAATTAATGATATTTACCCTTTGATTCTTGAAGAACATAACTTATAAATGCCTCATGAGCTTACTTCAACTGTCGTATATTATCAGAACCCAAAATATAAGCTTAAATCAACTCCAATGTTTGTAAACAATGTAAATATAAACAAACACTATATAGCCTCAAAACATGGTTAAATCTATAAGTTTGATATCATGGATGGTCAATCCATGCATCCATTGCACATTTCTCAAACCCCATCCCTCAGCTGGGGACAAGGCATTATTGTTTCAACTGCTTATTGCAACTTGAATTCTTGTGGAATTGTTGTTGTGCTTATTTCTGTGTTCTTCTGCAGGTAGTGGTAGGAGATAAGGTGATCCTGAACCCAGTGAATGCAGGCCAGCCCCTACATGCCAGTAACTATGAGCTCTCTGACCACACTGGATGCAAAGAGGTAAGAGAGTCATACCCACACTCTATGATTAATCCATGACTGAATCTGTCTGGGAGAGTGAGGCTTCTGACTGTGTTACTTCCCAATTGCGAAGAACCAACGGTTGTTACTGCCAGCAATGATGATAAGCCCCACCTATTCCTACAATTTGTCTTCTTAAAATCTGATTTTAACCCTAACCTTAACCACACTGCTAATCTTATGGCTAACCCTAACCTTAAATTAAGACCAAAAAGCTTCATTTTTGTTTTCGTACACTTTGACGATATGGCGAGTTTTGACTTAGCAGCTTACCCATCTAGTGGGAACAGGTGTGCTATGCTGAAGCTGACGTATAGGTGTGTCCCCCTGCAGGTTAACTCTGTGAACTGCAACACTAGCTGGAAAATCAACCTGTTCATGATGTTCAGTGACCACAAGGATGAAGTCTTGAAAGGAGTAAGTCTCCTTTAACATTCGTGTGTATATTACTGTCACTATTTGTATCATTGTAATTGATTCTTCTTCACTTTCCAACCCTAACACAATAATAGCATTCTAACCTCAAGCTTTAGATGATTTGATATCTCTGCTGGTGTGTCTGGTCAGGGGGATGTAGTGCGGTTGTTCCATGCGGAGCAGGAGAAGTTCCTGACCTGTGATGAGTACAAGGTCAAGCTGCATGTGTTCCTCCGTACCACCCTGCGCCAGTCTGCTACCTCTGCCACCAGCTCCAATGCCCTGTGGGAAGTGGAGGTTGGTACACGCACGGGCACCCAAGCCCACGCACACACACTTACTTGCCGTTTTTGAATCCTAGTACAGTTTTGATATGCTCTGTTGTACAGCAGCTAAATGGCCTAAGGTATGACGATTGATGTTTGTTTTGATGGTGTGATGTGTTCCAAGGTGGTGCATCATGATCCATGTCGAGGAGGGGCCGGACACTGGAACAGTCTGTATCGCTTTAAACACCTTGCCACAGGGAACTATCTTGCCGCTGAGGTAACATGATCAAGTATTGGACCATGGATATTGGTCACCACGGTGCTCTGGTTATCACACGGGCAGTATTGATGCAGAGTCATTTTAGAGTACATGTGTTTGTGGTTGCTTTAGGAAAATCCGGGTTATAAAGGTGACAGCGTTGAAATCCAGACTTCGGCGAGTGAAGATACGGTACGCATCCTTTTTTTTTGGACCTCCCTTCTGTCTAGTTAATCTAACACATGACAGTCAATGTGCTAAACTCTAACCCTTGACCCCTGCCCTCTGTAGCTGGACAGTAGAGGAAAACTAAAGATGTTGGGTGAGAGGATAAAGTACAAGCTGGTGGCTGTGCCTCATGGGAATGACATTGCCTCCTTGTTTGAGCTAGACCCCACCACTCTGCAGAAAACAGACTCCTTTGTGCCAAGGTACTGTACTGTACCACTTCAACTCACTATCGGCCTCAACCCATCTGCACAGTCTGTACAATACAGTATATACAACTGTATATAGCTATTTATAAAGAAGCAAAGACTTGACCTACAGTATGTTTCACTGGCTTTCTATTGTAAACTTTCTTCTTCTCAGGAATTCATACGTGCGTCTCAGACACCTATGCACCAACACATGGATCCAGAGTACCAACGTGCCCATAGATATCGACGAGGAGAGACCCATCCGGCTCATGGTAAGAACCATGTCACTTGATTTACTGTGACACTGAGTTCATTCGGACTCAGTATTTCTGTTATATCCTTGTTTCAGCTGGGCACCTGCCCTACCAAGGAGGATAAGGAGGCATTTGCCATAGTGTCCGTGCCAGTGATGGAGATCCGGGATCTGGACTTTGCCAATGATGCCAGTTTCATGTTGAGCACAATAGTGGACAGGTTCAATGAGGGCTTTATCAGTCCCAATGACAGAAGGTAAAGTATATGCAGAAAAGGCCCCAAATGAATCTATGAAATCAAACTACTTCTAATAAACCTAACTTTTCCCCTGTGAGCTCTATGTTATACTTGATTAAAGCCAGCTGTTTTACAGCTTATACTGTAATCCAGTCAATGGCATAGTTCCCTGGCCAGACCCAATGTGCCAGACCAGTAACAGCTGTGTCCGACCGTGTCCTGTGTTTGACCCTGCAGATTTGCCATTAAGCTGCTGGAGGACCTGGTGTTCTTTGTGGTGGACACGCCCAACAGCGGCCAGGTCGTCCTGGATGTGGCGATGACCAAGGCCAACCGCGAGAGACAGAAACTCATGAGGGAACAAAACATCCTCAAACAGGTCAGAAGACCCACTTTAAACATCTGGGTTGCATTAGACCAGGGATGGGCAACTTTGAAAACGGAAATCATCATGGGGCGTAGAGAAAATGTTGCCATTTTATAAAAAAATGTCATGCAATTGTACTCATTTTGACATGGGGCGGAGAGAAAAAATTTCAGTTTTACAGCTAATTTCCTGCAATTCTACACATTTTGCCATAGGGTGAAGGCAAACAGTTTTTTATATGATAACTGATGATCAATGGGCCCCAACCCGGTCGGTAATTCAACCTTGCTTACTACAAGTTTAGATAGCTGGCCTCAAGACTAACTTACTAATAAATAAATAAATTGCTGGCATGGGCTAATTGAGTGACTGCTGATGCACAGGCAAATTTCAAAATTGTGCTTTGTGTATTCTATTATTCCAACTGAGTTCCACCCCGAAAAGAAAATAGCCAGCGGGTCTGCATTAGACTGATGATGACATATAGGGTCATCATTTCTTGTCATTATATCCATATTGTCACATGTTCCCTTGAATAGTTCTCTATTCTTTTGTCCCTTCAAAGATCTTCGGGATCTTGAAGGCCCCTTTCAAAGATAAAGGGACAGAGGGCCCATTGCTGCGATTGGAGGAGCTGTCAGACCAGAAGAATTCCCCCTACCAGTACATGTTCCGTCTCTGTTATCGGGTACTGCGACACTCACAGGAAGACTACCGCAAGAACCAGGTAGACCACATTGTCTCACATACTTTTTTCCTTCCATATTCCTGTCCCTCTGTCATTTATCCAAACTGAATTATTGATCCCTGGGCCTTCTTTACTTCCAAGACACATTAGTCTCACTCTTTTGCCCCATCAGGAGCACATAGCCAAGCAGTTCGGGGTGATGCAGTCTCAGATTGGCTATGACATCCTGGCTGAGGACACCATCACTGCTCTGCTGCACAACAACCGCAAGCTGCTGGAGAAACACATCACCAAGACGGAGGTGGAGACCTTTGTTAGCCTGGTCCGCAAGAACAGGGAACCCAGGTGAGGAGAGTGACCCCCTGACTAAATAATACCCATGTACATTCAAAACTGTTGTATCTCAAACATGGGCCTGCTTCCCCTCAGGTTTCTGGACTACCTGTCAGATCTGTGTGTGTCCAACAACGTGGCCATTCCTGTCACTCAGGAGCTGATCTGTAAGTGTGTGCTGGATCCCAAGAACCAAGACATCCTCATAAAGACTGAGTGAGTGGCACTTCTTTTTTACTAAACTGCACACATCCACACACTTACCTAAACATGCGATGGCCTCTGTATGTGTGTGTGTGTATGCATGATTGAATGTGTGTGCCTATGTTTGTCCATGTAGACGACGTGTGCCCAAAGAGATTCCCAATGCCACTGAATACATGGGCATGGAGGAGTATGCTGACGATGATGAGGTGTGGCTAGTCTGGACTGACAAGACGAATGAGAAGCAAGAGAAGGGCATCAGACAGCTAGCTCAGGAGGCCAGACAGGGGAACGCTCATGACGAGAACGTGCTCACATACTACAGGTGTTTACTCCTCACTGATGTCACATCAGTATCCTTCTCATTTCCTAGACATGGGAATGTCGTGCACAAGTCCTCGTTTAAAAAGGAAGTTCTACTGATCTGAAATATTCAAACCACGATGACGCTTTGTCTATGCTTCATTGTCGAACATTTCTCTTTTTTTATGGTAGGTACCAGCTGAAGCTGTATGCACGAATGTGTCTGGACCGCCAGTACCTGGCCATAGATGAGATCTCCAAGCAGCTGGATGTGGAGCTCATCTTCCTGTGCATGATGGACGAGACACTGCCCTTTGACCTGCGCGCCTCTTTCTGCAGACTGATGCTGCATGCGCACGTCGACCGAGACCCCCAGGAGCTGGTCACGCCCGTCAAGTTCGCCCGTCTCTGGACAGAGATCCCCACCTCCATCACAATTAAAGAGTATGACTTCAAACAGTTTTCCCAGATATGGTTTTACGCATAATGTCATTGCATTCTAACTGCTTGTTGTATTCCTATACTTCTATATCTCTTCCCTTTCTCAGTTATGACTCCAACATGGATGACTCGCGAGACAATAAGAAGAACAAGTTTGCCAACACCATGGTGTTCATGGAGGAGTACCTCAACAACGTCCTCAATGATGACTTGCCTTTCGCTGACAAGGAAAAGAACAAACTGACCTATGAGGTATCAATTCTCTCTTTTCTCATTCCTATTTCTACTTAGAATACTGTGAATACCTCCAGAACGCTGCTGCCTATATTTGGTATTGAGACAAGAACTCTCTGGCTCTCTACCACTTGGCCCGGAGAAGTCCCGATAGCATGATAACTGCTAGAATGTTTTGTCCCCTCAGGTGGTGAGCCTGGCCAGACACCTCATCTACTTTGGCTTCTACAGTTTCTTTGAGCTGCTGAGGTTGACACGGACCCTTCTGGGAATCATCGACTGCATCCCTAACCCTTCACTCATCAACCCCATGTTCCAGGACGATGGCAGTGGTAAGAGAATGAGAAACACCTCTACTCTGCATTTAACCTTATTATGAGAGAACTACCACACAGCACCATTTTATAGAACAAATCAGCACAACAGGCGTTCAGATTCAGGTTTCCTCATGATTTTCACCATTGTTCCGGAGTTCCAAATTAAGCAGCAGCAGCTGAAAAGATGAGCTCCTACAAATATTGAAATTTAAATGTTTTTTTAGAGTAAAGTACATCGAAAAAAATCAAAAGAAAACTGCAAACTGAATAGGAGACCAAACAAGCAGCTAACAAAGAAGAAAGGCTTTTGAAAAAGTAACAATTTTTCATAAAATTATACCGTTTTCTTAGCTAGCTAAGTTGTTTACCTGTTGCTAGGCAGTTGCTAGGGACATTCCTGGAAGAAGCTAGCTAGCTAACAAGGAGTGTCTAGTTGGCAGAAGGGACAAAGAAGGGACAAAGTGGGACAAAATAAGGACAGAAGAAAAGGGAAAGGGGACATTAAGGTGAAGCAGTCCTCTAAAGACACAAAAGACAATAATACAAGAAACAACACTTCTATTGCCTCTCCCTCTACGATACGCACTTCCGGGTTGGAGCGAGTAGTTGCATTCCGCTTCGCTCCACAGGTAGTATTACATTTCATTTCATTACAGTACAACAGTTTGATTTGTTTGATCTTAGCTGGCTACATAGCCGTCTTTGTATCCAAGATAATTGTGTAGTCTAGAGTAATTGTCGAGGTTACCTAGCCAGCTACACTTTCAAACAAAGTCAACAACGCAGCCACTGCTAGCTAGCCTATTTCACCAGCCAGCAGTACTATATCATTTTAGTCAATAAGATTTTTTGCAACGTAAGCTTAACTTTCTGAACATTCGAGACGTGTAGTCCACTTGTCATTCCAATCTCCTTTGCATTAGCGTAGCCTCTTCTGTAGCCTGTCAACTATGTGTCTGTCTATCCCTGTTCTCTCCTCTCTGCACAGACCATACAAACGCTTCACACCGCGTGGCCGCTGCTACTCTAACCTGGTGGTCCCAGCGCGCACGACCCACGTGGAGTTCCAGGTCTCAGGCAGCCTCTGGAACTGCCGATCTGCGGCCAACAAGGCAGAGTTCATCTCAGCCTATGCTTCCCTCCAGTCCCTCGACTTCTTGGCACTGACGGAAACATGGATTACCAATGATAACACTGCTACTCCTACTGCTCTCTCCTCGTCTGCCCACGTGTTCTCGCACACCCCGAGAGCTTCTGGTCAGCGGGGTGGTGGCACTGGGATCCTCATCTCTCCCAAGTGGACATTTTCTCTTTCTTCCCTGACCCATCTGTCTATCGCCTCCTTTGAATTCCATGCTGTCACAGTTACCAGCCCTTTCAAGCTTAACATCCTTATCATTTATCGCCCTCCAGGTTCCCTTGGAGAGTTCATCAATGAGCTTGACGCCCTGATAAGTTCCTTTCCTGAGGATGGCTCACCTCTCACAGTTCTGGGTGACTTTAACCTCCCCACGTCTACCTTTGACTCATTCCTCTCTGCCTCCTTCTTTCCACTCCTCTCCTCTTTTGACCTCACCCTCTCACCTTCCCCCCCTACTCACAAGGCAGGCAATACGCTTGACCTCATCTTTACTAGATGCTGTTCTTCCACTAATCTCATTGCAACTCCCCTCCAAGTCTCCGACCACTACCTTGTATCCTTTTCCCTCTCGCTCTCATCCAACACTTCCCACACTGCCCCTACTCGGATGGTATCGCGCCGTCCCAACCTTCGCTCTCTCTCCCCCGCTACTCTCTCCTCTTCCATCCTATCATCTCTTCCCTCTGCTCAAACCTTCTCCAACCTATCTCCTGATTCTGCCTCCTCAACCCTCCTCTCCTCCCTTTCTGCATCCTTTGACTCTCTATGTCCCCTATCCTCCAGGCCGGCTCGGTCCTCCCCTCCTGCTCCGTGGCTCGACGACTCATTGCGAGCTCACAGAACAGGGCTCCGGGCAGCCGAGCGGAAATGGAGGAAAACTCGCCTCCCTGCGGACCTGGCATCCTTTCACTCCCTCCTCTCTACATTCTCCTCTTCTGTCTCTGCTGCTAAAGCCAATTTCTACCACTCTAAATTCCAAGCATCTGCCTCTAACCCTAGGAAGCTCTTTGCCACCTTCTCCTCCCTCCTGAATCCTCCTCCCCCTCCTCCCCCCTCCTCCCTCTCTGCGGATGACTTCGTCAACCATTTTGAAAAGAAGGTCGACGACATCCGATCCTCGTTTGCTTAGTCAAACGACACCGCTGGTTCTGCTCACACTGCCCTACCCTGTGCTTTGACCTCTTTCTCCCCTCTCTCTCCAGATGAAATCTCGCGTCTTGTGACGGCCGGCCGCCCAACAACCTGCCCGCTTGACCCTATCCCCTCCTCTCTTCTCCAGACCATTTCCGGAGACCTTCTCCCTTACCTCACCTCGCTCATCAACTCATCCTTGACCGCTGGCTACGTCCCTTCCGTCTTCAAGAGAGCGAGAGTTGCACCCCTTCTGAAAAAACCTACACTCGATCCCTCCGATGTCAATAACTACAGACCAGTATCCCTTCTTTCTTTTCTCTCCAAAACTCTTGAACGTGCCGTCCTTGGCCAGCTCTCCTGCTATCTCTCTCAGAATGACCTTCTTGATCCAAATCAGTCAGGTTTCAAGACTAGTCATTCAACTGAGACTGCTCTTCTCTGTGTCACGGAGGCGCTCCGCACTGCTAAAGCTAACTCTCTCTCCTCTGCTCTCATCCTTCTAGACCTATCGGCTGCCTTTGATACTGTGAACCATCAGATCCTCCTCTCCACCCTCTCCGAGCTGGGCATCTCCGGCAAGGTCCACGCTTGGATTGCGTCCTACCTGACAGGTCGCTCCTACCAGGTGGCGTGGCGAGAATCTGTCTCCGCACCATGTGCTCTCACCACTGGTGTCCCCCAGGGCTCTGTTCTAGGCCCTCTCCTATTCTCGCTATACACCAAGTCACTTGGCTCTGTCATATCCTCACATGGTCTCTCCTATCATTGCTATGCAGACGACACACAATTAATCTTCTCCTTTCCCCCCTCTGATAACCAGGTGGTGAATCGCATCTCTGCATGTCTGGCAGACATATCAGTGTGGATGACGGATCACCACCTCAAGCTGAACCTCGGCAAGACGGAGCTGCTCTTCCTCCCGGGGAAGGACTGCCCGTTCCATGATCTCGCCATCACGGTTGACAACTCCATTGTGTCCTCCTCCCAGAGTGCTAAGAACCTTGGCGTGATCCTGGACAACACCCTGTCGTTCTCAACTAACATCAAGGCGGTGACCCGTTCCTGTAGGTTCATGCTCTACAACATTCGCAGAGTACGACCCTGCCTCACGCAGGAAGCGGCGCAGGTCCTAATCCAGGCACTTGTCATCTCCCGTCTGGATTACTGCAACTCGCTGTTGGCTGGGCTCCCAGCCTGTGCCATTAAACCCCTACAACTCATCCAGAACGCCGCAGCCCGTCTGGTGTTCAACTTTCCCAAGTTCTCTCACGTCACCCCGCTCCTCCGCTCTCTCCACTGGCTTCCAGTTGAAGCTCGCATCCGCTACAAGACCATGGTGCTTGCCTACGGAGCTGTGAGGGGAACGGCACCTCCGTACCTTCAGGCTCTGATCAGGCCCTACACCCAAACAAGGGCACTGCGTTCATCCACCTCTGGCCTGCTCGCCTCCCTACCTCTGAGGAAGTACAGTTCCCGCTCAGCCCAGTCAAAACTGTTCGCTGCTCTGGCACCCCAATGGTGGAACAAACTCCCTCACGACGCCAGGTCAGCGGAGTCAATCACCACCTTCCGGAGACACCTGAAACCCCACCTCTTTAAGGAATACCTAGGATAGGATAAAGTAATCCTTCTAACCCCCCCCCCCCCTTAAAAGAGTTAGATGCACTATTGTAAAGTGGTTGTTCCACTGGATATCATAAGGTGAATGCACCAATTTGTAAGTCGCTCTGGATAAGAGCGTCTGCTAAATGACTTAAATATAATGTAAATGTAGTAATGATGCCACTCCCACTCTGTCTGTTAGGGAAGAACATGAAGCGGTCCATCCATGGTGTTGGCCAGATGATGTCCACCATGGTACTGAGCAGGAAACAGTCTATGTTTGGCGGTCCAGGCCGGAGTGCTTCCAACACAGAGGGCCAGAACCGCAGTAAGGACAGCATCGACAAACAGGACGTCACTGTCATGGACACCAAGCTGAAAATACTGGAAATCCTGCAGGTTAGAGCTCACTAGAACCCAGCACGTCTCATGAAATGATACAGACATGGCACTGTTGAGTTTTACGCTTGTGAAAAATTAGAGCCGTTCAAGTATCCCTTTTATGCTAAGTGCTGTTCTTTATCTCTTGTTGATATGCAGTTTATCCTGAATGTCCGCCTGGACTATCGGCTCTCCTTCCTGCTTTCTGTCTTCAAGAAAGAGTTTGTTGATGTTTATCCCATGGCAGATGCCGATGCTACTACATCAATGGAGCAAGCAGGTAGTGCAGTGCCCATTTGAGGGACCCATTGCTCTCCACTAACCATGCCTTATACAGTATTCATCTCTCCATCTAAATACATAACATTCTTAACTCTCTTTCAACAGCCACCATCAACCTGCAGCACATAGGAGAGCAGGCGGAGGCCATGTTTGGTGTGGGGTAGGTTCAGTACAGCACTGTAGACCCGTACCAGCATATGTTATGATTTTGCCCCAGTGTGTTGTTATGATAACCTGTGTCCTCCTGTCAGGAAGGGGAACAGTATTCTGGAGGTGGATGATGAGGGAGGTCGTATGTTCCTGAGGGTGCTGATCCATCTCTCCATGCACGACTACCCTCCTCTGGTCTCTGGAGCTCTACAGCTGCTCTTCAAACACTTCAGCCAGAGACAGGAGGTGCTGCACACATTCAAACAGGTAAGGAGACACAACTATCTGCAATCACTGATGGTAAACAAAGGTGTGGCCAGTAATGACCTGCACTCCAACTTGGTACCGTCAATAATGACCTGCACTCCAACTTGGTACCGTCAATAATGACCTGCACTCCAACTTGGTACCGTATCTGCTATTCCCTTTCTTATACAGTATCTATATATATATTATTTATATCTATGTTATTTTCTGGTCTCTCAATCACCGTCTCTCTGACACACTCTCTCTGTCTCCATGTTGTCCTCAGGTCCAGTTGCTGATCTCGGGCCAGGATGTTGATAACTACAAGCTGATAAAAAGCGACCTTGACCGTCTCCGCACCATGGTGGAGAAGTCTGAGCTCTGGGTGGACAAGAAGAGCAGCTCTGGAGGAGGGGAGGGGAAGAAAGACAAGAAGGACAAAAAAGAGAATGTAGAGGTGAGGGCGAGATACGTCTTCTCCATCTATGATAAGAAAGTGTGTAATAACATGTAGTAGCTACAAACTACTTCTCACTAATTGTACTTCTGATTTCCTTTTAGATGTCCTCAGAGGTTGCGACCCCCAAAAAAGAGAAGTCGGATAAGAGCAATGAGAACTACCAGAAAGTTAAAGATGTGTGTTTTGGTGTCCATGTCACTTTTTCCTTTATCCTGCTAGCATGTCCCATAGTCACTGTTTATTTATATATATATATATTGACAGTTGAAGTCGGAAGTTTACATACACTTAGGTTGGAGTCATTAAAACTCGTTTTTCAACCACTCCACACATTTCTTGTTAACAAACTATAGTTTTGGCAAGTCGGTTAGGACATCTACTTTGTGCATGACACAAGTAATTTTTCCAACAATTGTTTACAGACAGATTATTTCACTTATAATTCATTGGATCACAATTCCAGTGGGTCAGAAGTTTACATACACTAAGTTGACTGTGCCTTTAAGCAGCTTGGAAAATTCCAGAAAATTATGTCAAGGCTCTAGAAGCTTCTGATAGGCTAATTGACATCATTTGAGTCAATTGGAGGTATACCTGTGTATGTATTTCAAGGCCTACCTTCAAAATCAGTGCTTCTTTGCTTGACATCATGGGAAAATCAAAAGAAATCAGCCAAGACCTCAGAAAAAAAAATTGTAGACCTCCACAAGTCTGGTTCATTCTTGGGAGCAATTTCCAAATGCCTAAAGGTACCACGTTCACCTGTACAAACAATAGTACGCAAGTATAAACACCATGGGACCACGCAGCTATCATACCGCTCAGGAAGGAGACGCGTTCTGTCTCCTAGAGATGAATGTACTTTGGTGCAAAAAGTGCAAATCAATCCCAGAACAACAGCAAATAACCTTGTGAAGATGCTGGAGGAAACGGGTACAAAAGTATCTATATCCACAGTAAAACGAGTCCTATATTGACATAACCTGAAAGGCCGCTCAGCAAGGAAGAAGCCACTGTTCCAAAACAGCCGTAAAAAAGCCAGACTACGGTTTGCAACTGCACATGGGGACAAAGATTGTACTTTTTGGAGAAATGTCCTCTGGTCTGATGAAACAAAAATATAACTGTTTGGCCATAATGACCATCGTTATGTTTGGAGGAAAAAGGGGGAGGCTTGCAAGACGAAGAACACCATCCCAACCGTGAAGCTCGAGGGTGGCGGCAGCATAATTTTGTGGGGGTGCTTTGCTGCAAGAGGGACTTATACACTTCACAAAATAGATGGCATCTTGAGGAAGGAAAATGATGTGGATATATTGAAGCAACATCTCAAGACATCAGTCAGGGAGTTAAAGCTTGGTCGCAAATGGGTCTTCCAAATGGACAATGACCCCAAGCATACTTCCGAATTTGTGGCAAAATGGCTTAAGGACAACACAGTCAAGGTATTGGAGTGGCCATCACAAAGCCCTGACCTCAATCCCATAGAAAATTTGTGTGCAGAACTGAAAAAGCGTGTGCGAGCAAGGAGGCCTACAAACCTGAATCAGTTACACCAGCTCTGTCAGGAGGAATGGGCCAAAATTCACCCAACTTATTGTGGGAAGCTTGTGGAGGCCTACCTGAAATGTTTGACCCATGTTAAACCATTTAAAGGCAATGCTACCAAATACTAATTGAGTGTATGTAAACTTCTGACCCACTGAGAATGTGATGAAAGAAATGAAAGCTGAAATAAATCATTCTCTCTACTATTATTCTGACATTTCACATTCTTAAATTAAGGTGGTGACTGACCTAAGACAGGGAATTTTTATTAGGATTAAATGTCAGGAATTGTGAAAAACTGAGTTTAAATGTATTTGGCTAAGGTGTATGTAAACCTCTGACTTCAACTATATATATATGTATATATATATATATATATATATATATGTGTGTGTGTGTGTGTATATTATTCCAGATCCTCTACTCTTCCTGGGGTCCAATTATTAGACACAACTCTACCATAACATATGTACAATAGAAATTCAATAATACTACACTGTTGAGTAGTGTTTGGCCGTATTTCTGAAGACATTCTCTTTACCCCAGATCTTGGAGCGTCTGAATAAGATGTGCAGCTCGGGTGTGTGGAAGAAACAGCAGAGACTCCTGAAGAACATGGGAGCCCATAAAGTGATGCTAGACCTGCTGCAGGTGTCATACGATCAGGTGAGGGATGTACGTGAGCTGTGCCTTACCCCCACTCTGACAACCAAACACATAGTATTGGACTAACGTTACCTCGCTGTCTCGCTCTCTCTCACGCACTTTCCTGGTTCTCAGCATGACACCAAGATGCAGGGGATCATCAAGTGCACTCACCTGTTCCTGCAGAAGTTCTGCATGGGGAACCTGGAGAACCAGATGCTCCTCCATAAGAACCTCAGTCTCTTTCTCAACCCAGGAGTGAGTGAATTCACACACTGCTTTTATTGCCTTTACTACTTGCATCCGTCCTGTTTTCATCAGGCATAATTATGTCCCCCCCCCCGCAGCTCATGGAGGCAGAGACAGTGCAGCACATCTTCTGCAATAACTACCAGCTGTGTACAGAGATCAGTGAGAACGTGCTGCAGCACTTCATCCACTGCCTGGCCACTCACGGACGCCATGTCCAGTACCTCAACTTCCTGCACACCATCATCAAGGCCGAGGGCAAGTACGTGAAGAAGTGCCAGGACATGATCATGACTGAGGTAAGACAACCTCCCACGCAACTTGCTTTTAACTTTTTTCATTGGTATGGAATCCTCGAAAAGTTGTAAATAAGGCTGCAGTTTAAATATTTATAAAATCTTAGCGAAACATCTAGTCTGTCTTACAATCAAATATTTGTGTGAAAACCAGATGAGTAATTGAAAAATAACAGATGAACCACCTCCAAGCACTCACAAGCCACATGAATCATATCAGCAATGATGTAATTGTTTATCCCACACGGTGTGCTTGCTTTCCCCTCTAGTTAACCAACGCCGGTGAGGATGTGGTGGTGTTTTATAATGACAAGGCATCATTTGCCACCATGCTGGAGCTGATGGCAGAGTCCAGGGAGGGGGTTCAGGAGCACAGCCCCCTGCGCTACCACATCTCTCTGGTGGAGCTGCTATCGGCCTGCGCTGAGGGCAAGAACGTTTACACAGAGATCAAATGTACCTCACTGCTGCCCCTAGAGGACGTGGTGAGAGTGGTCACACACGAGGACTGCATCACAGAGGTATGTCTGAAATGGAGCAAGTATACAATTAGTTAGTAGCCTACGTCGTCCTCAGTTCGAAAAACCACAGCAGCATGCAATGATATGCAGACATACAACTGCAAAGGTAATGGAAACCTTTATCATTACAAAATGTACAGAGGCCTGAGCCAGCTGTGTGTGTGTGTGTTCATGTTTACCCTTGTGGTCCTCAGGTGAAGGTTGCCTACGTGAACTTTGTGAACCACTGCTACGTAGATACAGAGGTAGAGATGAAGGAGATTTACACCAGCAATCACATCTGGAAACTGTTTGAGGACTTCACTGTGGACATGGCCAGGGTAAGTCTCACTCCCCAATCAGTGGGACCTCTCTCACCCACAAGTTTCATCATCTCTAACCTCTCTCTTTTCCCTCTAGGTGTGTAACAAGAGAGAGAAGCGTCTGACTGACCCTATCCTGGAGAAGTACATCATCAACGTGGTGTTTGATACCATCAATGCCTTCTTCAGCTCCCCCTTCTCTGAAAACAGCACCTCTCTACAGGTCAGTCAGCTCTGATGCTACTGCCTACTCCGAGGCTTTGATATAACGTTTACTGTAATGCACTGTTTAGTAGAGTGTGTGTTTTTGTTTGTATTGTGTCTGACAGTATTTGTGTAGTCATTTAACATGTCATGAATTCACGTCATGTGATTCTCCTTCCTCTGTGCTTGTAACCAGACCCACCACACCATAGTAACACAGCTGCTCCAGTCTAGCATGCGTCTGCTGGACTGTCCCTGGCTGCAGCAGCAACACAGAGGCCTGGTAGAGACCTGCATCCGCACCCTGGCTATGACAGGTAAAACAGGCCTACTGCAGGGCCCAGAGGTGGGCTACATTTAGAGCCACACAGGGTCAAACTAGGGTTGTGTTCCTTTGTGAATAGGACTTTAGATTTTTCGACATGGTTTGAGTGGGCGTACCTTTTGAACTCAATGATGACTTTCCCCAATCTTGTGTGTTTGCAGCGAAGAACCGCTCAATTTCCCTGCCTCTGGACCTGGAGTCTCAGATCACCACCATGCTGAGCAGCAGTGCTCCCAACTCTCTGTCCCGCTCCAACCCCAACTACAAGAGCTCCACCCGCTCCAGCCGCCCCTCCGCCCCCAACAACCCCTGGGACTACAAGAACATAATCGAGAAGCTGCAGGTTCGACCCTTAAAACTACCCATTAATTACCCTGCTGCCTTCTCCCCTATCCTCTATCCATCACTTTATTCAGCCATACATAGCCACAACCGAATTACACATCATTCCTTGGCCTCTGTCTCTTTCTGGTTTGTTCCCTGTTCTTGAGGGTTTGGTGTTTGACACAGTGGGTATATTCCCTGTCCCTCTATCTATGCTGTGATGTTCAGGACATCATCAACACCCTGGAGGAGCGTCTGAAGCCGCTGGTGAACGCAGAGCTGTCTGTTCTGGTGGACGTCCTGCATCAGCCTGAACTCCTCTTTCTGGAGGGGACGGACGCACGGCAACGCTGCGAATCAGGAGGCTTCATCTCCAAGTAAGGGTCTGCATCTGAAATGGCACCCTGTTCTCTACGTAGTGCACTACTTTGGACCAAAGTCCTAAAGGAGGCCCTGGTCAAACGTAGTGCACTATATAGGGAATCGGGTGCCATTTTGAACTCAATGATATGTCACTATGGTGTGGGGGCTGTGTGTGTGTGGGGATGATAGTGTTTATTTACCAACACAGTCACTGGGATTTACACATACAAATATTTACTCATGCAAACTCACTGCAAAGTGCAATAAAGAGCATTTTTGGCATGGTATGGATGAGGTCTAACACTGTCTTTGTGAACCCAGACTGATTCAGCACACTAAAGCCCTGATGAGCTCAGAGGAGAAGCTCTGTATCAAGGTTCTGAGGACCCTACAGGAGATGCTCATACGCACACTGGACTTTGACGAGAAGGTAAAGACTTATGACCAGTCAGTGTAGGTCTTGGAGATCAACCAATAGAATATCTGAGTGTATTTAAAGGCCCAGTGCAGTCAAAAACTTTAATTTCTTTAATATACTGAACAAAAATATGAGCGCGACAATTTCAATGATTTTACTGAGTTACAGTTCATATAAGGAAATCAGTCAATTTAAATAAATGAATTAGGTCCTAATCTATGGATTTCACATGACTGGGCAGGGGTGCACCGAGGCCCTCCCACTTGGGAGCCATGCCCAGCCAATCACAGTGAGTTTTTTCCCCACAAAGGGGCTTTATTACAGACATAAATACTCCTCAGTTTCATCAGCTGTCCTTGTGGCTGGTCTCAGACGATCCCACAGGTAAAGAAGCCGGATGTGGAGGTCCTGGGCTGGCTTGGTTACACGTGGTCTGCGGTTGTGAGGCCGGTTGGATGTACTGACAAATTCCTTAAAATGACGTTGGAGGTGGCTTATGGTAGAGAAATGAACAATAATTCTCTGGCAAAAGATCTAGTGGACATTTCTGCAGTCAGCATGCCAATTGCATGCGCCCTTAAAACTTGAGACATTTGTGGCATTGTATTGTGTGACAAAACTGCACGTTATAGAGTGGCCTTTTGTCCCCAGTACAAGGTTCACCTATGTAATGAGCACACTGTCTAATCAGCCTCTTGATATGCCCCACCTGTCAGGTGGATGGATTATCTTGGCAAAGGAGAAATGTTCACGAACAGGGATGTAAGCAAATTTGTGCACAAAATTTGAGAGAAATACGATTTTTGTGTGTATAGAAAAATTCTGCGATCTTTTATTTCAGCTCATGAAACATCGGCCCAGAACTACATGTTGCGTTTATATTTGTGTTCAGTATATATATTTCCACACCTAGTTGGAATAATACTGTGACATTGTGAAAATTATGATGATGCTCTTTTAGTATAAGAGCTTTTTGAAAAGACCGCCTGAAATGTCTGCCTGTTTTGGTGAGATGGAGTTTTGTCCTGCCTGGTGACATCAATAGACCAATAAGAAAGAGAGTTCCAAACATCTCTGCCAATAACAGCTAGGTTTCAGTTTCCCCCTTCCCACTCAGACCACTCCCAGACAATTCTATGAAAATGATTGCTTGAAAAATTGCTCTTTGCTAAGAAGCTATTTGTTTTCAATTGAAATGGTAAAAATGGAACAATCACTGTAAGGCACTTAATTGTTACCCGGAAATGATTTGATATTGAGATCAAAAGGCTGCATTGGAACTTTAATAGAGGTTTTATGAAGGTGCTTATTGAGGTACTATTTGGGTAAGAAACTATCCAGTGTGCGTATGCTAACCATGTCTCTGTGTGACTGAATGCCTCTCCAATCAGGGCATTGCACTGAGGAAGGTGCTGCTACAGAACTACCTCTTCACCAACAAGAAGAACAGCAAGGGAGATCTGGTTGAACTTGGAGCAACAGGTTTGTTTATATTAGGCTTATAACATGATCGTTGCTGATTGTGTATATATTTACCGTGTGTTAATGTGTAGGTGCTGAGCAGGAGAGAGTCTGGGCGGCTGTAGTTGCAGTCCAGTGTCGCCTGGACAGGGAGGGTGGCACAAAGCTCTTTACTGACCTCGTCATGAGCACCAAGAACGACAAGATCTTCCAGGAGAGCATCCAGCTGGCCATATGTCTGCTGGAGGGGGGCAACACGGAGATCCAGGTTAGATGTAACACATATAGCCTGCTGTACGGAGCAGGTGCATGGTGATTCTGTCGCAATAGGGGATTTTGCTATAAGACCATTGAGGTACTCCCCGTCGAGAGTGACACAATTCGTCTCACTCAAGTTCTTATGTCACCCGGCTAACAGGTGACTCACAGGTCCGCCGGACTGACCTGGTTAGGTATCCTGCCCTGTATTCGGAGATTAGCCTTATTGTGGTGCCGTTAGGCGTTTTGTCGGGATCTTGGATAATATTAATCAGACTTAGAGAACCTTCTCATTTTACCTTCACTTTCCCTTTGTATGCTCCTATATCTAGACTCACGCAAGCTATGGCTTAGTTACGATTTATAGCCTATGTCCGTCGACTAACACTACTTGAATATTAATATAGAGGATACTTGTTACAGTAAAATTAGTATTCTGTCCAAACCATTATATGGTCTTTTGTGTAGAAACCAGGCTTATTTCCCTATATGTGGGAGTGTCAGAGGCGTTTTCTCCCACAGGGCTTTAGACCGAGCTTCTACTTTTTATTCAATGTTTGCAAAGCACACTGTTATACACGTCATTACAGTTTCTATACGTCTTTTCCAATGAACCATCAATAATCATCAAAACATAGCGTAGGTCGACCTGGTTGGTTCCCAGAGAGTATGTTCTTCAACTCACAATTGCTCTACCGGTTTAGCCAATCACGTCAGTATCTGTTCCTCCTGCTAGAAGTTGTACCATGACCTTTTTATTTTTTTGTATATTTCTTCTGATTAGTAACGAGACTGCTATCGTAGATCAAGACCCTGTGTAACACCACTGAGAGTGTACGGTGTGCTTGACTCAGTAGGTCTCGCCTAAAAACCAGCGGTCAAAAGGTACAATTGTTCTAGAGTATGAAATTCAGACATGTATCTGTTTCTCCTACTAGAAGTCGCACTATGATTTACTAATTAGTGAAGAGACGGTTCGAGAGCAACACCCTTCATAACACCAACTACGCCCTTCATCCACTCCAATTTGGTGGATATATTCAGCGCGAGGGGTGTATGGGGTAGTCGACTCCGTATGTCTCATTCATAAATCTGAAGTCAAAAGATACAATTGTTCTAGAGTATGAAAGCCAGATATTACCTTTTAGGTTGATGATAGTTTGAAGTATCACGAGTTCAGTGATAAGTCAAGTCGCACTATCACACCTTTTTTTGGAAAGCATGCTTCTTATAGACTCTGGGGGACCAAGTCAGCCTCAACACTCGGTTTACATTTCTATTCTTGTCAGCGAATGCGGCAAGCTGTCTCTGTGAATAAATTATCAGCGACTATGCCTATGCGTTCTCTAAGTTTAAACCTTCCATCAATTTAACCCAAACAATCTCTACTGTTGGTCTGACTTCCTCCTGGTTGATTGATGGCTCGCCTTCTGCCTCTGCTGGGGGTGGTGATTGGATGCAAGATATCCTATCCAACCAGTCGTTTGTCCCCCACCCAAGTGGCAGAACCAGTGATGAAGATGTGGGCTGATCCAGTACGGGAGGTGTCATCAGAGCCTTTTTTTGTGTTTCCGCGTCAATTCTGTCCTTATAATAATGCACTGATCCTCTTCCTTTCTGTGGATTTCCTTCAGAACTCCTTCTACAAGCTGATGATGGGGGACAACAAGTCTGAGAAGTTCTTCAAGGTCCTCCACGACCGGATGAAGAACGCCCAGATGGACATCAAGGCCAACGTATCAGTCAGCGTGGGGGAGATGAGTAACAAAGCCAATGACAACAAAGACCTGGAGACCAGTGAGCGGAACACTACTCTGATCTTAGATAGTCAAATGCAGGTTTAGATTGTAGTGATTGTAAAAGATAATGATGGTAATTTATGAAAAACAATGATTCTGTGTCAATGACTACATAAGTCTATGGTACGGATATTGTTGGTGTGTTTGAACTGTCACTTCACTCTATTCATGGTGCCCTCCCTGGTATTTGTTCCTGACAGGCTCTGGTGGGTTGGTTCTACCTGCGACTACTCTGCCTCTCTTGGCCCCCTCCATCGCCCAGGTCACTGCCCTGGCTTCGGAACCTGAGCAGAAGGAAGTGGAGACCGAGATGGGCCCTGCAATCATCATTATGAAACCCATTCTGCGCTTCCTCCAGCTGCTCTGTGAGAACCACAACCAGGATCTGCAGGTGAGAGGAAGAACAAGCACCACTTGTACAGCTGATACTGCTAATACTGCTCTCTGCTGAGGTCTAAACAGACTGATGTCATTATATAGAAACTCCCCTGTGAGGTAGCTAGTAGATAGGGGTGATAAAACTGTTCTGTTCTGTTTGACCTATTGACCCTACAATACTGTTGTCTGACCATCCTTCTCCCAGAACTTCCTTCGCTGCCAGAACAACAAGACCAACTACAACCTGGTATGTGAGACGCTGCAGTTCCTGGACATCATGTGTGGCAGCACCACGGGAGGCCTGGGTCTGTTGGGCCTCTACATCAACGAGAGCAACGTGAGCCTCATCACCCAGACCCTGGAGACGCTCACAGAGTACTGCCAGGGCCCCTGCCAGGAGAACCAGGTCAGATAGCCACACACAGAGTGCTACGGAAATTATTACTTTAAACAGAAACTTTGATAATACCGGCAGGAATGAAGTTTATTCAAAGTTCCGTTAGGTTTCAGACAAATAACACAGGGTTGTTTTGTCAAAATGATAATAACTTTCTAGGTGTGTTTTTGTAGACTTGTATAGTGACCCATGAGTCGAATGGCATCGACATCATCACAGCCCTCATACTGAATGACATCAGTCCTCTGTGTCGTTACCGCATGGAGATGGTGCTGCAGCTCAAGGTTCACTTACTGTTCTCTTTTACAGATTTTTGTGTCCTCACTCACTCGTCTGTGTCCTCACTCACTCGTCTGTGTCCTCACTCACTCGTCTGTGCTCTCACTCACTCGTCTGTGTCCTCACTCACTCGTCTGTGTCCTCACTCACTCGTCTGTGTCCTCACTCACTCGTCTGTGTCCTCACTCACTCGTCTGTGTCCTCACTCACTCGTCTGTGTCCTCACTCACTCGTCTGTGTCCTCACTCACTCGTCTGTGTCCTCACTCACTCGTCTGTGTCCTCACTCACTCGTCTGTGTCCTCACTCACTCGTCTGTGTCCTCACTCACTCGTCTGTGTCGTCCCTCTGAAATTATATAGTCGGTGACGGTGTTGTGTCTCCTGTTTCCAGGACAACGCCTCCAAGCTGCTACTGGCTCTGATGGAAAGTCGCCATGACAACGAGAATGCAGAGAGGATACTGTTCAACCTTCGACCTCGGGAACTGGTCAGAGCAAATACTCATTTCTATTTCTTCTCTCTCTCTCAGAAAAAATCTCCTCATTCTTTTTTATACTAACTAGCCTCTAAAACGGCAACTGTATACACATATCAAGTTGCAGCACACTACAGAATACACCAGTCAACATTAGTATCACACTGTCCCCAGGTGAAGGTGATAAAGAAAGCCTACCAGCAGGAGAGTGAGTGTGAAGGTGGAGAGGTGTCACCTCAAGAGGTCGGCCACAACATCTACATCCTGGCACTTCAGGTAACGCTCCCATTTAGAATAATAGAGTATATATATGCACTCCTATAATAACGTAATAAGGTCATGTTAGAGAATAATGCTTTCACATGTTATGCTTATGATTGTGGGCCATGTTTTGGTCAGCTGGCGAGGCACAATAAGATCCTGCTCAATCTGCTGAAACCTGCAAAGAGGACCAAGGAGGGAGAGGAGGGCATATCCTCTATGGTGAGTGTCTTTCTCTCTCTCAATTTCAATTCAATTTCAATTGAAGGGGATTTATTGGCATGGGAAACACATGTTTACATTGCCAAAGCAAGTGAAATAGATAATAAACAAAAGTGAAATAAACAATTTAAAAAATGAACAGTAACTCTCTCTGATTCAGAGAGGTTGGGTTAAATGTCCCTTTCTCTCTGTCAGCTGTTGCATTCATTTGATCACTTTTGTATTTTCATTCCCTTCTGGGCAGAATTCTTTGCAGCCTTTCTAATATGTGTTTATTTGAAGTCAGGATATTTGTTCAAGGCAAGCTTCAGCATATCTGGTCTTCTCATTAGAAGAGGAAGTTGCCTCACTCTGTACTTCTGTGCTGCAGCTGCTCGCATTCATGGCAGCAGTGACTCACTGCAAACTTTGTTTAACAATGGATTTTAGCGTTACATGGGGATATTTTCATATCTGTGCTTTGTTTGCATGCCTGAAAATGGTTCAACATAAAGCGAGACTAAAAAGTATTATAAAACTGGTTGTTTGGATCCTGGATGTTGATTGTTTGATATGCGGGTTATTGTGGTACAACCCTGTAAAATACCATGATGTGTTAATGTCGTAAATCCACTGTCCTGCAGCCCAAGCAGGAAATTCATAAACTTCATCTCCCTCGGGGAAAAAAACATCTACACATTTACTTTTCCATGCTACTGTTTGGTTTGCAACAGTTGGGCGTTGTAAAAACCTACATGTCTGGCTCTATGACCTGTGCAACAATGTATCAAATTCCATTTAATTCATTAACCAGCCTATGTAGGCCTATTGGATATGTATAAACCTCTAAAAGTCTAAGCCTTGGGGTGGGGGTTCTACTAAGCTAACATATGGAATTGTTTTAAGATGGTCATACCATGGATCATTTAGTGTTTGATTTAGAATTTTAGGACCTCCTGTAGGTTTAAAAAAAGATGTACAACATTTTTTGGGGATAAAATATTGCATTTGGGTACTATAGTACTATAAAACACATTTGAATAACACATTCATAAATGGAAAAACAGACAGTCAATAATATCATAAGGAATAAGGTTTGTCCTATATCTAGGAGTGTCTGTCCTATATCTAGGAGATGTAAGAAAGCTCAGGAAATATTTGTGTATTTTGGACACACATACAGTGGGGAGAACAAGTATTTGATACACTGCCGATTTTGCAGGTTTTCCTACTTACAAAGCATGTAGAGGTCTGTA
Source organism: Salvelinus alpinus (assembly GCF_045679555.1). NCBI lineage: Eukaryota > Metazoa > Chordata > Actinopteri > Salmoniformes > Salmonidae > Salvelinus > Salvelinus alpinus. The sequence goes on from NC_092113.1 coordinate 15,826,670, forward strand.
ATTTTTATCATAGGTACACTTAAACTGTGAGAGACGGAATGTAAGACAAAAATCCAGAAAATCACATTGTATGATTTTTAAGTAAATAATTTGCATTTTATTGCATGACATAAGTATTTGATCACCTACCAACCAGTAAGAATTCCGGCTCTCACAGACCTCAAACAAACACTGGCTGTCACCAACCAGCGCCAGGACCATGGACAGTCCTTTCACTCGTGGGCCATCAACAGAAACGTCACTATTAACATCACCAACTAACTTTGGACTCGCCAACCATAATTAGTTGTTGCCTATGTTGGATAGTTAATAAATCATTATCATTTAATCTCCGCTAGCTAGCTACATACCAATGATTTGTTTAGCATAGCAATGTCGAATGAATAGAATTCATAGTTTTAACGACTGGGTCAAAACATGACAAAATAACTAACCAACCTGCTTGGGTAGCAATTTTAGAATGCAAAAACAAATTTACTCATTAAAATAATGTTTTTAATGAAAAAATGTCTTTCATATTTTTATAAATATTTTGGTAACCATTTTATAAAAGCAATAAGGCCCTAGAAACCAGGGATTATTGTGTAATAACTCCCTCCTAAAAACTGCTCCTGGCCCGAAGCAAACAGAGTTATCACACGATAATCCCCGGGTTCTCATGTTTTATTGCTTAAGTTTATCATTTGTGGAGGTTGAATTGAAACAAGCTGAATGGGAAAAGCTAGGTTGCTCAGATCCACTGATAATGCTCTTTAGTATTATTGTTGTTGTTAATGTTTATCCTGTTGACTTCCTGCAGTTGAACCTGAACAATCGGCCGCTCTCTCAAATGTTGAAATCTACCGTGCCGGTAGAGAGTGAGGAGCAGGACCCACTGGAGTTCTATGACCAGCACACTTCACAGATAGAGGTCTCTACCCTTCTCCCTCAACTCACCCGTACTACAGTAGTCGATCTTTCTAATTGTAAATAGTTCAACTGAAGTGCCCATTGCAAAATGTATTGAATGATAATAATATAACAACAATAAAAAATAATGAATGTCATTTAGCAGATGCTTTTATCCAAAGCGACTCAGTCATGCATGCATACATTTTATGTACAGCTGGTCATGGGAATCAAACTCATTATCCTGGCATTGCAAGCACCATGCTCTACTAACTGAGCTACAGAGGACCAAAAGACCCCTGTCCTAACTTGTCCCTTCTCGTCCGGTCAGATTGTGCGTGAGGACCGCAGCATGGAGCAGATCGTGTTTCCCATTCATCCCATCTGTGAGTTCCTGACGGAGGAGTCCAAGTTCCGTGTGTTCAACACCACCGAGCAGGACGAGCAGGGCAGCAAGGTCACACACTTTTTCCAGCAGGCCTCCTTCCTCCACAACGAGATGGAGTGGCAGAAGAAGCTCCGCAGTAAGCCAGGCTCAGCTGATCCAGTAGATATTTTCTACTGGCCTCAACGTTTCCTCTCTATATCATGCTGTTTGATGATAGAAGAAGACTGAAGAGTGTTGTTTGTGTTTCAGGTATGCCGGTGCTGTTTTGGTTCTCTCGCAGGATGAGCACCTGGGGCAGCATCTCCTTTAACCTGGCCGTCTTCATCAACCTCATCATCGCTTTCTTCTACCCCTACGACTCAGGCCAAGGTGTGTGTGTGTGTGTGTGCCCGTAGTCATTATCCTGTGTACTTATTGAAGACCATAATTATGAGAAACTGAGACATATAAATGTTTTATATATTGATGATCCCAATGTGATTGCTGTCCTCCAGGTGCGATAGATGACTCGATGCTGTCAATGCTGTTCTGGGGTTTCCTGGGTCTGTCTGTCATGGGCATGTTTTCAAAACGATACGGCCTCAGGCCCTTCACTGTGGCCCTCATACTGCGCTCCATATACTGCTTCGGCATCGGCCCCACTCTCATCCTACTGGGCACCCTCAATGTAAGCTTCACTTATGAGTGAATTCTAACTTCCACTTGAGTCATGCATCACAACCCTTTACCACACCTTGATGATAAGATGAATATCATCAGGGTTGGGGAGTAACGGTATAAGGGATTACAAAAAAACGGACAACTAATCCGTTACCAGCAAAAATATTGTAATCAGATTACAGATAATTACTTTGAGGATTACTTTTAAATTCAGAAAGGATGTTTGCGGAAAAAAATCTTTGACCCTTTTCTGTTTTCTGAATGACATTCAAATCAGCATTGAAAAAAAGGCGCAAGTTTAAGTTTGTTCCACCTGAGCGAGTCAGAGAACACTATGATGACACACCAAACGTGTTTGATGGATCGCTGGAATAGAGCAGGAATAGGCTTTTGTAGGCTACAGTTCAAGCTATGTCTTCCAATGGTGCAACTGCTGTCGGCATCCAAAGACTATCCAACTTGAATAAACGTTGAATAACCTTATTATTGATATCTACATAGCTCATTGATGTGAATCACACTGCTGCTCTCTCATTTAGCTATTTGTGCCTTGCGGATTGTGGTTGTTGTGGATGGCTGTTCAGAAATCTAAATGTGTATTTGAACCCAATAATGGTTGATTTGAAGAAGTTTAAGCTGCCTATCAATCATTGTTTTTGAAACTAGTGGACAGCCAGTGAAAAATGCGCTCTTGCAACAGCTGCATAGTGCGGATCCCAGCCTATGGAATAAAAGTGGGGCTTTTATTGCTCAATCTAAATCATGCTGATAAAAAAAATCAATCCATAGACCTAATGGACACATGTTCAAACTTGCACATTTTTGATAGATTTATAGGGGTAATCTGTAGTTGCTACATCAATTTTTGGACATATAAATTATATATATTGATGTAAAGATGTAATTTAATCGTATTATTATTATTATGTAGTAGTAGTAGAAAGCGATGGGTTAGAAGCCTACATAACCAACCCAACAACGTAAAATGTAACATCCATATTTAGTCAGCCACCCAGTATTTAGTCAGCCACCAATTTTGCAAGTTCTCCCACTTAAAAAGATGAGAGAGGCCTGTAATTTTCATCATAGGTACACTTCAACTATGACAGACAAAATGAGAAAAAAAATCCAGAAAATCACATTGTAGGATTTTTAATGAATTTATTTGCAAATTATGGTGGAAAATAAGTATTTGGTCAAAAACAAAAGTTTCTCAATACTTTGTTTTATACCCTTTGTTGGCAATGACAGAGGTCAAACGTTTTCTGTAAGTCTCCACAAGGTTTTCACACACTGTTGCTGGCCCATTCCTCCATGCAGATCTCCTCTAGAGCAGTGATGTTTTGGGGCTGTTGCTGGGCAACACGGACTTTCAACTCCCTTCAAAGATTTTCTATGGGGTTGAGACCTGGAGACTGGCTAGGCCACTCCAGGACCTTGAAATGCTTCTTACGAAGCCACTCCTTCGTTGCCCGGGCGGTGTGTTTGGGATCATTGTCATGCTGAAAGACCCAGCCACGTTTCATATTCAATGCCCTTGCTGATGGAAGGAGGTTTTCACTCAAAATCTCACGATACATGGCCCCATTCATTCTTTCCTTTACACGGATCAGTCGTCCTGGTCCCTTTGCAGAAAAACAGCCCCAAAGCATGATGTTTGCACCCCATGCTTCACAGTAGGTATGGTGTTCTTTGGATGCAACTCAGCATTCTTTGTCTTCCAAACACGACGAGTTGAGTTTTTACCAAAAAGTTATATTTTGGTTTCATCTGACCATATGACATTCTCCCAATCTTCTTCTGGATCATCCAAATGCTCTCTAGCAAACTTCAGACGGGCCTGGACATGTACTGGCTTAAGCAGGGGGACACGTCTGGCACTGCAGGATTTGAGTCCCTGGCGGCGTAGTGTGTTACTGATGGTAGGCTTTGTTACTTTGGTCCCAGCACTCTGCAGGTCATTCACTAGGTCCCCCCGTGTGGTTCTGGGATTTTTGCTCACTGTTCTTGTGATCATTTTGACCCCACGGGGTGAGATCTTGCGTGGAGCCCCAGATCGAGGGAGATTATCAGTGGTCTTGTATGTCTTCCATTTCCTAATAATTGCTCCCACAGTTGATTTCTTCAAACCAAGCTGCTTACCTATTGCAGATTCAGTCTTCCCAGTTTGGTGCAGGTCTACAATTTTGTTTCTGGTGTCCTTTGACAGCTCTTTGGTCTTGGCCATAGTGGAGTTTGGAGTGTGACTGTTTGAGGTTGTGGACAGGTGTCTTTTATACTGATAACAAGTTCAAACAGGTGCCATTAATACAGGTAATGAGTGGAGGACAGAGGAGCCTCTTAAAGAAGAAGTTACAGGTCTGTGAGAGCCAGATATCTTGCTTGTTTGTAGGTGACCAAATACTTATTTTCCACCATAATTTGCAAATAAATTCATTAAAAATCCTACAATGTGAATTTCTGGATTTTTTTTCTCGTTTTGTCTGTCATAGTTGAAGTGTACCTATGATGAAAATTACAGGCCTCTCTCATCTTTTTAAGTGGGAGAACTTGCACAATTGGTGGCTGACTAAATACATTTTTGCCCCACTGTATTGCCAGCTATGTAAACTTTAACATTGATTTATCCTGCAATAGATGTTGTTTCATTGGTAACATACATTTTTGTCTTTTTCTAATGCCTCTTAAGGGGAAAGTAATCAAAAAGTAACAGAATGTAATCAGATTACGTTACTGATTTTGGGTAATCCAAATGTTACATTACTGATTACAATATCGGATTACATTTAGAAAGTAACATACCCAACCCTGAATATCATCTATGAAAGTATGGTGATCCCGTGACTGTTCATCTGTTCCACTCCACAGCTGATAAATAAGATAGTGTTTGTGGTGAGCTTTGTGGGCAACAATGGGACATTTATCATGGGCTACCGTGCGATGGTGATGGACGTGGAGTTCCTGTATCACCTGGCCTACGTTCTGACCAGCACCCTGGGGCTCTGTGTCCACGAGCTCTTCTACAGCTTCCTGGTGGGTAACCCTCATGACTCACAAATATATATGTTGTTAATAATATTACTGGCATTAAGTACCAATCACCTGGCAATAAATTCCTTGGCATGCACACACATCTAAATACACGTACACAGACCCGTACATACAGTAGATAACTCTGGCAGGATTTCCCTACTGTATGTCTACTCTAAAAGCATGGTACCTTTGTTCTGTGTGCAGCTGTTTGATCTGATCTACCGAGAGGAGACCCTGTTCAACGTGATAAAGAGTGTGACCCGGAATGGGCGCTCCATCCTGCTCACTGCCCTGCTAGCCCTCATCCTGGTCTACCTGTTCTCCATTGTGGGCTTCCTCTGCCTCAAGAACGACTTCATCATGGAGGTGGACCCTCTGCCTCAGATCGACTCAGGTACTGGACCATCAGAGACTCAAATAGCCTCTACTAGTAGTCAGCGTATGGAAGGTACAATAAGACATGGTCAATCAAACCTGTATGGTCGGTGTATGGCAGGGCTCTCCAACCCTGTTCCTGGAGAGATACCCTCCTGTAGGTTTTCAGCTCAACCCCAGGTGTAACTAACCTGATTCAGCTTATGAACCAGATAATTATTAGAATCAGGTGTGCTAGATTAGGGTTGGAGCTAAAACCTACAGGACATTAGCTCTCCAGGAACAGAGAGAGCCCTGGTGTATGGTATAGGGTTGCGCTGTATGGTATAGGGTTGCGCTGTATGGTATAGGGTTGCGCTGTATGGTATAGGGTGGTGATTGAGTTCTCTTCTACAGGAGGACATGGCAATGAGGAGGCATCCAAGGACATCCTGAACTCCTGCAGTGGAGATGGAGTCAGCTGCACTGCCGAGACAGGATTCCCTGCTGAACCTGATGGTTAATCTCTACTTATTAAATCCTCTATTGCTGCTTTGATTCTTAAGTCACCCTCATCATGTGACAGGTTTGGATAGGAAATAAAGGTTAAATAAGAAAAATATTTAGTTTGGATGGGTGTCAGATGATGAATTGTCAAATATCATGTACTTGGAGTCTGGTGTGAGGGGTACATAGATAAACAATTCACGTTTTTGCAGAGGAGAACAATTCGGAGCGGGCCTGTGACACTCTGCTCATGTGCATTGTCACCGTGCTGAACCACGGGCTGAGGAACGGTGGAGGGGTGGGAGACGTGCTACGAAAGCCCTCCAAAAACGTAACAAAGAAGACACAACACGCACTCTTGCTATACTTACTATCCATCTCATACACAATCAGTATCACATGTCAAAGAGCACAAATGTTCCACAAACCAACATAATATTTACTGTACATTGTATTATGACCGAACATTTGAAAACGTGTCATTAACAACGTCATTGCATACCCTGCAGGAGCCACTGTTCCCAGCCCGCGTCATCTACGATCTCCTCTTCTACTTCATTGTCATCATCATCGTACTCAACTTGATCTTTGGTGTCATCATCGACACCTTCGCTGACTTGCGTAGTGAGAAACAGAAGAAAGAGGAGGTCCTCAAGACCACCTGCTTCATCTGTGGTAAGAAATGGAGATTTGACTGTTATATTGGCTCATTTTATGCATTCTGGACATTCAAGCTGAAACTCTCTCCCTGCAGGTCTGGAGAGGGACAAGTTTGACAATAAAACGGTGTCTTTTGAGGAGCACATAAAGTTGGAGCACAACATCTGGAACTACCTGTATTTCATCGTGCTTGTTCGCGAGAAGAACAAAACTGACTACACAGGTCCAGAGAGTTATGTGGCCCTCATGATAAAGGTAAAGTAACCGGCTTTGATTCTAGTTTCATTGGAGGCACACCCACCTCTAGACTATTTCTCACTGAAACCATTTTACAACGTCTCGTTGTTGTAAGTAGCATTAGATACCTTTGTCTCTGGGGTCATCTATTGCTAGGAGAAGCATTACCACTGACTCTACATGTCTCCTCAGAGTAAGAACCTGGACTGGTTCCCCCGCATGCAGGCCATGTCCCTGGTGGTGACGGATGGAGACGGGGAGCAGAATGAAATGAGGAACCTGCAGGACAGACTGACGTCCACTATGAACGTGGTCAGCCAACTCACAGGACAACTAACAGAGCTCAAAGAACAGGTCAAGGCCAAACAGAGCTTGCCAGTGCATACACAATATTTGGTTCTGGTTGCCCAGATAACACAGCACAATACATGTATTCACAGGATATCTTATCCAGGGCAAGTCACATGACCTGTATAATGATGATGACGACGACCTATTTGGGAGAAAAAACAAACTAAGTCTGGTGTACAATTAGGTGAACTGATGTCCTCATAATATAGGCTAGTGTTTCCAGCAGGATGACCCTGGCCTGGCTGACATAGTGTGTTGTTGCACTGTTTCCTGTGTAGATGACAGAGCAGAGGAAGAGGAGGCAGAGGATGGGCTTCGTGGATGTCCAGTCAGGAGGAGCTGGTGCAGCTAGTGTAACCCCCAGTACTGCTGGAGGAAACCACCAGATGTTCAACAAACCCTGATGTCCCGTCTTACCGCCATAGACTGGAAGAGTCCGCCGAGCCTATCCATCCATCATGTGTTAAACATAGTGGCGATGTTCTTAGTTGTGACTGATGCTGAGTGGACTGAGTTACTGCTGTTGGGTTCTTTGTAAATCAATGTTTTTCTTCAAGGGCCCCTTCAGTACTTCCAGTAGTCTGAAGCAATAGAGGAATATCTCAAGTCCTCTCCCCTCATCTCCTTCTCAAAGCCCTTTGGATGAGAAAGCCAGAGGTCCCGTCCCTCTTCCAATGGGTTTTGAGAAGGAGACGACTATGGAATTGAGATCTTCCCCATGTTCTTGGTCCATGGGTGTTTGTCCTCACAGCTATCTATTAATGGCATTTGCACTGTTGCTGTGACAGACGTACCTCAGATGAGGAAATTATGGAAAATTGATTCCTGCCAAGCAGGAAGCAACATGTCCATCCTTTATATGAATGTATGTATATACACTGATTAATACAGTAGGCACATGAGTACCACAATGTTTGAAGCATGCATGTGATTTGGTTTGGAACTTGTCACAGGGCCATTGGACTGGTTAGAGAAGTGTCTCCATTGCACTGTGAGTGCTTGCATTGAGAAATTGTTCTGACAGGCCTCAGTAAAATATTTGATTTTAACTGTTGGTGTTTTAATTTCTTCACATGTCAGATCTTCCAAATGAAAAATTAAGTCAACTTTTTTGGGAGATAGATTTATTAAACAAAATACATATTCCAATCATTTTAGTATACAAAGAAACAGAGTGAAATGTTAAGGCTAGAGTTCAAAGGTGCAAGGCAGGCACTTTCAGAGAAAGATGTAACATTGTTGCAAGTGTTTAATCTACGCTATTGAGAAAATTCTTAGGTTAGTTTGAAATCGTCACTCAAGCATATAGACTAGCCTATTTCACAGTGCAACAAAAGGTTTACCTCCCTGCTCTATCACAGGATTGTAGGTCTGCTTTGAAATAACGTCATTAGTGATACAAGACCTATTTCAGTTACTGCCTGCAGTATGGCAAAAATACATAGTCTAAAACACACACTTCCAGCGGTGCATTCAGATTCTTATTTGGCTCCTCCCTATGCTCACACTCCCTCATATGAAAGAAAACCAACCTGAATTATTTTCCCTTATGTAAGTCTATATTGACATTAAAGTGACAAATCTAGATCTGGTACAGAGGCTGCATAATACTATAGCAATATAAACAAATTAGTTAAGAATGATTACAATTCCTTGCTAACAAGTAGGAGTGTTGTCAATAGCTGTCAGACATTGGTTTTTCTTTCATGTGTAAACAAGAAAATAATATCTACCTCACAGGTAGAAAATTATTACTTTAACTTGTGCAAAGTTTGTCCTTAAAAATGCATGTTCTATCCTTTTGTCATCCTAAAGTTATTCATCCACTTAAATCTCAAGAATGTGAATGGCATAATTTAAAAGGTTTTAAAAAGCAGGAATATTTTAGAAATAGTGACCTATTATTTGCTGTTAAAACTGTTTTGGAAAAATACGTTTAATAAAAAATTATTTCCAAGCAGCTGTATCAAATATAATGTGGATAAAAATGACTTACATGTCTACAATTTACAAGGTAAAACAATCAAGCAAATAATTTGAACTTTATATACAATAACATGCGATTGTTTTCTGCTATTTGTGCATGACTTGGTAGGTTGAGTGTATTCAAATTAGAATGTCTAACAGTTCAGACAGTGCTGTGGGAAATACATGTCAAGAGACCAAAGACCAAATCCCTCATTACTAGGTTACATGAAATTCTTTCCTCATAACTATGAGCACCATTATCTTTGGGTTAAGTGGCCTTCTCCCTTTTGAGCTTGGCCTTAGTGTCTCCCTCGCTCTCCACCAGGGCCTCCTTCATCAGGTACTCCTTCAGGCTGGGCTGGTTCCCTATATCAGCCCCAGAGTCCTGGATCTCCTGAAGCAGCACTTCCCACTGCCGCTTATCCTTAGAGATCTTCCATGACAGTCTGACGTTGGTCTGGAGAAGAGGAATGAGCAGTGGGTGAAAGTGGTGCTGCTGCAAGGCCTCCGGTGAGGGGGCCAGGTCCCTCAGGGCTCGGTCACAGTGCTCCTGGGCCTCCCCCAGCTGCTCCAGCTCCTGGAAGCAGGTCACCAGGGCCAACAGGGTGAAGAGCCAGTGGGTGCCCAGCTGGTGATGGGGCTGCTGCTTTCCCTGCTGCTCACAGCCTAGCTTCTCCTGGAGCCTCAGGCCATTGAGCAGAGGGCCCAGGGCCTCCTGGTAACGGCCCACACGCATCAGCATCTGGCCAGCCTTCAGGTCACCCAGGTAGAAGAACTCCAGGAAGGTGGGCGAGCGCTGCAGCTCAGCCAACGAGTGCATGTGGGTCAGGTACTGCTCAAACGCTCGGCTCCGCTTGGCGATGGTCTCAGCCACAAAGTTTTTACGCAGCTTCTTGCGGGGGAAACCGACACGCTCCATGTTGTCCCTGTGACGACGGCGAAGGCAGCTGTGCAGGCGCTTAAAGTCAGTGTATCGCCGGGTGATGGCGGCGGGGGTTTCATCAAACATCCCAGACTGGATCAAATGGATGGTGTAGAGCTGAGGAGGAGGAGGTACACCATCAACAAGATGACACACACAGGCTTAGCCAGGCAATAGACATTTGTCTCTGCTGTTTCACACGTACCACATACTTGGATGAGCTCTCTTGCACCACACTGGCATCAGTCACTTCAAACACCAGCTTCTGAGGAACACTGTGGAATCTTAAGCTCCTCCAGCTATCCTGCAGCTGACGTGTGAGCAGGGATGAGCCTCCAGGAGACGGGCCCACTGGGCTGGTGTCTGAGGAACAAAGGCAGATACACGTCAGCTCAGCTAAGACAGCCCTCAACCCACTCATCTAAAACTGAGAAAGCTCACGTTTGCACATAGACTGAAAAACCTGAAGTGAAACTTGCGGTTTCAAGAAAGCAGAATACAGTGGAATGAATGCTATTCTTATTCTGGTCAGATAGTTTCAGTTGACTAATAGGACAGTACATTAATGTTTATACAAAGACATATCACAGTGCTGGATAAGTGTATCCCACCATCTATCTGCCTGCTATATGGGAGATCATTGTTGTGAATTATGTCTACAATACCTGTGCTGCTGAATCCATCCTCTATGGACTCTCCAAGGTAGTCTGAGTCACTGTCTGGTCCTGAGGCCTCACCTGGGTCTTCGGATTCCAGGGCGCTCTCCCCATCGAAGCAGAGTGTTCCCCCAAGCCGCTCTGAGACACACTCTGTATCGTCCTCTAACTCAGAACTCTCTGGGAAGCTTTCCTCTGTTACATCAATTGGCTCCTTAGAGACTACTTCTCCTTCTTTGAACAGTGTCCGTCGCAGTCTGTCCATGAGCTTAGAAGCCATCCCAGCAGACCACTAGGAAATACTTTCAGTAAGTTCATTTGATGTCAGATAGAGTTCTTGTAGGTTGTACACTATATGTGGGTGTACAGCAAGTCAGCTTATAATAGTCAATAATCACAATCATTATTTCGTATGGCAATGTGTAAAATCGGTCAACTCTGACAAGCTAACGTTACTACTGTTACACCAACTAAAATGTTTGGATGGAAACATTGCAGCACATCAATAATGCAAATGTTCCAGTAAGACAACTGAGTAGAGGGCGGGGTCTAAATAAAGAACATAGCAAATGTTATAGTTAGTTAGCTAACGTTAGCTCTTCTTTGAATATTGTCTTTGCCTTTTAAACAGACATTCATGCAATATGGAGAAACAAGCGTTCCAGCGTGTAAAAGTATTCAGCGAAACAAAACAAGCTAACTAACTAGGATTAGCAGACAAGCTAGTTACGAATACAAAATAGGGTAACTACAGCTAACTACAGTAGCTAGCTAGTCAAATTAGCTTGATCAGCTAGCTAGCTACGGATAACAACGTACTTTAATTTATTTGGCTAAACCTAGCGGGCAAGCTTCAATTCATAGCTAAAGTCGCAAATCTCACTCACTGTTATAATGGATCCGTAAAGCTCCCTTAGCTATTTCATCAGCATTATGCAGTTTCTGAGTCTGCCCCAAATTTATTTAGGACAGTCTGTCCAAATAGTGTGTGATTGCGTCCCAGAATTCGGGGCGTTCCTGCATGTGGGCATTCCTGCATCAGGAACGCCCCCGTAATTATGACTGGGGTGCGCTCGTAATTTCACTTCGGTGTTTTCCTATATGGCTGGACGTAGCCAGCAAGCTAGCCAACATTAGCCAGTGAGTTTGGGTGCTTTACTGTCTGAGCGATCGGATTAACCCTTCTCCTTTATTTAAGTAAACCGGGAACTGTGACGATGATTAAACATATTTGAAAAGTGGTCATGACTGATTCAGACCTGTGTAGTTTGTTGACTCTCACCTCTCTGTTACCCCTGAGAGACCTTTAAAAAATATATAATTTACTCCTACAAGTAGATTCCAGCTTTATGCAAACAAAAAGAGTAGGCTGGACATATCTGACAGGAAGATGTGTTGAAGGTGTGGTGAAACCCATAGAGAATGATAGAGGCCTCTGGTGGCCAAAAGGTTAAAAGCATGGGCAGTGCCATTGAGGGCTTCCACCATTTCCAACTTAATTTACTGATCCCTCCTGGCGACCCTGTTGGAGTCATGTTTTGAAGAAGAAAATTGACTTCTTCAAAATGGAGATTACTTCAACTGTCCATGTTGTCACAGACTCTATAATGGCACATATACCAAGATGAGTCCTCTATCTATCTCTGTGGGTGAAAACGGATTACCCAATCTTCACCTAGTGACAGCCATTGGGGAGTTTGGGTAAGGTGTGTAAAGATTAGCCTAATATAACACCTTGGTGTGCCTGGAATTGATCAAATTCTCATCAAAGGAGGTAGGCTAATGATTCTCTCTGTTTCTGTTAAAATATTTCATCTTCACCTTGCTCACCAGAAGCTTCTAAATGTATGTCTGATTTAATGCCTTTGTGTATTGTACAAACACTATCATTGAGACGATTGCTCTTTTTGAGTCTGCATTTGACTCTGTAGGCTTTTGAGTCTCAGCTGTATGCTGTGGTTAGTCAATTTTCCTCTGGTGGGATTGTTTAAAGAAACAATTCTTGAATTGATCAGACCTATATCTAAATTTAATCAGGGCCATGTTGGGTGTGTTTGATTTGGTAAACACTTCCGTCTAACCTTGGAACACAAAGATCATAGTGGGACTCTAGTTTGTTGAATCCAAGCTTCTGTTGTTTTCAACTTTAACAATGACTTCCCAAATGCAGAAACAGTCTGGAGTGGAATTCTACCACCAGTATACTGCGTCAGGGCTGGGCTAGGGCTTACTAAGGAAGCAGGACAGCTGGTTGGATTGGTGTGCTCCCTCTCCATTGTTCAACAGCACTGTCAAATGTGACTGAACACGCAAGGACACAGTTTCTCTATCCAACAGGTCAAATTCAAACTGATTGTATCACTATTATGCAATCACTGTCAATGGTGGAGCACAGCAATGAACTGTTTGCTTCTCTAACAAAGACTAGTTAATACAGTGCTGGAGGCGTCACTACAGACCCTGGTTCGATCCCAGGCTGTATCACAACCGGCCGTGATTGGGAGTACCAAAGGGTGGCGCACAATTGGCCCAGCGTCGTTAGGGTTTGTCCGGGGTAGGACGGCATTGTAAATAAGAATTTGTTCTTAACTGACTTGCCTATTTAAAATAATACATTGCTTGAGTGAAGCTTAATGTGAGGATTGTGAAAGATTTACCTTTTGAACAACTCATTCAGTTTGACATTCACTCACTGCCCTGGAGTTGACAAACAGATTGATAATGCAGGACACAGCTCCAAATGACTAACCGACATTCAAGAAAAACTAGTTTAGGGTTTATATTGCAGAGCTGTTTACACACAACTGTGTCGCTTTGCTGAATGAAATCCTGGACTCATTCATCTCTTCGCAGGGTGCCACAACTGTTACTTAGCAGCTATTACATTAGGAGTGTTTTTTTTTAACAGAAAAGTAATGAACCGTGATCTGAGTGATTACCATTTTAATGACTCACAATGTAGAGTAAAAAATGAATATGTCGATGCCCAGTAATTTCACATCTTTTCTATTAACAGCAAGCAGCTCAGTCATGAGTTGGCCCTCTCCTCTCCTCCTCCTTCTCATTGGTATTTATGGACCATGTTCAGGCTTCAAGATATGTGCCTTCAACATCCAGAACTTCGATGCCACCAAATCAGCCAACTACAGAGTGATGCACACTCTGACCAAGGTGACTCTTGTTGTCTTTTCAGAATAATACAGGGTTACAAGAAGAGAATTGTTACTTTTAGTGAAGAGTGGCTCAAAGGAGAAACTAATATTTTGTATAATTTCAGCCAGTAGCTTTGAAAACTGGTGCTCACACGCCAAAACGGGTCCCCACGAAAATGTTGCACAATTTAGTATGATCTGTTATGTACTGCAATGTTTTCTATTTGCAATTTATATGATATGTTACGAATTCCAATTCATACAATATGTTACGAATTTGTAGCTAAGTGTTTAAGATCCGTGACAGCATCTTTAACATACTGTTGTGTAAATCAGTCTCAAATTCATCTTAAAACCACTTAAATGTAGGGTCTCCTAAATAGAGGACCTTCGTATTCAATGTCGTCTAAAATGAGAACGGTAGCCTCTTGGATCTTGGCTTTCCATCCGTACTATACAATCTTTGGTGCGGCTAGTACCATATATGGGCATACGGCCATAATGGATAAGGTCACACCCTATATACACTTGAACAACGTTGATATGTGGTGGAAGCGAAGATTCCAAAGATGATACATACGGATGTTATTTTGTCGGCCTGTGACCTACCATTATCGAGTCAAGAAGTTCATTTTATACTTCGTTTTCACTAAACAACAAACATCTTACAAGGTAAGCTTCAATTTGGCCTGTATTTGAGCTAGGTTCTTACGAACAAAAGGTGTGGTTAGACTGGGGAGCGGTTAAAGTGAAATATGGACGTTCGTGTAGCCAATAAGGTAAGCTTTATAGCTATTTTGAGTAATGCGGCCCATTACTACCCATTTTGAAAGGACACACTCCAGAGCGAATCATAATATTTTGAACGGATTCTTTCATCGCTTTGGCATAAAAATGGCTTATCAGGAATGTAAAAAGAAAGCGAAAAACCAAGCAAACTACCCAACAGGGGAGTAAAAAGATGACAAAAGCCAGGTATACCGAGAAAGAGGCTTTGGAGGAAATTGTTAATGAGTCAAACAGAGTCTGGGAGCGACCTTGACCAAGATGACTCTGGCAGAGAAATATTTACTGTAAGGATTGGATTCAGTTTTAGTTCTGTATGTAAATTATTTTGCATAGCGTTCTATATATAGTATGTATTTCAGTGGAGGCTGCTGAGGGGATAATGGCTCATAATAATGTCTGGAATGTAGCAAATGGAATGGCATCAAACACCTGGAAACCATGTGTTTGATGTATTTGATACCATTCCACTGTCTACTCCAGTCATTACCTGTTCTCTCCAATTAATGTGCCACCAACCTCCTGTGATGCATTTAGTACTTTTTATATAGTTGTGGTCTGCTTCTATTTGTTTTGTATTTACAGTATAGTGGTGTCCTGTGTATCATTCCAAAGTAGTTACATGTTGTATTTATTTCACACTAGTTTACTGGTGTACATTGGATATATTTTGTGTAACTTTGGACAGGCCACCAAATTCTCACGGCCATTGTTAAAAAAACAAAAACATTATTGAATATTAAAACATACAATGTACTTGCAGTGAAGCCACTCAACATTTACATTACCTTAAGTCATTTAACAGACTCCCATCCAGAGCAACCCACAGAAGCAACCAGGGTCAAAGCCCTGCTCAAGGGCACGTCGACAGATCTCCCACAAGGTCAATTGGCAGCTTCATTAAATAGCACCCGCAAAACACCAGTCTCAACGTCAACAGTGAAGAGGCGACTCCGGGATGCTGGCCTTCTCGGCAAAGTTGCAAAGAAAACGCCATATCTCAGACTGGCCAATAAAAATAAAAGATTAAGATGGGCAAAAGAACACAGACACTGGACAGAGGAACTCTGCCTAGAAGGCCAGCATCCCGGAGACTGGTGTTTTGCAGGTACAGTTTAATGAAGCTTCCAGTTGAGGATTTGTGAGGCATCTGTTTCTCAAACTAGAAACTAATGTACTTGTCCTCTTGCTCAGTTGTGCACCGGGGCCTCCCACTCCTCTTTCTATTCTGGTTAGAGCCAGTTTGCGCTGTTCTGTGAAGGGAGTAGTACACAGTGTTGTACGAGATCTTCAGTTCCTTGGCAATTTCTCGCATGGAATAGCCTTCATTTCTCAGAACAAGAATAGACTGACGAGTTTCAGAAGAAAGTTCTTTGTTTCTGGCAATTTTGAGCCTGTAATCGAACCCACAATTGTTGATGCTCCAGATATTCAACTAGTCTAAAGAAGGCCAGTTTTATTGCTTCTTTAATCAGAACAACAGTTTTCTGCTGTGCTAACATAATTGCAAAGGGTTTTCTAATGATCAATTAGCCTTTTAAAATTATAAACTTGGATTAGCTGTTTCCAGCTACAATAGTCATTTATGACATTAACAATGTCTACACTGTATTTCTGATCAATTTGATGTTATTTTAATGGACAGTCTTTTCTTTTTTGTTCTTTAAAAAACAAGGACATTTAAGTGACCCCAAACTTTTAAACGGTACTGAATATCTTTCATCTATGCTGTGATGTTTAACCAACAATTGGAATCTATTGAATAGAATCCACAGATTGAGAGTTGAAGATAAATACTTTTACTAAGAGTATAGTAATTGGCTGACCAGGTCTCTCCAGATCTCCCAACAATGCTAATTTTAGGGTCAATTTTAGATTAATGTTCTGCTTTTTCAGCCATTCCTAAGCCTGAGACCAGAAACAGGCTACCTGAGGGCAATGCCAAAACAAATGGTCTTATTGATTCTGTATCCACACAACAAAATCTGCAGGGCTGCAATGATTGTATACCCCAAATATTCAACATTTTGTTGGTGGCAAGAATTCTGTACAATCATTTTAGCTGAAAGGCATGAAGTCTTGAATCTTGCGTCGTTTTATATCAACTCATACACCCTGTGCCATGGAATCGGTACATCAACTATTTTGCAATCTGTATGGCACAGCTGTCAACCTCCTGGTCCTCAAATGAAACTGGTATACTTTCCTATTTATGCTATTTTTATTCCTCCGCCAGTTTTGATCCTTTATATTGGGCAGACACCAGTTCCCTACCTCCTCCCGCTGCCACCTGCCTCCTCCATTTTTGGGGTAATTCTGTAATTAATTGCTTGTAATCTTGGATTGAGCATACAATTCTGATGCCATGAAATACAATTCCTATTTACAATTTACATTTAAAAACAATACCCTTTTCAAGCATTCAGCCATAATATTTATATTTTCAGGGCGATTGTCACGTTCCTGACCTTAATTCCTTTGTTCTGTATTGTTTAGTTGGTCAGGACGTGAGCTGGGTGGGCATTCTATTTTATGTGTTTCTATGTTGGGTTCATTGGCAACTAGCCTGATATGGTTCTCAATCAGGGGCAGGTGTTTTACGTTTCCTCTGATTGAGAACCATATTACATTTACATTTAAGTCATTTAGCAGACGCTCTTATCCAGAGCGACTTATTAAGGTAGGCTGTTTGTTTGTGGGTGATTGTTGTCGTGTCTGTGTTTGTTCGCCACACGGTACTGTTTTCGTTCGTTTGTTCACGTCGTTTATTTGTTTTGTATTTTTGTCAAGTGTTTTTCGTCTTCGTTTATATTAATTAAAAGTATGTATTCAAACCACGCTGCGCTTTGGTCCGATCCTTGCTCCTCAGACGAGGAGGAAGACGAGCGTTACAGGGATGAAATTGAAATTGTAACCAGCTCTGCAATGCTTGTCTGAAAAAATAGATGCTTTGAAAAAGGTTTCATTTTCAAATAATTGAAAATGAGACATGGCAATCTGAACAGGCAAAAAGGAAGTTTTTAAACCATTGATGAGCTTTTCTTAGTAATCTACATGAGAACCGTTTTAGGGTTCAAGTAAAACTTTTGCATAAGTGAAGCTTTTAGAGGTTCAGTGCTTTTATATTTAATAATCTCAACCCACCCAGTTCATATTCATTATATAGATAAGATAAAGCGTGCCTGTCTGGTTTAGCATCCTAGAAAAAGCTATTAAGCATCCTAGAAAAAAGTGATAAAGCTAAATATTTTTTGCTCAAATGATTTGAAAAACGAATCATCAGGAGTAGGTATTGCCTTAAGTGAGTAAACTGAGATATGACTATGGAGTTAATCAGTGTACTTTTTCCATAAAATGACAGGTTTTTACCTCTCCATGGTTGCAGGATCTTGTCTATTTTTACTAGTTTTCTATTGAAATTCATTGTGGACAGTTCATTTATATCTTTTGTGATATTAATACCAAGTATGTCTACTTCACCGTCAGCCCATTTTTTAGGTAAACTGCAGGGTAATGTGAAAGTTATATTTTTAAAGATCCAATACGTAATATTGAACACTTATCATAATTAGGTTTTAGTCCAGAAAAGTTATCTAGACCTTCAATGATACATTGGACACCCTTGTTTTTAATCTTTGGATTTATTAATACTCTGTTATTTGATCTTATTTTAATAGCTAGCATTTCGATGGCCATAACGAATATACACTGCTCAAAAAAATAAAGGGAACACTTAAACAACACAATGTAACTCCAAGTCAATCACACTTCTGGGAAATCAAACTGTCCACTTAGGAAGCAACACTGATTGACAATAAATTTCACATGCTGTTGTGCAAATGGAATAGACAAAAGGTGGAAATTATAGGCAATTAGCAAGACACCCCCAAAAAAGGAGTGATTCTGCAGGTGGTGACCACAGACCACTTCTCAGTTCCTATGCTTCCTGGGTGATGTTTTGGTCACTTTTGAATGCTGGCGGTGCTCTCACTCTAGTGGTAGCATGAGACGGAGTCTACAACCCACACAAGTGGCTCAGGTAGTGCAGTTCATCCAGGATGGCACATCAATGCGAGCTGTGGCAAAAAGGTTTGCTGTGTCTGTCAGCGTAGTGTCCAGAGCATGGAGGCGCTACCAGGAGACAGGCCAGTACATCAGGAGACGTGGAGGAGGCCGTAGGAGGGCAACAACCCAGCAGCAGGACCGCTACCTCCGCCTTTGTGCAAGGAGGTGCACTGCCAGCGCCCTGCAAAATGACCTCCAGCAGGCCACAAATGTGCATGTGTCTGCTCAAACGGTCAGAAACAGACTCCATGAGGGTGGTATGAGGGCCCGACGTCCACAGGTGGGGGTTGTGCTTACAGCCCAACACCGTGCAGGACGTTTGGCATTTGCCAGAGAACACCAAGATTGGCAAATTCGCCACTGGAGCCCTGTGCTCTTCACAGATGAAAGCAGGTTCACACTGAGCACATGAGCACATGTGACAGACGTGACAGAGTCTGGAGACGACGTGGAGAACGTTCTGCTGCCTGCAACATCCTCCAGCATGACCGGTTTGGCGATGGGTCAGTCATGGTGTGGGGTGGCATTTCTTTGTGGGGCCGCACAGCCCTCCATGTGCTCGCCAGAGGTAGCCTGACTGCCATTAGGTACCGAGATGAGATCCTCAGACCCCTTGTGAGACCATATGCTGACACATGCACATTTGTGGCCTGCTGGAGGTCATTTTGCAGGGCTCTGGCAGTGCACCTCCTTGCACAAAGGCGGAGGTAGCGGTCCTGCTGCTGGGTTGTTGCCCTCCTACGGCCTCCTCCACGTCTCCTGATGTACTGGCCTGTCTCCTGGTAGCGCCTCCATGCTCTGGACACTACGCTGACAGACACAGCAAACCTTTTTGCCACAGCTCGCATTGATGTGCCATCCTGGATGAACTGCACTACCTGAGCCACTTGTGTGGGTTGTAGACTCCGTCTAATGCTACCACTAGAGTGAGAGCACCGCCAGCATTCAGAAGTGACCAAAACATCACCCAGGAAGCATAGGAACTGAGATGTGGTCTGTGGTCACCACCTGCAGAATCACTCCTTTTTTGGGGGTGTCTTGCTAATTGCCTATAATTTCCACCTTTTGTCTATTCCATTTGCACAACAGCATGTGAAATTTATTGTCAATCAGTGTTGCTTCCTAAGTGGACAGTTTGATTTCCCAGAAGTGTGATTGACTTGGAGTTACATTGTGTTGTTTAAGTGTTCCCTTTATTTTTTTGAGCAGTGTATATGGTGACAGCGGACGCCCTTATTTGACTTCTTTTGACGATTCAAAACTCTCTGAGAAGTAGCCGCTATTTACTATTTTACACCTCGAGTTGCTATACATTACTTTTACCCATTTTGTAAGACACTCCATGCATTTATAAATAAAATCCAGTCTTTATCAAAGGCCTTTTCAATATCCGCTATAAATACCAGGCCTGGTTTCTTAGATGTTTCATCATGTTCTATTATTTCTAGTAGTTGTTGAATATTATCTCCAATGTATCGTCCATGTAAAAAACGTGTCTGATCAGGATGAACAATACCTGGTAAAACCTTTTTTAATTCTGAGTGCTATGCATTTCGCTAGTAAACTCAGCAAAAAGGTTAGCCTACGTTAGCTCAACCGTCCCGCTGGTGGGACATCGATCCCATAGAGGCTATGTACTTAGGGCAGAAGCATCTAAGGTGCAGGGTTGAGAAACCGGCTAGTGACGGACTAAGTTCAGGGCAGGGTACTGGCTAGTGATGGCTATTTAACAGTCTGATAGACATGGAATCACTGATCACTTTAATAATGTTTACATACTGTTTTACTAATTTCGTGTGTGAAAGAGCTTACGATTACTGAGTTACAGTTCATATAAGGAAGTCAGTCATTTGAAACGAATTCATTAGGTCCTTATCTATGGATTTCACTTGACTGGGCAGGGGCGCAGCCAGGGGTGGGCATTGTCCCACCCAGTTGGGAGTCAGGCCCAGCCAATCAGAATTAGTTTTTCCCCCCACAAAAGGGCATTATTACAGACAGAAATACTCCTCAGTTTCATCAGATGTCCAGGTGGTTGGTCTCAGACGATCCCGCAGGTGAAGAAGCCGGGTGTGGAGTTCCTAGGCTGGTGTGATTAGACGTGGTCTGCGGTTGTGAGGTTGGTTGGACGTACTGCCAAATTCTCTAAAATGACATTGGAGGCAGCTTATGGTAGAGAAATTAACATTCAATTCTCTGGCAACAGATCTGATGAACATTCTTGCTGTCAGCATACCAATTGTACACTCCCTCAACTTGAGACATCTGTGGCATTGTGTTGTGACAAAACTGTACATTATAGAGTGGCATTTTATTGTCCCCAGCACAAAGTGCACCTGTGTAATGATCATGCTGTTTAGCTCACATTGTTGTGAATTGTTAGATATTACTGCACTTTGGAGCTAGGAACACAAACATTTCGCTACACCCGTAATAACATCTGCTAAATATGTGTATGTGACCAATAAAATGTGATTTGAGGAGTTGAATTACCCCATTCGGACACTTTGGAGAGATTAAAAGATTGTATCTTGACACCTCCACACTGAGAGAGGTTGGTATTGTGGAAATTGTGTTTTTTTAGCTACCAATAACTTTCAGGCTTATTCAATGTGTAATAGCAGTGGAATTACCTTATTTACATACTTTGGAGCAGTTGAGGGAACAGTTGGCGATGTCCCTTGACCACACCTGACACCCCTTACTAAAACATCTGTGAAGTTCTAGCTTTTGTCTATTAATCCCGTTTTTACCCAGACGTTTTTTTACTTGTTGTGGAAGGCATCTGTTTCCAGCACTATTCATCAATAATTGACTTATAGCTTGTCCATTTTAAAGATGACAAAAAAAAATAACATGGTTGGTTTGTGTGTTTGATTCTATGTGAGCTAATCTATGGTCTGACCATTTCCTTATCTCCCAGGTGTTTTTTCCCCAATGATGCCAAGTTGATGCATGTCCTTATCATATAACTGCTCATTAAAAGCCGTTACTTTTGGGTATTTCTATATAGGCGGAAATCTACATTTTTGCCATTTACATTTTTTAAACTTACTGCAAGCTCTTTGCAGACGCAAGATTCAGCGTGTTGCAATGTCGTTTTTCGTCACAAAAGGGGGGGCTCCTTGGAATACGCTTAGACATACTTTTTTACTACCTGAAAATGTCGACATGTTGCATAATTTCTTCTGCAGCCATGGTGTCAGTGTTGTCGCTTGGTTCCTTGATCTGATCTATAGGCTATTCATCAAATTAGTCTATTTTGCATTGATAACCAAATATAATTTCAGCAACTGTTCAAACAGTAAACCAAACCACAAGAATCCACCCAAAAAGGTATTTTGTTTCGAAGTAATAACTAGTGATTTACATGCTATTGTGAAATGGTATAATTAAGTGATAATGCCAGAGAAGCCGGTGTCTTGGAGGATATATTGGCACGGTTCGTCTTGGGCTGGCAAACCGTGCCAATATATCCTCCAAGCACTGGCTTTGAGGACTTTATCACTTTTATACAACGGGTTACCAACATAATCAAATAATGATGTACATATTTTCATGAATATAAGGATGAATAAATTCTTGAAAATATTTCAACTTTCCACAAGATAGTCCTGACACATCTGGTCGTTCGTTCTATCGGTTCGGTTGCCAGAGAAGCGACAGTCGTTCTGTATCTATGGGCGCGACCCAGTCATTCGTTCTAAATGTTCTATTGCCATACAGGCTGGCAACATTCTTATCCCTTAGTCACGTCAAACAGTGAAGCCAGAATAACAACAAAGTAATTGCATTTGTTTAAGCTGTTTTCTAGTGGCATTTATTTGGATACATCTATAACAATGAGCTAATGAGGTGTGATTTCACCTGGCATAGAACATGTGCTCTGTCTGAAGGAAACCGTTGTTCAGGAGCTAGCCAACAACACAGCTAACACGGAAGCTGGAAAGACTGCAAACTAGCTGCACTTCGTTTCGTTTGACCTGTTTTCTATTTATATTTCTTTGTATTTGTTTGCAAATGTATTACAACAACAAAAAAACTATCACATTTACATAAGTATTCAGACCCTTTACTCACTACTTTTGTTGGAGCACCTTTGGCAGCGATTACAGCCTCGAGTCTTCTTGGGTATGACCCTACAAGCTTGGCATACCTGTATTTGGGGAGATTCTTCTCTGTAGATCCTCTCAAGCTCAGTCAGGTTGGATGGGGAGCATCGCTGCGCAGCTATTTTCAGGTCTCTCCAAAGATGTTCAAGTCCGGGCTCTGGCTGGGCCACTCAAGGACTTTCAGAGACTTGTCCCAAAGCTACTCCTGTGTTGTCTTGGCTGTGTGCTTAGGGTCATTGTCCTGTTGGAAGGTGAACCTTCACCCCAGTCTGAGAACCTGCTTCAGAGCGCTCAGGTTTTCATCAAGGATCTCTGTACTTTGCTCCATTAATCTTTGCCTCAATCATGACTAGTCTCTCAGTCCCTGTCGCTGAAAAACACCCCCACAGCATGATGTTGCCACCACCATGCTTCACGTAGGGATGGTGCCAGGGCCCTTAATTATCAATGTTATGTAGAAAAACTTCTAAATTAACTCGTAAGAAGAACATTTTGAATGTTCGTATTTATCAATTGCTTGTACGCTTGATTTACACACACCTGTAATTATTTTGCCTTGATAAATCCGACACATTCTAAAACACTGTGCTAGTGCACTTGAAGTCTCATTTAGATAAAGAACTGCCCTAAATGACCATTTATGGTCACAAACCTTCCCCCAAACCTTCCCTTTTAAAGAAATGTCACTAATGTCTGTCCGCCAATATGGAGAAATCATAATCGGACGCAGAAATATAACTTTTGATCACCGAAGTGGAAGTCAAACAAGCCATACTTTGAGCCCTCAGCAATGGCTTGTCAAATAAGATTGAAATAAATATTGCTTGGGAGCAGGTTAGAGCTGTGGTAAATTCTGCCTCATCTGAGTGCAGAACAGTTAATGAAATTAAAAAGAAATGGTTTGATTTGAAAACATGCAACAACAACTAAAATAATGATCCACAAAAGGGATAAGTGAAACAGGAGGAGGGCAGAGTGACTCTTCACTGTCTGCTATGGACCAGTGCATTTGGAGCATAATTGGAGAGACCTCAGTGTCTGGCATCATTTGTGAAGGTGATACTGAGGACCCTACTAGACCCTAAAGGAATACCAGACCAACCAACTGATGGTAAGTCGAAATTTATTTTCGCAACCATATTCAGACATGGACCACATCTAAATATTTTTTCTTGACAATAAATATAACAAAACATGAAATCTTCACAGAAGGGTGTCCTCTTTGGCGAGCGCTTCAGCTGCGCCATATGACGCAGTCCTGAAATCAACAAGAGGAGATCAACACATCAATTATTGGACTCAAACAGCAGCTGGAGGATGTATGCAACGGCCTAAGAGGGAGAAAAACAATCTTTGAAAGAACTTGTTGACTGTGTCAAACATGTGAGCCAAATTCTGGTGCAATGTAAATGTGTTTTCCTTGTCGATTTGATTACAATATTTGGAAGAACAGATACCTAAAACCGTTGTCCTCAGTGCCAGGGCTATGGGTGGTGGGAAACACTCCGCCAGGCATGGGCTCATCGGGTCTGGGTGGATCATTAAGTGGAATGCCATTTTTAATTTTTTTTGCAATGTTGTGGAGCACACTGCAAGCCTTGACAATGTAGCAAACCTAAAAAGGAATGTGCACATTGTATTACATTCATGTAATGGCATTTGAAGGAATGTCATTTCATAGGCAAACCTTGCTAGGCTAGTATACCACTGCTTTTAATCAGGGCAAGGTGACCGGAAACATGACCGAATACAAACAGTGTAGCTATTCCCTCCAAGGCAATCAAACAAGCTAAGCGTCAGTATAGAGACAAAGTAGAGTCGCAATTCAACGGCTCAGACACAAGAGGTATGTGGCAGGGTCTACAGTCAATCACGGACTACAAAAAACCAGCCCCGTCGCGGACCACGATGTCTTGCTCCGACAGACTAAACAACTTCTTTGCTCGCTTTGAGGACAATACAGTGCCACTGACACGGCCCGCTACCCAAACCTGCGGGCTCTCCTTCACTGCAGCCAACGTGAGTAAAACATTTAAACGTGTTAACCCTCGCAAGGCTGCAGGCCCAGACAGCATCCCCAGCCGCGTCCTCAGAGCATCCGCAGACCAGCTGGCTGGTATGTTTACGGACATATTCAATCAATCCTTATCCCAGTCTGCTGTTCGCACGTGCTTCAAGAGGGCCACCATTGTTCCCAAGAAAACTGAGCTAAATGACTACCGCCCCATAGAACTCACTTCCGTCATCATGAAGTGCTTTGAGAGACTAGTCAAGGACCATATCACCGCCACCCTACCTGACACCCTAGACCCACTCCAATTTGCTTACCGCCCCAATAGGTCCACAGACGACGCAATTGCAATCACACTGCCCTAACCCATCTGGACAAGAGGAATACCTACAGTGGGGAGAACAAGTATGTGATACACTGCCGATTTTTGCAGGTTTTCCTACTTACAAAGCATGTAGAGGTCTGTAATTTTTTTTTAATCATAGGTACACTTCAACTGTGAGAGACGGAATCTAAAACAAAAATCCAGAAAATCACATTGTATGATTTTTAAGTAATTAATTTGCATTTTCTGTGCAACTGGGTCCTGGACTTCCTGACGGGCCGCCCCCAGGTGGTGAGGGTAGGTAACAACATCTCCACCCCACTGATCCGCAACACTGGGGCCCCACAAGGGTGCGTTCTCAGCCCTCTCCTGTACTCCCTGTTCACCAAAGACTGCGTGGCCATGCACGCCTCCAACTCAATCATCAAGTTTGCACACGACACTACAGTGGTAGGCTTGATTACCAAGTGTCAGGAAAATAACCTCACACTCAATGTCAACAAAACAGAGGAGCTGATCGTGGACTTCAGGAAACAGCAGAGGGAGCAGCCCCCTATCCACATCGACGGGACAGTAGTGAAGAGGGTGGAAAGTTTTATGTTCCTCGGCGTACACATCACGGACAAACTGAAATGGTCCACCCACACAGACAGCGTGGTGAAGAAGGCGCAGCAGCGCTTCTTCAACCTCAGGAGGCTGAAGAAATTCGGCTCGTCACCAAAAACATTCACAAACTTTTACAGATACACAATCGAGAACATCCTGTCGGGCTATATCACCGCCTGGTACGGCAACTGCTCTTCCCATAACCGTAAGGCTCTCCAGAGGGTAGTATGGTCTGCACAACGCATCACCGGGGGCAAACTACCTGCCCTCCAGGACACCTACACCACCTGATGTCACAGGAAGGCCAAAAAGATCATCAAGGACAACAACCACCCGAGCCACTGCCTGTTCACCTCACTATCATCCAGAAGGCGAGGTTAGTACAGGTGCATCAAAGCGGGGACCGAGAGACTGAAAAACAGCTTCTATCTCAAGGCTATCAGACTGTTAAACAGCCATCACTAACATTGAGTGGCTGCTGCCAACATACTGACTCAACTCTAGCCACTTTAATAATGAAAGATTGATGTAATAAATGTATCACTAGCCACTTTAAACAATGCCACGTTGTATAATGTTTACATACCCTACATTACGCATCTCATATGTATATACTGTACTCTATACCATCTACTGCATCTTGCCTATGCCGTTCGCCCAACACTCATTCATATATTTTTATGTACATATTCTTATTCATTCCTTTACACTTGTGTGTGTGTATAAGGTAGTTGTTGTGAAATTGTTAGGTTAGATTACTTGTTAGATATTACTGCATGGTCGGAACTAGAAGCACAAGCATTTCGTTACACTCGCATTAACATTTGCTAACCATGTGTATGTGACAAATAAAATTTGATTTGATAATGCAGTGTGCCTCCTGTCCCAGACAAGTACAGCCAACGCCCTTTCAGCAGGCCTATGGTGTGCTCCACTGTTCTTGTGCATGCGTGGGCTTGGTTGTACCTTGCCTCTTGTTGGTTTGAGAGGGGAGTCATCAGCCATGTTTTTAATGGGTAGCCCCAGTCTCCTGCAGTTATGAACACAACATTCAGATATTGTTTCCCAGTAGAGGTCTAACATGGTAAATAAAGCCATCCATCCTCAACAGCTCCTTCCTGGAGGTTTAGGCTGAATGAACTGTTCTGCACAATGAATGAATCATGTGTCCCACCTGGCCACTACATTCAACAAAGCCAAATGTGAATCACAGATGACCTGCACATTGACAAAATGGAAACTTTTTCTGTTGATGAAGTTGAATTTGTTCAATGATGGAGCTTTAATTGCGATGTGGGTGCAGTCAATTACTCCAATGACATTGAGAAATCCAGCTATGGTATGGAAATCCCTTTTCACTCTGGCCTGTTGCACAGCAGTGTATGGAAACTGTATGTATTGTGGGGTCAATGAAATAATGCCATGAAGGACTGCAGGCAATATTCATCTCATGGTTAGTTGTGAAATGCCAGACCGATCCGCAATCTCCCGTTGGAATGTTCCTGTGGCCAAAAATCCCAGGGTGGAGAGGACTTGGGTATGCACTGGGGTGCAATTGGTGCATTTCATCTCCATTTCTAATACTGGACAGAGTTGGTTGCAGAGATGCAATAAAATATGCCTTGGAAAACAAAATCTAATAATAAGCAAAGCGTCGCCGTCAGAAAAATCTGCACGCTCATTGAAAACACGCTCCCTGCGTAATGCAGCTTGTGCCAGATCCTCCAGCAATGCAAGATTTGCCATTTTGGACAAGTCACAATGCCTCAGTGTTGCCTTTTTAAAATATTATTTAACTGGTTAAACTAAATTGCCTCCAACCTTACGTTCCACTCTCTTTCTAATTGACTTTATTATTAAATGGTTTCATGTTTATGAATTCGATAGCACCCTGAGAACTATTAGTAGCTTAAGTGTCTGTAAAATAAATATATTAATAAACGAATGTATTCATATTTTTTCTTCATAGTTTCTGATTTTCATTAGCAGTTTGACTTTTCTACCACAAGGTGCTATGCGTACACACGGTCAGAGGTGTGCTTAAATTTACCCACATTCTCAAGTATAAGTACAAATGGATAAATCCCACACTTTGCTTAAAAATGATTGCACGCATGGTTTATGAACATTTCTGTTCGTACGCAACATTGATAAATGAGGGCTCAGGTTTCCTCCAGACGTGAAGCGTGGCATTCAGGCCAAAGAGTTCAATCTTGGTTTCATCAGACCAGAGAATCTTGTTTATCATGGTCTGATAGTCCTTAAGGTGCCTTTTGGTAAACTCCAAGCAGGCTGTCGTGCATTTTACTGAGGAGTGGCTTCCGTCTGGCCACTCTACCATAAAGGCCTGATTTGGTGGAGTGCTGCAGAAATGGTGGTTCTTCAATCTCCACAGAGGAACTCTAGAGCTCTGCCAGAGTCATCTCCCTGACCAAGGCCCATCTCCCCAGATTGCACAGTTTGGCTGGGCGGCCAGCTCTAGGAAGAGTCTTGGTGGTTCCAAACTTCTTCCATTTAAGAATGATGGAGGCCACTGTGTTCTTGGGGACCTTCAATGCTGCAGACATTTTTTTTGTACCCTTCCCCAGATCTGTGCCTCGACACAATCCTGTCTCGGGGCTCTACGGACAGTTCTTTCGACCTCATGGCTTGGTTTTTTGCTCTGACATGCACTGTCAACTGTGGGATCGGTGTGTGCCTTTCCAAATCATGTCCAATCAATTGAATTTACCACAGGTGGACTCCAAGTTGTAGAAACATCTCAAGGATGATCAATGCAAACAGGATGCACCTGAGCTCAATTTCGAGTCATAGCAAAGGGTCTGAATATTTGAGGAATTTCAGTTTTCTTTATTTTAAATACATTGGCAAGTATTTCTAAACCTGTTTTCGCATTGTCATGATGGGGTATTGTGTGTAGATTGAGGGGAAACAATGTAATCCATTTTAGAATATGGTGTAACAAAATGTGGAAAAAGTCAAGGGGTCTGAATACTTTCCAAATGCACTGTATATCGATAACGCTGATTCATGATTTCGACTGGCTGAGAAAAGCTGCCTGTCAGTCTCATCCCGTCTTCTGACACGTTCATTACTATGCAACAGCTAGATCTACAGCTAGATCAGCTAGATCTAATTTGAATATTGAAACAATGTTGCAAATGTCGGAGAGACAGACTATTGTTATTTTAAAGATGTCTAAATGCTTTTTATAGTGGAGATCTAGTTCATAAATTGCCTGGCTAGGCTGATGAGACCGTGGATTGCGCAGTCCGGTGGAACAGAATAAACAGGCATTTTAACGACATAGCCCTTTGCTATGGCTTTAGCAGGCGATAACTTGTGGAATAGATACCGGTTGGAATGCGGTTTTAACCAATCAGCATTCAGGATTCGACCAAGCGGTTGTATTACGTGCTGTAGACAACTAGCTAGCCATGTGCTTTTATTTCTTCTCATGACCAATGAGAACATGCCATTTTATTTTTTATCTGATATGGAAATTAATATACCAGCAGCAGGTCACTCGGATGTTTATTTTAGGTTACACTGGCAAGTATACAAATATTTGCCAGGGAATATTTTTTTTCTTTATAAATATGATTATTTCACATGATAATGTGAGAAGCTAGAAAGGCTAACGTTACTGTAGCTAGCTTGCTATATTTTTAGCCAGGCTAAAGCCAACTAGCTAGGTTGCCAGATAGCTGCTACTACCAGCAAGGGAAGGCGACTCTTCCTTGCTTTCACAAAATGAGAAGACAAAAATAACTACTTTGCTATCGCCCCCTTGTGAATGGGACCGGCGAGGATATCATGTTACCAAAAAGGTGTCCACTACTCCAAAAATCCCACTTCACCTGCATGCATGTAGATCAACAGAGTGAAGCTTGTAGTAACCTTTTAGTCCACAGATATATAATCTAGGTATTTTTCAGTGATTGTTAGACATTCCTGTTCTGACCTTGTTGGTTGGTTGTCCACAGGTTGTGTCTCGCTGTGACATCTGTCTCCTTCAGGAGGTAAAAGACCTACAGGGCAAAGCCACCAAAGCTCTGTTGGGGAGACTCAACAGATACAGTACTAGGTACAGTAGAATCTATATACTGTAACAAGTATCTAATACTCTACCTGTAAAGTGTATTGAGGCTTTTGTTAAATGCACTTGAAATAAATTGATTTGAGTTATAAAGAAATTCTTTATTTATGCTAGACTTTTTTTTCACTTAATTTATGGACTCCGACCCCTTTGTTCATTCTGTATTAGATATGATGACCGCTATCACTATAAATATGTTGCCAGTGGAGGTCTGGGGCGGACACCTGAAGACCAGGAGCAGTATGTCTATCTGTACCGGTAAGGGACACCTTTATTTTTACATTATATATTTGAATCCCGAGCTGACTAGGTGAAGGATCTGTCGATGGGCCCTTGAGCAAGGGACATATCCAGATCGATTTACAGGAGCAATTAGTGTTGTGTCTGCTAAATGACTAAAATTTGTATATATTTCAGAGCTCTTACATCACATTAATTTACAAATGCAATTCTCATGACGTAAACTTGCAGTCATTTAAAACCTCCTAAATATACTGCCTCCCCTGTCCTACTCTTTAACTATCTGTCACCCTGCTTTAACTTTAAGCCCAAGTGAATGATGCTATAACTAAACGCCTCTCCACAGGAATGAGACTGTAGAGTTGACAGATCGGTACCAGTACGCTGACAAAAAGGAGGGGGGTGTGGATGCTTTCTCCAGAGACCCCTTTGTTGTTCGATTCCAAGCCAAGGAAACAGGTTGGTTCTTTTTAAGTTCATGAGAATTGAAATTCAATGTGTATTGTTTTTGATAACTAATGATCTTCCTCTGAACAGTGATAGGAGACTTTGCTCTGATCCCACTGCACACTACGGCCTCTGATGCAATCAAGGAGATTGACAAGCTCTATGATGTCTTTGAGGAAATAAAAAGGAAGTGGAATACTGAGGTGAGACATGACAAGACTGGGAGAACAATTTCAACTACCTGTTGGTGTTTTTGTTTGGTTAGAGTAAGATGAATTCAGTTACTGTTTTATCTGTCATGCTATATTATCCACATATCTAACTTACACCAATGTAATGCCACTCTGTGTCCTATAGAAAGTGATGTTCCTTGGAGCCTTCAATGCTGGTTGTGGGCACATAACAAGGCAGGACAAGGCAAACATCAGACTGTTCTCAAACCCTGGATTCTTCTGGTTGATCGGGGATAAGGTGGACACCACAGTTGGAGACCTCACCAGCTGTGCCTATGACAGGTGGGTGGAAATTAGAAAATGAGCTACACTGAAATTATACATTATTTGAATGAGGGATTTTTTTGATTATAGACAATCTGATTATAGACACACATATTACTATTCAGCTCTATTGACTTGACACTTAGTTTTTCTTAGGATTGTGGTACACGGACAGCCCTTCCTAAAGGCCATCAAACCTTATTCAGCTCGGGTCTTCAACATCGCCAAGGAGTATAAACTCTCAAAGGAAATGGTAATACTCTTTTCAAACAATATTTTATCATGCGTTTTAGCATTTCAAGCCCCAGGAAAAGCTGCACCATGCCAGAAATGCCAAAGTTATCTTTATATATTTTTCTTCTGTCATAGATATCATGACACATAATAAACTCAGTTCGTCATTTCAGGTTCTGGAAGTGAGTGACCACTTCCCTGTGGAAGTGGAGCTGAAGACTAAATCGTCGGGGCAGCTTCAAGCTCAGGTTCAGCCTCTCCTAATCGCTGTCTCTGTCATCACCTACGTCCTGCACATCTTACCTTCGACCAGTGTGGTGTGAGGAGGACTGAGGGCCTTCTCTGGAGTATGAACCATAGCAATATAATTCATTCTATGGTATTTACATCTAAAACTTCCACGAGCAGCTGGTCCTCTCATGCAGGGGTTCACAAACCTCTCTTCGGGGACTCCTAGACGCTTCAGAATTTTGTTGTAGCCCTGAACTAGCTAACCTGATTAATCTAATCAAGGTCTTGATGATTAGTTGACAAGTTTAATCAGGTGTGCTAGCTCTGGAATAGATCCACTGCTCTAATGCACAGTGATGATTACATCTTTGGTTGGTCCCCTTGAGATTGCATGAAAATTTAAGACATTAAGAGGCAGCAACATTATCACTACATGAGTTAGTTGATGGCAAAATGTCCCTCATCTCCTTTTCCCCAACATATCTATGAATTTGCTCTGGTGACGGGTTACTGATCCCCATTTGCTCTGACATCCTGTTTCAGGTATTTGACTCATATCTTGAATGGAAGGCTACAGTTTCCTGAAGCCCCCACTTCTGTCAATAATCTTTGCTTTTAATAACAGAGAAATAAATATTATACTTTGTAAATGCATAGTTGTAAATATTTCAAGTTACATTTTATAGGTTAAGACATTCTATAATAATGTGGTTTCAACATTGTCACTAAGTGTGTTTAAAATGTTCCATGCCTGTACTGTATATATTATTTGAATAAAACATGTATTGAAAACTATGTAGACTATAATTTACCTAGCTAGGACACTTTTCGAAATGGGATTAGGATGCCTCTGAATTGATTTCTATCAATGAAATAAAATAATGTATCAGCAAGTTAAAGAGATCTCCAGAGAATGATGGCCTTATACATATTTTCAGGAGGATATTGTTGAATTTCTATTTGTCTTTAAGGAAGCAATTTATATAGGGGTCCTGCCTGTATCTATGACACAAGGCCTCATTTCTGTAATCCCCAAACTAAACAAGGATCCTATAATGTTAAAAATTGGAGACAAATCACATGAATGAACAATGATGGAAAGCTACTTGCATCTATCTTTGCAGAAAGACTTAAAGGTCTTGACCAAATCATTGCTGATACCCAGTCTATGTACTCTTGTATATTTCTGTTTTTGTACTTGTTTTATTCATAAATATATATATACAGTTGAAGTCAGAAGTTCACACTTACGCTTAGCCAAATACATTTAAATGCAGTTTTTCACAATTCCTGACATTTAATCCTAGTAAAAATTCCCTGTTTTAGGTCAGTTAGGATCACAACTTTATTTTAAGAATGTGAAATGTCAGAATAATATTAGAGAATTATTTATTTCAGCTTTTATTTCTTTCATCAAATTCCCAGTGGGTCAGAAGTTTACATAAACTCAATTATTATTTGGTAGCATTTCCTTTAAATTGTTTAACTTGGGTCAAACGTGTCAGGTAGCCTTCCACAAGCTTCCCACAAAAAGTTGGGTGAATTTTGGCCCATTCCTCCTGACAGAGCTGGTATAACTGAGTCAGGTCTATAGGCCTCCTTGCTCACACATGCTTTTTCAGTTCTGCCCACAAATGTTCTATAGGGTTGAGGTCAGGGCCTTGTGATGGCCACTCCAATACCTTGACTGTATTGTCCTTAAGCCATTTTGCCACAACTTTGAAAGTATGCTTGGGGTCATTGTCTATTTGGAAGACCCATTTGCGACCAAGCTTTAACTTCCTGACTGATGTCTTGAGATGTTGCTTCAATATATCCACATAATTGTCCTTCATGATGCCATCTATTTTGTGAAGTTAACCAGTCCTTCCTGTAGCAAAGCACCCCCACAACATGATGCTGCCACCCTCGTGCTTCACGGTTGGGATGGTGTTCTTCAGCTTGCAAACTTCCCCCTTTTTCCTCCAAACATAACAATGGTCATTATGGCCAAACAGTTCTATTTTTGTTTCATCAGACCAGAGGACATTTCTCCAAAAAGTATGATCTTTGTCCCCATGTGCAGTTGCAAACCGTAGTCTGGCTTTTTTATGGCGGTTTTGGAGCAGTGGCTTCTTCCTTGCTGAGCGGCCTTTCAGGTTATGTCGATTTAGGACTCGTTTTACTGTGGATATAGATACTTTTGTACCTGTTTCCTCCAACATCTTCACATGGTCCTTTGCTGTTGTTCTGGGATTTATTTGCACTTTTCGCACCAAAATTCGTTCATCTCTAGGAGACAGAACGCATCTCCTTCCTGAGCGGTATGACGGCTGCGTGGTCCCATGGTGTTTATACTTGCGTACTATTGTTTGTACAGATGAACGTGGTACCTTCAGGCATTTGGACATTTCTCCCAAGGATGAAGCAGACTTGTGGATGTCTAAAAAATAAAAATAAAAAAAATTCTGAGGTCTTGGCTGATTTCTTTGGATTTTCCCATGACGTCAAGCAAAGAGGCACTGAGTTTGAATGTAGGCCTTGAAATACATCCACAGCTACACCTCCAATTAACTCAAATGATGTCAATTAGCCTATCAGAACCTTCTAAAGCCATGACATCATTTCTGGAGCTTTCCAAGCTGTTTAAAGGCACAGTCAACTTAGTGTATGTTAACTTCTTACCCAATGGAATTGTGATACAGTGAATTATAAGTGAAATAATCTGTCCGCAAACAATTGTTGGAAAAATTACTTGTGTCGTGCACAAAGTAGATGTCCTAACCGACTTGCCAAAACTATAGTTTGTTAACAAGACATTTGTGGAGTGGTTGAACAATTTGTTTTAATGCTCCAACCTAAGTGTATGTAAACTTCTGACTTCAACTGTATATAAAAAAAGAAAGGTATTTGCTCCAAAACAACCATCCATACCACTAGGTGGTGTTAAGTACTGGTTTGAAACAATATATTGACAGCAAGTGAACCAACAAGGAAGAGAATGGTACACCACAGGGGGAGCATGGTTAGTCCTCTGTTGTTCTCAATCATGATCAATGATGTTTACTCTCAGGTACAGTATTACAGATCATCTGGCTGTATATACAGCGGAGCTGATGGCCATACTGTTGGGCCTTGCAGTGGGTGGAGGAAGTCAAGCCAGACAGAGTAGTTAATTGCACGGATTCATGTGCAGTGTTGATGAGTCTCCAGTCCTTTAGGTCAAGTAGCAGACACGATCTGCTTGATGAGGTGCTACAAACCCATGGCAGGATTAGACAGATGGGTATACCGATAAGATTTACTTGGGTCCCAGCCCATGTGGGGGTGGAGGGGAACGAGGCAATTGATGTACTGGCTAAACAAGCAGCAGTATCCGAGGGAAAGAGAGAGGCTGAGATTTAGTATGAGGGAGAAGGGGATACAGGAAATTAGTTTAAAGAGTATATTGAGTAGAACGTCATTAGATATAGTCTCAAAAAAATATATATTTTTTAAGAGCAACGGTGCTGGCCGATAGGATTTTGTTTCTCCCTGTCTCTGGCCCACACTCCACTACAGTAAGCGGCGGTAATGCACCATAACGTTGGATGCCAACCGCCGATAAACCCCACCGAAGAACAAGAACAAGGAAGAGGTGTTTCAATTGGCAAAGAGATAGGGAACGTGGCCTTAGCAAAAGAGAACAACCTTAAATGAGAAACGACCAGTATTCATAGATCGAAAACAGCTTACACGTCTCCTTTGGGTTGGACAACTTGCAAACATGGCGGATGTTGATCAAGGATCGGTCTTACCCAGCGAAACTTCACCTCTCATTCTGGATGGCCTGAATTCTACTGACTCAAATGGTACCGACGCTGTCAACGCGACTGTGGCCAAGTTTGTGGCGACACCGGAGGGAACGGCACTGGCATATGGCAGCCTTGTTTTTATGGCTCTGTTGCCCATTTTCTTCGGTGCACTGCGGTCAGTCAACTGTGGCAAAAGCAAGGTAACGTTAACATTATTGCAATGTACAAGTAGCTAGCTAACTAACAGTAACTAGGTAGTTTACGCAGCTAACAGTGGGAAGCGCTAAACTGTTGGATCCTGTTGTTGGGCCATAAACAAAGGATGCAACGACCCTCATTCAGTGTCAAGTGTCTCGCACACTAGTCTCATGCAGCACTAGCCAGATGTCACTCACATTACACAGTCAGTGTTTCTGTTCCATATCCAGACAAGTCTGATGTAGCTAGCCAGTTAGCTAGGCATGGCTAACAACAGTAATGAATGACTGGCGGGCTTTGACTGGGGCTGTCATGAACCATATGTTACCCCATTTGCCTGATCATTTGCTTGCTTAATTTACTAGTTAGATTATTTTGTTTTTGTTGAGTGGTCAATGTTATTTTTAATCATGACGTTTAGCTAGCTGGCATGATGTTGTTCATTCATTTCAGCCAGGTTGTCACTGCCAAGTCTTTAGCAGGTGATGGAGAGACGTGTGCAAGTGTTTAGGCGACTTTTATTTGTTTTGACATGAGTGGAGACGTTTAGGTAAACCCATTGCGTATCAGTTAATTTCTAGCCACGCCCTAGCCTATTATTTTATCTGAAGCCCTTCTGACACTTGCTTAATGTATAGTAGGAATATGCAAATCAGTTTCATTTTCACAACTACACGTGTGATACAGCCATCACTATTGGTATTCTAGTCAGTAGGTGGAGGGAAAGGGATGATGATGCATGACTTGGTTATCTGTTGACATGACTGATAACAGGCTTTTTGAGTGGCGTGAAATTAATTAACTTTTCTGGTGGTTGTGAACTAACTGGTACCCTGCTGCAGTCCTTCCTGTGTGGTTGGTTGCTGCCTCAGCTAGAATCTTCCCTGGTGCTTAATATAGATTACCTACTATATGTTTACTGCATACCCAGCTTATGACTTTCTGAACACTTATTTCATCCTTAGGTTGCTGGA
Organism: Salvelinus alpinus; assembly: GCF_045679555.1. Classification (NCBI taxonomy): domain Eukaryota; kingdom Metazoa; phylum Chordata; class Actinopteri; order Salmoniformes; family Salmonidae; genus Salvelinus; species Salvelinus alpinus. The sequence continues at coordinate 15,863,044 of NC_092113.1, forward strand.
GAAAATGGTTGCGATTATGAGTACAGAGTGAGTATTAGAACTGATACTCAGAACACGCACTGTCAGTCGACAGTATTTTTATTTAAACATATTTTTCCTCATACTGACACCTCATTGTTCGTGGCAATCTTGAAGATGCTTCATGACAGTGTGTCGCTATGTGTGTATGTCTCCCATTTGTGTGTAAAATCATTTTGGTTATTAGGCACCAAGTGTCAAGGTTTGGGCCTCGGCATAGTCCTGCTTTGCGCCCAATCAATGAGGATGTGGGTCCTGTCGTGTACAGGCCAAGTCCCCTTGACCAGAATCACACTGAACAGGTTGTGTGAACTTTGAAAGGGTTCAAGGACGGTGCTATAGAAGAAACTGACACTGAAGGTGATATGTTAAAGGCTTCTATCTAGTATCAACTGGAGATGTGGTCTTTAGAATGAATCGCTTGTTCGTTGCAGTCCTGTCTTGTTACTTGCTACTCATCGCACCACAATGACCCATTTTAATTATATTCCCTGTGCAGATTAGCTAATTTCATTCAGATAGGTCACATGTTCGTGTCCCACTAGACATAAACCTAACTACTTATTTTGTGAAGAACTAGAAATAGTCTGCGATGAGATGAGGCACTAAAAGTTGTGACTGTGATTTAGTAAGAGACAGGTTGATATTGATATGGTCTAGTGCTTGTACTTCTAGTGCTTTCTCTCTGAAGAGGAACTTTGGCAATGTGCTTTGAGAATGTTCATGCTTTTGTGTGTTTTTTAAGGTACTTAGGAAGTGTGTGTGTTTTGTATGCATTCTTGTCCACTCAACCCTTGTTTCTGTCTCTTCCCAGAACTCCTCAGACATGCCAGAGACCATCACAGGCAGGGACGCTGCACGGTTCCCCATAATCGCCAGCTGCACCCTCTTCGGCCTCTACCTCTTCTTCAAAGTGAGCATCATCACTCGCAACACTTCCTATGCTTTGTCCTGAATCATTTTCTGCATTATTACATTTGAATAAGCTACTGCTTTCCCCTCCAATCTCCCACATATCTCTGTACCTCTGCTTTACCGTACTGTATCTGTGTTACTCATTGCTTGCACCCCATGCTCACATCATGCATGCTGTCCTTATTGATTCACTTTTTTCAGCTCCCTGATCAGAGACTAGTGGTGTTATACTCTGTTAAAGGTGGAGAAGGGTGGAATTCATAATACTAAATGATTTTGCCTCGTTTCAATCATAGATTTTCTCACAAGAGTACATCAACTTGCTGCTGTCAATGTATTTCTTTGTCCTGGGGATTTTGGCACTGTCTCATACAATGAGGTGAGAGGCTTGATTTGTTTCATATCACTTTATTAATTAAGATCTCCTTTCACGTTAGATGACTTGGATTATATAGCCTGTCTCAACATAATTTCTGCCTCTTGATTAGTCCCTTCATGAACAGGATCTTCCCTGCTAACATTCCCATCAAGCAGTACCAGTTGCTCTTCACTCAGGGCTCAGGAGAGACCAAAGAAGGTAAGGATGAAATGGAATGAAAGCTAGAAACAGTAATATGGTAAATAGCCTGTAAAAGCATGTATGTTTTATGAATAGCTGGATGTTTGTCACTGATGACCCTCCCTCCCACAGAAATAGTCAACTATGAGTTTGACACCAAGGACATGATCTGCCTGGTCATCAGCACTGTGGTTGGGGTCTGGTACATCCTCAAGAAGGTCAGTTGAAGTTACACTACAGCGTGTTAAAATAGTGTCATTTTTAGTTTTTTTATGGCATGGCGATTTAGTTTGGGGTGTAGAGGATGACGGTGTTACACTGGGTTTTCGTCAACAATGAATTCGTCGGGAGAAGTTCCGACCCCATTCGTTTTCAACGAGGGCACGCAGAGAAATGTGCGGGGGATTGTGGGAAGATGAGCGGCGAGAACCCTGCAACAGGAGCGCTAGAAAAAGTTGAGCTATACTTTATGCAAATGTGAAGCGTTGGAGCGACGCGTTGTCAAGAGACGTTGCCTCTGGTCAAAACCCAATGTTACAGTTCGTCCGAGATGATAAAACGTTGAAGACACCAAATGGTCAGGCGTACTAACAGAGCTGTAATTGGCTGCAGAAAATTTCCTCAGTGTTTCTTTCAATGCTCTCTATGGTTGGGTTAATCTGCGTTTGTCTTCTGTTTGGGTGTTGTGGATGTTTTTGTTCGATAATGTGTTCGTTGGTTCTTCTCAGCACTGGATTGCCAACAACCTCTTTGGCCTGGCGTTCGCCCTGAATGGGGTGGAGCTTCTGCACCTAAACAATGTCAGTACTGGCTGCATCCTGCTGGGGGGGCTGTTTGTGTATGACGTCTTCTGGGTAAGTCTGCCAAATAACCCCAACCACTGCACTACTAGGCTACACACCAGAGGGGTATACTACATAGGAGGATCAATGAGCCAGCTAACTTTGATAAGAAAGCTAAATGTAGATTGTTTTTGGTTGTGAGTTTGAAAAAAATATATATATATTTTGGCAAGTTAGCTGCCTAACTTATTGATCCTGCTGTGTAGTATACCCCTTAGGCCCTGCCAAAATGTTAAGCTTGGAGAATTGATTCACTTGAATAAACAACCGTTATCCCTGTAGGTGTTTGGCACCAATGTCATGGTTACCGTGGCCAAGTCGTTCGAGGCACCCATTAAGTGTGAGTAAAGGAACCTTTTTATTGTAAAATATCAATGCAATCAATATTTATAGACAGTATTTAATGTGTAACCTTACTTTAATGGGTGCTATGTAAATGTATTTTGTTAGTCTCACAGACAGTTAAGTATATGGCTGTCTGAAAAGCAGCATCTATCACCCCAGTCACTGTGGAGCAACTACTGTCATTGTGTGTGTGCTCTGCTTTTGGATCACATCTGACACATGGTGACCATAGTTATTTCTTCCTCTTTCTCCCTCTTCTCTCGATCTCAGTGGTGTTTCCCCAGGACCTGTTCCAGAAGGGTCTAGGTGCCAATCAATTTGCCATGCTGGGTCTTGGAGATATTGTCATTCCAGGCAAGTCAACATTCCCCTCACTCAGCAGTAGCTTCTAATTCTATGTACATATTGGCTTGTGACATCCACTTGAGGGCAATACTCCGGCATGACATCCACCTCCACTCTAACACCTCGCGCTGAAGCTTATTTTTCTTCTGAAGGCGTCCGCATGCTTCCCATCCGAAACAGTTGTGCATATATTATGACATTTTGTGACGTCATCGTCTTCGGTAAGGTTTTTTTTCTCGGTTGTTGCACCGAAATGTCTAAATGAATGACAACTCAAATCTATCTTAGATTAGACAAACTACCTCGACTAACCTGTACTCCTGCATTTTGACTTGGTACTGGTACCCCCCCCCCCCCTGTATATATTTTCTTAAGTCTTTTTCTTGAACTGCATTGTTGGTTAAGGGCTTGTAAGTAAGCATTTCACGGTAAGGTCTACACGTTTGAATAACATTTGATTTGAATTCAGACTATTTTGAGGAAGTGCGTACTGGCTATAACATTTCAAAATGGACAAACAGTACTATTGCTGCTTTTTTTCGTTTTTCAAGTTAAGGTCTTTTAAGGGAGTATGCGAGCACACTCCATTTCACCTAGCCGAACTGAAGCATGCTGACACCTTAAGAGCACTGGCCCCTCTGTTAATGTGAATATTGCATTTATTTTTCCAGGGATCTTCATTGCTTTACTCCTCCGCTTTGATGTCAGGTGAGCACTAACTCTTCTCCTTCCAGATCCTCGCTCTCCCTGCCCAGTCTAGTTGTTTCCAGCTGTTTAATGTTCTCTCTGTACCCTGCCCCCTCCAGTCTGAAGAAGAACACCAGGACCTACTTCTACACCAGTTTCCTGGCCTACATCTTTGGCCTGGGTATGACCATCTGGGTCATGCACACCTTCAAACATGCCCAGGTGAGTGAGGCACAGACTACCAGTTCACACTCGTGACATGCAGTTGAAAGCGTTACCTTTATGTCGAGACTTGGCTGCTACTGACCGGTTGACTTGTCTCACTCTCTCTTCCTTCCCAGCCTGCCTTGCTGTACCTGGTCCCAGCCTGTATTGGATTTCCGGTGGTTGTAGCGCTGTTGAAAGGAGAACTGACAGAGATGTTCAGGTAATAATATAATACCTTCCCTGTTTCCAGCATGGCATTTCTTAATCAGTTCTGAGCTCATCACCAGTGGTATTGAACATTTATCCTGTTCCACCATGCAGCACCAGATAGTAGGCTTGGGTGGTATACCATATACCTACAGTGCATTCGGAAAGTCAGACCACTTAACTTTTTCAAAATTTTGTTACGTTACAGCCTTATTCTAAAATTGATTTCTTTCCTCATCAAATCTACACACAATACCCCATAATGACAAAGCAAAAAATGTTTTCACATTTATTTAAAAAAAAATGGAAATATGACATTTACATAAGTATCCAGACCTTTTTACTCAGTACTTTGTTGAAGCACCTTTGGCAGTGATTACAGACTCAAGTCTTCTTGGGTATGATGCTACAAGCTTGGCACACTTGTATTTGGGGAGTTTCTTGTATTATTCTCTGTAGATCCTCTCAAGCTCTGTCAGGTTGGATGGCGATCGTTGCTGCACAGATATTTTCAGGTCTCTCCAGTTGTTCGATCAGGTTCAAATCCGGTCATTGGCTGGGCTACTCAAGGACATTCAGAGACTTGTCCCAAAGCTACTCCTGTGTTGTCTTGGCTGTGTGCTTAGGGTCATTGTCCTGTTGGAAGGTGAACCTTTGCCCCAGTCTGAGAGTTCTGGAGCAGGTTTCAAGGATGGCGTGCTGCAGAGATGGTTGGCCTTCTGGAAGGTCCTCCCATCTCCACAGAGGAACTCTGGAGCTTTGTCAAAGTGACCATCGGGTTCTTGGTCACCTCCCTGAGGCCATTCTCCCCCTATTGCTCAGTTTGGCCGGGCGGCCAGATCTAGGAAGAGTTAAAAAAAAAAGATGGCCACTGTGTTCTTCAGGACCTCCAGTGCTGCAGAAATGTTTTGGTACCCTTCCCCAGATCTGTGCCTCAACACAATCCAGTCTCCGAGCTCTACGGATAATTCCTTCGATCTCATGGCTTGGTTTTTGCTCTGACATGCACTGTCAACTGTGGCACCTTATATAGACAGGTGTGTGCCTTTCCAAATCATGTCCAATCAATTGAATTTACCACAGGTGGACACCAATCCAGTTGTAGAGACTTCTCAAGGATGATCAATGGAAACAGGATGCGCTGGAGCTCAATTTCAAGTCTCATAGCAAAGGGTCTGAATACTTATGTAAATAAGGTATTTGGTTTTTTTATGATACATTTGCAACATTCTAAACACCTTTTTTTTCCTCCGCTTTGTCATTGTGGGTTATTGTGTGTCGATTGATGAAGGGGGAAAACATTTATTTTAGTCTATTTTAGAATAAGGCTGTAACGTAACAAAATGTGGAAAAAGAGAAGGGATCTGAATACTTTCCAAATGCACTGTCTACCAGGGAACGTGATGCTTTTCCTATACCGCTATACCGTTGAAACTATTTATTTGAATTTGTTCAATACGTTGTAATATTTGTAGCTATTTTTAAAGTAAATACCTGCAGTCAACTTGTGCTGTTTGGCTGGCAGCCACACAAGTAAAGGAGTTTTTAATGAAAAAGAAACGATGCCTGGCCATCATATTTCTGTTTAGGCCGATCATAAAGAATGTAGCCCGCTACATTTCCTAATATTTTGCGGGATGTAAACAATTGGCTGGTTACATTGCGAAAAAGTACTGGAGATAAGTTGCTACACATCAGTCCGAGCACTGTCTGCTGATAGAATGCCCGTTTGTGAATTCTCATCTGAGTTCAGAAGTGCAACTGAAGCACAAAATGAGTCTGATGCCGAGCAGAAATTACAATACGAAGCATTTTACAACTGCGTTTTTCCAAACGCAGCAAGATATTTCTTATGCATTTTTATCTTTTTTTTTTCTGCATGGAAAAACGCAGAATTCTGCATTAATACGACACCTAGTTTCACCTGCTATCTAAGTATGTGGCTGAATTAATAAGGTGATGGGGCATTATATTGTGTTAGCTTTCTGCCGTGTTTGAGAAGTCAAAACCTTTTGGATGAGTTATTTATACATCTGCCATCTTGATTTCCTTGCGTTTTTTTCCTCCTCTCTATTCTGGGCCTATCTGCTCCTCCCCCCTCTTCTCTGAGCAGGCAAGCCCTTTGCCCTAACAACTCCAGACTCCACACAGACAGTGTGTAGACATGTGGATAGAGAGCCAGTACTGTTCTTCCTTGAGACAAACATTTGTCAAAACGCTTGTAAATGTCCTAACTCACCAAATATTACATTCTGTAGCTCCTACCTGTATATGTATAACTTTATGATCAGGATTCCCTGTCTTTACATTTAACTTTTGTTTGCGCTCGTTTGCACATTTACCTAGCAACCTCCATGGAAATTCGACATTACGTGTTCTAATTTTGTTAGCGTTCTGGTAATAGACGCCCAATTTATTTGTCATTTTTTTGGGTGCCCCCTTGTTTACTATACCGGTAATACCGTAAATCCCAGGGTGAGAGGACGGTATGACAATCTGGATACCGCTCAACCCTACCAAATAGTGCTATTGGTGTCTTTAATCTTGACATTTGTGCCTACAAGATTAAGTAGATCTTCACTCATCATATAAACCTTTATAAACCTTTTCCACCTATTGCTCTCCCCTCCTCCAGACTCAATGTTTATTGACATGATAACAATGATTTAGATATCATTCTCCCACCTAGTGCTGCTTGTAGTATTACGTGTGAACGGCTCTCATGCACTACTCATCCATGCATAGACTACTGGGTCAGGGTCAGGCCTTGGTCCCCCTAGACTGTAATCTCAGCACTGTGACTTGGGCTGTGGAGGCTCTGACTGCTACTAGCCATAATAACAGCAGAGGTTAGACACCCAGCTGGGACAAGCACCTGCACAGCGGCTGGCCTGGGCAGGGAGGTAGAGGAAACATTCCCCAAACCTCTCCTGACAGAAATGCCGCCTCGCTTGTTATTCGCCATGGTAAAAACAAAGCCATGACCTTGGGGTGGCACGAAGCATGTGGAGAGAGGGTAAGAGACCTGGGTGTCAGCTGGCTGTGCCAAGGCTTGGTGCCAACTGCTAACCTTCCTGGTCATCGTACTTTGACTGGTTCACATCTGTCACACTGTTGGCGTTTCTGACATAGACACACTTTATATTCACTCATTCTTTGTTCACTACTGTGTTCAGTCTTGCAAAGCACTTCATCTCTTCATTTTCAGCACCTTTGTAGAGCTATGAATTCACTTTGGCATACTAGTCTTTTCTCTCTCTACTGTGTTTCTCTGCTGTAACAACTCACTGGCCATCCTGCTCCTCTTCCTCTTCTTCCTGCTCAGCTATGAGTCCTCAGAGGAGGTGTTGCCACACACACCCCGGCTCACACACTACCCCACCGTGTCAGGCTCTCCCGCCAGCCTGGCTAACTCAATGCAGAGCTCCTCCTCGCCACGCCGGCGACGCAACAACCCACCTATGTAGTGACCAGATCACCTCTCACCCGGGCAGGTACGCCCCATGTCTCCCCCACCCTGCCCTGACATCACCCTGCCCTGACATGACTCTGTCATCAACCCTGGCTTGCCTGGCGTTCAGTATCCTTCCCTCTGTTTCTCTCTCCTGCTCTGACCCTCAACACCAGAGCTCTGTGGACGGACCTCTGGCACTGGCAGATGCAATCTCTCTCCTTTGACGAAATGTCAATATCAGGCTTTTCCTGAGAGTGGCCTAGGTCCAGGGAATGGTTCAACTCATTTTAGTGAACCTGGGCCTATCTGGCCCAAACCCAACCTTTTTTTGTTGTTGTTGTTCTGAAGCATTGCTCATAAGTTACTTTGGCTGAGTATGATTCAGATGCCCCACTAGTCATGTCCAGTCATTCTCCAGGGCTGCAGCTCACCCACATCTTTTTGTTGTGTTTGTTGGAGTCCCGGGCCAGCATTGGATTCATCACTCCCATTGGTGTATTTATTTGGTATCAACATAAAACACTTTCATGTTTGTTTTCAGTAATCATACAGTTGTGTGCAGTGAATTGTGAAATCCCCAAGTTGCTATTAGTCATCATTTGTCTCCTTTAATTGAAAACATTTTCTTTCTATTCTTTTCTCCCACTCTGACAGGTACGAGGAAGTCTCTCCGGAAGATGCTGCAGCGAAAGAAGAGGCCACAGAGGCTGAGAAAAAAGATAAATGACGACAACGTTTCCACGAGCTCGTCCATCACTGGCTGCCACCACATTTCACATCAGCCCACCTCTCTACACATCCTGGGAGGGTGTTCATGTGCCGTGCCGTACATGGAAAGGGCTGATTTATTAAATAACTGTTTTGACATTGGGATATTTTGTAGTTCAAAAGTGGTTTGTTACACAAATTGTACAACAGCTTATCCGGTGTCTGTTTCTTCTATATTTTTTAGTTATTTTATTTCATTTGAAAGGCCAGAATTTTAAAATGGAATAAGTGTTGTTGTTTTGGGGGGGTTCTGAGATATCACAGGAAGCTGATTTTTTTTAATTTTATTGTCAGAAACATTTTACTCTCCCAGCCTGATTTATTTGTAATGATTGTCTAGTTTGATCTCTGTGCCAAGTCCATTCTTGGTTTTGATATACAAATGCCTTTGTCATAGAGAATGTGAAGTATAATAGGATGGTGTTAGGGACGCGGGAGATGAGTTTACGATTGTCATACACGCTTTACATGGAAGTTAACCTTTGACATGGAACTCGACCGTTGGTATCTATATGAATGGCACCTGGCTTCTCTGGTCTGGAAGTCTTTGGCTTCAACAAAGACATCTAACTATGTACTACTGTACTAGTCTCAATGTATAATTGTGCCAATTTAGTAATGTGTGTAATTACATGGTACCTGACATGTTGGTCAGTATAGTGGTAATAATAGCTCAGAGTTCAGATCATAGCATTAAGAAGTAACTGAACTTGGGCAATCGATCACATTTTGATATTTTTATGCACATTTGCTATGACACTACTATTTACGTGAGTCATACTCTGTCATATCAAATCAGAGAAGTCTGTTATATGGAAACTATATTTAGTATTGTAGTTAGAGGTCCCATGCAGTGACTGAAATGTACCTGCAGGTGGAGACAGTGTCAAAAGAACCATGTCTCAGAGAGGAGACCAAAGGAACAAATAATTCCTCTTCTTGCTTTAGGTTGTAACTGCTTTGCTTTAATAATGTATTTTCTTTCTGGCCTTTTGCAGTTTGGAGCAGTGCGTTTCAGGTTCAAAAAGACAGGGGAGAAGCTTTTTCATTTTAGGGCTTTAAGATTGAGCAGTTTTGTAGAAATGTGTTTTGTTAAAGATCATGTCCACACTCTGCCTGGTGAAGTTCAGTAACCCTATCATTTTAAAGAAATTTACGTTTTCTCTTTTTTTCTCCTATTGTACTTGTGCAAGTCAAAGTTTATGAGCCTGTGTTCAGGAGCCGATATCTATTTTGTTTGCAATAAATGTGGGCGTATATCACCGTAGAGAACCATAACCAATGTGTTGGTCTTTTTCTTTAACCTAGTTGTACTGATGTTGACACACCCACACCTGGCATATTGTGGTTAATTAACTGGTGATTATAAATACTATTTATAATCAATACTATAATCAGGACCTAATACCTAAGCTGTCAGTGAAACAAACCAGTTTACTGCATTCTCATCTGCAGGAGAGGCAGAGTGTAGTACACATCTGATGGAAAAGTCATACAGAGTCATACAGGTTCCGGTGTTGCTCAAGGAACTCCAGCACCTGAAGCTCTGCCTGTGTCTTTGAGTCTCTGTTCCGTCCACAGTACACAGCTGCTGAGTGACCGGTGAAGGACGACTAGAGGACTGGCTGATTAGCTGGGGAACAAGCCTCTCAACTGTCATTCTGAGCTGAGAGGAACTACCTGCAGTCTGTCTGCCAAACCTGTTAGTCTGAGAAGGACTGGAACAGACCATCAACATAAGAATGATCAGACGTTAAACAAACCACATTTGGTCAAGGTGACAGTCTAGATTTCAGACATTGTGCTCCACTGAACTTGAACGTGACCTATACATAGACTTGTTTTTTTGTTAGCACAGGACAGTGCTGTTTGGGTGGTAAAACTGCTGCAGCACCTGTTCAAACTCCTCTCATGGCCATCCATAGTTCAGGTGAAAGCAGACAGACTGGCAGACTGGTCAAGAGATATGCAGATAGACAAACAAGCTGACAGGTATCTGGTGACTTGGATAGTGAGGAGGTGTAAAGGAATTACCAGGATGTCCCTCCTAGAGCAGTGTTAGAGGATAAGTGGTCTCAAGGGATCGCGTGATTGATTGTAGATTGCAAAGATGCCACAAGGGGGTGTAGTAGTTCACTTCAACTGAACAGTGATCTCAACGAGCATTGTTGGGGAACACTGAGGAGAGAGGTTTGGGAGAGATAGAAAACAGAGGAGGAAATGTCTCAGCAAGACCCCGGATTCATCCCTCTGCTTCAATGTGTTACACCCCTATCCTGGAGACCCTTTGCAGTCTGTACTGTTAACATTGGACAGCGACATTAGGAACGTTGCCCAGGGCCCCTTGTGGTTAAGATGCGCAGGAAACAAATATGAAGTTGTTGTGTATGTGTCTTTGTGACTCATCTAAAAACAGGTGACACTGCTGCTAGTTCTGCCTATGCTAAGGGTGATGATGTCATTGATTGGGGAGGGTGCTCTGCTGAAAGTGTTTTTCTTCGCTCATACAGGAGTAATAAAGGCCTAGTGTACTAATTTGGTGATAAAAAAAAACATTTTTTAGATAAATATTTTTTTTATTGTGATTTATCAGGGGGTGCTGCACCACCCTCAGCACCCCCCACTTCCATGGCTATGCATACAACTAATACTACTTTAAACTTGGTGACAGACTGGCTACTTGAGTGGAGACAGTCTGGCAGCCAGGTGATACTGACAGAGAGAGAGATGAAGAGTCTGAGGAAAAAACCTATTGTCTCCTCTCTCACACGTCCAGCCGTTTGCTACTAAAACATGACAACTATATCTGACATTCATCACCTTGGTGTCTGTGAGGGGGAAGTTCTTTAGGAATCACAATGACCTCTGTGGACAGACAAGACAACTGGAATTAGCATATTACCTGTAGATAGGAAATGTGGATGTGTTATCATCGTTGAGCACACAATAAACACTTTATAACACAGCCTCTTTCTCCCACCTCAGGAAGATTACTGGATCCTGAAGACATACAGTAGACTCTCATTGATAGAAGATGAGTTCAAATGTCTTATCACACTTGCCCATGAAAAGATAATGGTTTTGACCCTTCGGCCAGGTTGACTTCTTTTAGACCATGTTATATAGCCAGTTAGATTAGCCTTCCTTCAGTTAATATCTGACTGGTCTGGGGGGGGACTTCCTCTGGTGTTCATGGGTCTCTGCCCTGCTGTGTTTGCTTAGTCCCGGGATGCAACTCAGTTCCCAGCATTCACTCTGCACCAGTTCACAGTGTCATGACAACAGGCAAACCATGCCCCTTGGGCCGGTGGCGCTACGGTGAGACTGATGCCACTACAGAGAGGTAAAGAAGAGCCAACAGGCCTGAACGTTGTGGCCAGGGGACATGATCTAAGAACAAAAACTTACAAATACACATACACACTTAGCTAGAGAGACATGTAACACTAGCTAGCTGTGGTCTTGTGGTAGGCCCTTAGCAACAATCAGTGGTGGAAAAAGTACCCAATTGTGATACTTGAGTCAAATTAAAGATACCATAATAGTAAATTACTCAAGTAAAAGTGAAAGTCATCTAGTAAAATACTACTTGAGCAAAAGCCTAAAAGTATTTTCTTTTAAATAAACTTAAGTCTCAAAAGTAAAAGTAAAAGTATAAATCGTTTCAAATTCCTTATATTAAACAAACCAATATTTTATTTACAGATAGCCAGGGGCACACTCCAACACTCAGACATCATTTATAAATGAAGCATGTGTGTTTAGTGAGTCCGCCAGATCAGAGGCAGTAGGGATGACCAGGGATGTTCTCTTGATAAGTGTGTGAATTGGACCATTTTCCTGTCCTGCTAAGCATTCAAAATGTAACAAATACTTTTGGGTATCAGGGGAATTTATTTTCATCAGGAATGTAGTGAAGTAAAAGTAGTCAAAAATATAAATAGTAAAGTACAGATACCCCAAAAAACTACTTAAGTAGTACTTTAAAGTATTTTTTGGCAACAATGCACTATACCTGTGTGTGTGTGTGTGTGTGTGTTTGTGTGTGTGTATGTGTGTGTGTGTGTGTGGGGGGGGGGGGGGGGGTAGTTGAATGGTAGAATAATGCAGGCAGGATAGAGGGATGTTAATAGAGGGGGGTTGGGTTTCAAAGCTGGAACATCTGCAGATCTCTTTCTCTTTCTTCCTTTTTTCTTTCTTCTTGTCTTGCTGTATCTTCTCCTCTTAGGGGCTCTGTAGTGGAGCTGTTTCCAGGCAGTCTTTGCTGCCCCGTCCCCCCCGTCCCCCATGCAGGTGTGCTTCTGGGGGGGCCCACTGGGAGGGAGAGGGACCATACCCTCTGGCCGTGTCATGCCCCCTGAAACAAGCCCATGTATTAGCCCCAGCCCGTCGTCAGGGTGTTGCCTAGTGACTTGGTCTCTCCCTCTCTTGACAACCTCATTTTTATCTGTTCTGATCCCGCCCCCCACCGGCACCGCCCCACCCTCTACCCCTCTGCTGCTAGCTGACCATTGAGACTGGTGGAGTCACATAGGGGAGGTCTATCACCCCCTCAAGTGTTAACGCTATAGTCAATATGTATGCAGCGCTGTGTTGCTCTTTTTTCTCAACATTTTACTTTACAGTTACTGGCTATGTTCAACATTCATCAGTTGTCCCGAAAAATAATCATTTGTGTTTTTAATCTCTAATTTATAGTCCCACATCTGGTGCGTTCAGTAAGAAAAAATAACAAACTCATACAATGCTTTTGAACAGTCTGTGCTCAGTTTTTACAGCTGTGGACTGGAGTGAGCCTGGTATGATAGAGGAGAAAAACAGAATGTCAAATCCACCTCACTGTGATGACTTATGTATCAGAGCAGCCTGGCAATACATAACCACATCATCTTTAAGACCCCTGTCTCCAAAACCACTGTATTAACTTGATCAAAACCAGCTGCTACTGAAACGTGTGTGTGGCAGACTGAAGCCTTGTTTATACCTGGTGCTAACATGTGTCATTTGTCCTGATTTTATCTGCGTTCTGATTGTACTCGGTAGCCTAGTGGTTAGAGTGTTGGACTTGTAACTGCAAGGTTGCAAGATCGAATCCCCCAGTAAAAATCTGTCGTTCTGCCCCTGAACAAGGCAGCTAACCCACTGTTCCTAGGCTGTCTTTGAAAATAAGAAATTGTTCTTAACTGATTTTCCTAGTTACATAAAGGTTAAAGAAATAGCCGTTGCAGTAGTAAAATGTCTCTTATCCGTCCACTGTGTAAGCATTGTGACCAGATATCCTGGTGCCTCCCTGTATGCAGGGGTATTCAACAATTACCCTACGAGGTCCGGAGCCTGATGGTTTTCGATTCTACCGGATAATTAATTACACACACCTGGTGACCCAGGTCTACACCAGTCCCTGATTAGAGGGGAACAATGAAAAATGCAATGGAACTGGCTTTGAGGTCCAGAGTTGAGTTTGAGAACTCTAGACAGCACCACTTCACGTTGGCCACACGACAGTGACAGATACAGACACAGGGGCCATGCGTCAGCTGACATCCTCCCAGACCTGGCCTAATGCTGTCTCCTGCCTTAGAGCAGATCAGACCAGACTCAGGCCTGGACACTAATCTCCTGTCTGTGTGATGAGTTGGTTCCGATGGTTCACAGAGTGTTCTGCCATGCAGCCTGAAGAGGTCCATCCAGACCAGGCTGGGTTACATCATGGCTTCCTGTGGAATCTCCTCCAGCCAGGAGAGAGAGAGAGGACACGAGTTACCCTGTTAATCAGTCAACTGGAGAGAGGGAGAGGGAGGGGGAAGATGCATGGTGAAGAAAGGGAGAGGAGAATAGATAGTGGAGGGGGTATTGGGAAAGAGGAAGGGAGAGAGGGGTGAACGGAGAACCAACCATGTGAAATACTTAATTCCGAAGTTCCAACATGTCTCTTTTTCTCACGGAATCGCAAAGAAATCTCCACAGAAACGGGAGCAGAGGCACAACAACTCCTTCTCCCCTGCACCCCCACTGTCAAGCACACACCCCGTCCACTCTCTCTCTCTTTCACTCTCTTACAGGAAATCCTATGATGTAATTGGTGCACATTCACCTCTTTATGTCTTGTGACCCAATTCTGTTTACCAAAATTTGTCCTCTTAGTCAAGGGGATTAGCCAAAGAGAGCCTTTGAGAGGCCAGAAGCTTCCGTTTCATTTGACCATAGCCAAAACAGAAACTAAGGATGGGAAACAGAGAGAGAGAGAGAGAGAGAGAGAGAGAGAGAGAGAGAGAGAGAGAGAGAGAGAGAGAGAGAGAGAGAGAGAGAGAGAGAGAGAGAGAGAGAGTGAGAGACGTTATAAGTACGAAGAGGGGAGTAAAGTGAAAGAAGGGAAGCATAATTGAGAATGCAGAGAGGAAGCTGAATGGATAGATGTCCCACATTGTACATGGATCATCATAATCCATCTTTATTCCTAGCCCTCATCATAGTGTGTTCCTCTAGTAATCATTCTTACTCCTTCTCTTTGTCAGTCTTGGCTCAGTAACACTGAACATCAGTAATGAAGAGCACTCTAATCTTTCCAACTGCCTCTACACGACCCCTAATGTCAGGGCCTAGGTCCACTCAACATCGGATTTTATGCATGTCAATAGTGAATGTGTTTCTCCTTGTTTTCTTTTCTGTTCTACATTGTATCTCATAGCTTTGTTAGGGGGGGGGGGGAGATACCAATTGTATAATTGTCTCATCAAGGTAGTGATTTGAACTGATAATCTGAGAGATTAAGACCACATTGGTCTTGTTTTTGCTAGTAGATCATGTAATTCAGAGGCATAAAAAAGAAAAGAAAAGTTGAACACAGCAAGAGAACATGAGAACATAATGATTGTTGATGGGTGAGAGAGATTTGCTGAATGCACCACTTCTGACATTATATAATAGACTATACTCTACTCATTTACAGGCCTCCTGGGCCATATACAGCGCTCCTCACTGAGTTCCCTGAATTCCTATCGGACCTTGTAGTCATAACTGATAATATTCAAATTTTTGGTGATTTTTATATTCACATGGAAAAGTCCACAGACCCACTCCAAAAGGCTTTCGGAGCCATCATTGACTCAGTGGGTCTTGTCCAACATGTCTCTGGACCTACTCACTGTCACAGTCATACTCTGGACCTAGTTTTGTCCCATGGAATAAATGTTGTGGATCTTAATGTTTTTCCTCATAATCCTGGACTATCGGACCACCATTTTATTACGTTTGCAATCGCAACAAATAATCTGCTCAGACCCCAACCAAGGAGCATCAAAAGTCGTGCTATAAATTCTCAGACAACCCAAAGATTCCTTGATGCCCTTCCAGACTCCCTCTGCCTACCCAAGGACGTCAGAGGACAAAAATCAGTTAACCACCTAACTGAGGAACTCAATTTAACCTTGTGCAATACCCTAGATGCAGTTGCACCCCTAAAAACTAAAAACATTTGTCATAAGAAACTAGCTCCCTGGTATACAGAAAATACCCGAGCTCTGAAGCAAGCTTCCAGAAAATTGAAACGGAAATGGCGCCACACCAAACTGGAAGTCTTCCGACTAGCTTGGAAAGACAGTACCGTGCAGTATCGAAGAGCCCTCACTGCTGCTCGATCATCCTATTTTTCCAATTTAATTGAGGAAAATAAGAACAATCCGAAATTTCTTTTTGATACTGTCGCAAAACTAACTAAAAAGCAGCATTCCCCAAGAGAGGATGGCTTTTCACTTCAGCAGTAATACATTCATGAACTTCTTTGAGGAAAAGATCATGATCATTAGAAAGCAAATTACGGACTCCTCTTTAAATCTGCATATTCCTCCAAAGCTCAGTTGTCCTGAGTCTGCACAACTCTGCCAGGACCAAGGATCAAGAGAGACACTCAAGTGTTTTAGTACTATATCTCTTGACACAATGATGAAAATAATCATGGCCTCTAAACCTTCAAGCTGCATACTGGACCCTATTCCAACTAAACTACTGAAAGAGCTGCTTCCTGTGCTTGGCCCTCCTATGTTGAACATAATAAATCCACCGGATGTGTACCAAACTCTCTAAAAGTGGCAGTAATAAAGCCTCTCTTGAAAAAGCCAAACCTTGACCCAGAAAATATAAAAAACTATCGGCCTATATCGAATCTCCCATTCCTCTCAAACATTTTAGAAAAAGTTGTTGCGCAGCAACTCACTGCCTTCCTGAAGACAAACAATATATACGAAATGCTTCAGTCTGGTTTTAGACCCCATCATAGCACTGAGACTGCACTTGTGAAGGTGATAAATGACCTTTTAATGGCGTCAGACCGAGGCTCTACATCTGTCCTCGTGCTCCTAGACCTTAGTGCTGCTTTTGATACCATCGATCACCACATTCTTTTGGAGAGATTGGAAACCCAAATTGGACTACACGGACAAGTTCTGGCCTGGTTTAGATCTTATCTGTCGGAAAGATATCAGTTTGTCTGTGTGAATGGTTTGTCCTCTGACAAATCAACTGGAAAGCCCCCCGACACATAAACTAATGCAGCATAAATACTGGAGGCTGAGACAGGAGGGGTCAGGAGACACTGTGGCCCCATCCGATGATACCCCCGGACAGGGCCAAACGGGAAGGATATAACCCCACCCACTTTACCAAGGCACAGCCCCCACACCACTAGAGGGATATCTTCAACCACCAACTTACCATCCTGAGACAAGGCCGAGTATAGCCCACAAAGATCTCCGCCACGGCACAACCCAAGGGGGGGCGCCAACCCAGACAGGAAGATCACATCAGTGACTCAACCCACTCAAGTGACGCACCCCTCCTAGGGACGGCATGAAGGTCATAGGACCTACTGAAGAGATGAGTCTTCAATAAAGACTTAAAGGTTGAGACAGAGTCTGCGTCTCTCACATGGGTAGGCAGACCATTCCATAAAAATGGAGATCTATAGGAGAAAGCCCTGCCTCCAGCTGTTTGCTTAGAAATTCTAGGGACAATTAGGAGGCTTGCGTCTTGTGACCGTAGCGTACGTGTAGGTATGTACGGCAGGACCAACTCGGAAAGATAGGTAGGAGCAAACCCATGTAACGCTTTGTAGGTTAACAGTAAAACCTTGAAATCAGCCCTTGCCTTAACAGGAAGCCAGTGGAGGGAGGCTAGCACTGGAGTAATATGATCAAAGTTTTGGGTTCTAGTCAGGATTCTAGCAGCCGTATTTAGCACTAACTGAAGTTTATTTAGTGCTTTATCCGGGTAGCCGGAAAGTAGAGCATTGCAGTAGTCTAACCTAGAAGCAACAAATGCATGGATTAATTTTTCTGCATCATTTTTGGACAGAACATTTCTGATTTTTGCAATGTTACGTAGATGGAAAAAAGCTGTCCTTGAAACAGTCTTGATATGTTCGTCAAAAGAGAGATCAGGGTCCAGAGTAACGCCGAGGTCCTTCACAGTTTTATTTGAGACGACTTTACAACCATCAAGATTAATTGTCAGATTTAACATAAGATCTCTTTGTTTCTTGGGACCTAGAACAAGCATCTCTGTTTTGTCCGAGTTTAAAAGTAGAACGTTTTCAGCCATCCACTTCCTTATGTCTGAAACACAGGCTTCTAGCGAGGGCAATTTTGGGGCTAATGATCGGCTATGAAAAGCCAACTGACATTTACTCCTGAGGTGCTGACTTGTTGCACCCTCGACAACTACTGTGATTATTATTATTTGACCATGCTGGTCATTTATGAACATTTTAACATCTTGGCCATGTTCTGTTATAATCTCCATCCGGAGATAGCCTGGTTCCTCTCTAGGTTTCTTCCTAGGTTTTGGCCTCTCTAGGGAGTTTTTCCTAGCCACCGTGCTTCTACACCTGCATTGCTTGCTGTTTGGGGTTTTAGGCTGGGTTTCTGTACAACACTTTGAGATATCAGCTGATGTAAGAAGGGCTATATAAATTGATTTGATTTGATTTGATATTTCCAATAATTCCCTGAGAACTACTCGGGGCACAGATATGTGATTTAGTTAGAAATCAGGCTTAGAGAGAAAGAAAAGACAGCGGTGGGTAGCGGTAGAAGGAGTGGGAAGGGCAGTGTTACAACCTGAGAAGTAGGAAAACAGTAAAGTGGTCATATACTATGGTCACAGCAGGCCACCACATTTAAGGGGCTGAAATATTAGATGGGTCATCAATTACTGGACATTTTCACGGTGCAAAGAGTAGGCTTACCTGTCTGCACCAGTCACCAAGAATATATCCAAAGAGTTAAACCGACAGCCCTCTCTCCACATGGGTGTCCACATTGGGCTGGATTTTCCATTATTTCATTGAAAAGCTGTTGTTATTCAACAGTAGCCCCGTATATGACCTAGAGAGAGTAAACCATAAAATATTGTTTAAAATAGTGGGCTACATTTTCCATACCAACGGTGACACAGCAGGACACAGCATTACATTGAGTGTGATGGATTTAATGGACCTAAATGATATTATTGCAACTTTAAGTGAACAACTTACTACCTTGTCAAGAGGTTTGGACCTCTTGGTGTAACGGTTAAGGCGTTGGCTTGACAGTCGCTGAACCCATGTTGGAGTTCCGGTCGGGGCTACTACAATATTCTATCAGTACTGACAGACCCTGTCTACCTGATTTAGC
Organism: Salvelinus alpinus; assembly: GCF_045679555.1. NCBI lineage: Eukaryota > Metazoa > Chordata > Actinopteri > Salmoniformes > Salmonidae > Salvelinus > Salvelinus alpinus. Next base: position 15,882,058 of record NC_092113.1, read on the forward strand.
AACAAGCTTTCAGCAACTTATTTCTTTGTCGTTATACCTGTCTTTGTCCTCCTCCCTCTCATATCTCTCACTGAGACATACAGTGCCTTTACAAAGTATTCATACCCCTTGACTTTTTCCACATTTTGTTGTGTTTACAATAGTGGAACATTTTGAATTTGTGTCACTGATCTACACACAATTTCCCATAATGTCAAAGTGGAATTATGTTTTTAGATGTTATTTTTTACAAATTAATAAAAAATGAACATCCGAAATGTCAAAAAGTATTCAACCCCTTTGTTATGACAAGCCCAAATATCTTCAGGAGTAGAAATGTGCTTAACAAGTCAGATAATAAGTTGCATGGACTCACTCTGTGTGCAATAATGGTGTTAAACATGATTTTTGAATGACTACCTCATCTCTGTACCCCACACATACAATTATCTGTAAGTTCCCTCAGTCGAGCACTGAATTCCAAGCACAGATTCAACGACAAAGACCAGGGAGGTTATCCATGCAAAGAAGGGCACCTATTGGTACATGGGTAAAAAAATAATTAAAACAGACATTGAATATCCTTTTGAGGATGGTGAAGTTATTAATTACACTTTGTATCAATACACCCAGTCACAACAAAGCTACAGGCGTCCTTCCTACCTCAGTTGCCGGAGAGGAAGGAAACCGATCAGGGATTTCACCATGAGGCCAATATGACTTCAAAACAGTTAGAGTTTAATGGCTGTGATAGGAGAACACTGAGGATGGATTAACAACATTGTAGTTACTCCACAATACTACTTAAATTAAAGCGTGAAAATAAGGATGCCTGTACAGAATAAAAATATTCCAAAACATGCATCCTGAAAACAAAGCATTATATTTGGGGGAAATCCAACACAACATATCACTGAGCGTCACGCTTCAATCCTCCTGAGAACGGAATTGTTTTGGGGGGATTTACTTTTCTTTCTTTTTACATAACATATGTTTTTGGGGTGGGAAAAAAACATGTTAAGAAATATTGTTATTTATCTTGTATTGTAAGTGCAAAATTGTCCTCTGTAGGGATTATTAGGACGTACATCTGAAAAAATGTACATTACAGTCAATGGGTACAGTAGGTTAAAAACATAGTTGCGGCATCCAGATGTCCACTACAGAGGACATTTCTTGGTAAGCTCTTATTTAGCTCTTATTTACTGTGAAAAAATATTACACAGTCCTGACAACTCACTCAACATTTCCTGAGATATTCACTAACTAGAAACAATTTGAATATCAAACTGATTAATTACACACACTACTTTTCAAATTCCCATAAAATGTGCTAATTTTGACAGCAGCCATGTTTTTATGAACCAGAATTATAAAGTTGTCAGGGGCAGACCCCACACGTGATATCATTGAAAAGGCCAAAATGTTCTCTCAAAGGTACAACATGACTTAATACAGATACAGACCACAAACTGATGTTCTCTAGGGAGTGGTGGGGTAGCCTAGTGGTTAGAGCGTTGGGCCAGTAACTGAAAGGTTGTTAGATCAAATCCCTAAGCAGACAAGGTAAAAAAAAAAAACTGTTGTTATTCTCTTGAGCAAGGCTGTTCCTAGGCTGTCATTGTAAATAAGTATTTGTTCCTAACTGACTTGCCTAGTTAAATAAAAAGTGGACTTCAATGAATTGCTGGCTCTCACGAGGATATTTCCAAGCATGAGGGTGGCTGCATCATGTTATGGGTATGCTTGCCATTGGCAAGGACTATAGAGTATTTTTAGGATAAAAATAACAGGAATAGAGCTAAGCACAGGCAAAGTCCTTGAATATTTTTTAAAATAAAATAATGGGGAAATATTGTACAATCCAGGTGTGCAAAGCTGGAGAGTTACCCAGAACGACTCACAGCTGTAATCGCTGCCAAGGTGATTATAACATGTATTGACTCAGGTGGTTATATATTAGTGTTTTATTTTCCATTAATAAAAATATTCATTCAAATTTTTCTTCCACTTTGACATTACAGAGTATTTTGTGCAGATCTTTGACAAAAATGATAATTAAATCCATTTTTTACCACTTTATAACACAACAAAATGTGGAAAAGGTGAAGGGGTGTATCACTCTGTCTCATCCCTTTTTTTGTTCCCATATTTGTCCATGTCTTTGTATCTATCCTGTCTCTTCACACCTCTCTCTCTCTCTCTTTCTCTCTCTCGCTGTCTCTCTTTCACACACATGGGAAAGATTATCAAAGCATTTATTTTCATTTCCACTGTTTCCCTTCTCGCTCTCTTTCACGGACAATCAATCATAAACTGATGCTTGCTGCTCCTCATCCTGCACCAAACCCTCACCCCTGGTCTATCTCTCTCTCTCTCAGCCCAGAGAGAGAGAGAGATAGAGAGAGAGAAAGAAAGAGACAGAGACAGAGACAGAAAACTAGAAAGAGAGAGAGAGAGCACAAGGTCTCCGCACTCCCAGTGGGCTAAACGGTGGGGGAAACCTAAGTGCAGTCAGTTTAGCGTTTCTTAAACATTTACTCTACGACTTAGGAGAGCCCTCCCAGTGAAATAAGAGGGAGGAGACACAGAGAGATAGGGCAGCCAGCAACAGCCAGAGGCGACCCAACAAGACAACACAGAGCAGCTCCACAGGCTGTGTGTTTATCCTGCCGGCCCAGTAGTACGACTCTGCTGCTGTACATTTAAGGCTGCTACTGCAGTAGTTAGGCTCCTACTAGAGTGTGCTACTGTACTCTTGTGTTATTTGTCAGGACTAATTAGGCCTGTAGTGCCCAGAGAACCAGGCCCTGCTTTCATACCGGAGGGAGAAGCCAGGTCTGACAGGGTGTTAATCCCCTTCCTCCATCCGCCTCCAACCGAGAGGCATCGGTGTGGCTCGTTCAGGGAAATCACAGTTGACAGGCCCTGGAACTCCCTACAATGGGAAAATGAGGCAATCAGTGGAGCGAGCCCTAACAGAGCTCAGGGTCCAGGCAGACGAGAGAGAGAGAGAGAGAGAGAGAGAGAGAGAGAGAGAGAGAGAGAGAGAGAGAGAGAGAGAGAGAGAGAGAGAGAGAGAGAGAGAGAGAGAGAGAGAGAGAGAGAGAGAGAGAGAGAGAGAGAGAGAGAGACTCTCTCCTCAGCCGGTACAGGTACACAACCTCTGGTCTTAAATGGACCAAGCCAGAACATATCACGTAAAAGAGGTCACACTGAAGAGATGTTTCCCCTCCACTCACAGCTCTCCTTCAAATGGACCCATTTTGGTGTGAAGTGGGTGAATGCAGGGGACAGAAATAAAAAGTAAAAGATCAATTGATCAATCTTGTTTCATGGACTTGCCAACGTAAAACCATACTTTGAATCTCTCATGATCTGTAATGGCTCACCCGGATCGCAAACAGAGTTTGATATCAAAAGCAGATCTCTTTAATCATCTACTTTACTCTCAAAGTGGAGTTGGAGTATACTGTAGCTATGGCTTAAACTGACAAACTACAGCTATATGACAAATTGTGTGTGTGTGTGTGTGTGTGTGTGTGTGTGTGTGTGTGTGTGTGTGTGTGTGTGTGTGTGTGTGTGTGTGTGTGTGTGTGTGTGTGTGTGTGTGTGTGTGTGTGTGTGTGTGTGTGTGTGTGTGTGTGTGTGTGTGTTTTTTTTTCCAGGGTTTGGCCCTTCTAGTACTTGGAGCGAGGCTTCATATAGAGCTATTCTTCAGATATTATTTTCCCGTCTAATGTGGACACTAAAACTGGCGCCAGCCTTCCTTGGAAAAAGAATTGCCCTAAACGTACAACATGTGTTTTCTATGACTTCTAGTCATTTTCCCAGTTAGCTTGTCCTTCATTGAGGAGGGAGAAGAGGGGCGGGTCAAAGAGGGCCACTTTAATTTCAATTAAACACAACCAGCTATGCAAACACTGGACACCAGTGCCCGGGCCGAGCCGGAGAGCTTGGGCCTGCCATAGAGCCAGTAAGTCTAGACTCCAGATGTGCGCTGCTGGCCCCTTGTACTTCTCTGGAAATATCGCCAGTACATGTCATCAAATCACTGCTAAATTACAAGGGAAAGGATCCCGCAGGATAGGGAGCGCAGCGGCCACAAAAATCCTGGGCCCAGGCCCCCAACACACTGCCTGTCGACAGTCGGACGCTGGCTACTCCGCAGAGAAGAGAGCAGGGAGAGCTGATGACAGTGGGATGGAGGGAGGGAGGGAGGGAGGGAGGGAGGGAGCGAGGGAGGGAGGGAGGGAGGGAGGGAGGTGGAGCGAGAGGGATGCTGCAGTGAGTTAACTGGCCTGGTGTGAGCTATTCAAATTCCTAGATTTCCCATCCCCTTTTCCCCTCCACATCTCTTCTGGTCTCTTCTGGATTAAGTGCTGTACGCCGTTCCTTCTTTGTTTTACTCAGCATCATGTGTGACACACATTGTGTCTTTGTGTGACTGAGTGTAAGATGAAGGAAGGGAGATGGAAAGACATACTTGTGGTTAGTCTCTATTATGAGTGGTGTTTCAACCTTTAAACACTAATACCTCCACCCTGACTCACACACAGTCCGTAGTGAGGTGTAAAACAGCGGTGGGTTTATGTGACTTCACGGCAGCTGGTAGCTTATGCACTTGCGTGACGGAGACAGTGGATCATGGGAAGGTGGTCTCTTGGAGAGAGTGCTCTCCAATATTAAGCGGCACACCACAGCACTATAGCACTTCTAGCAGTGACACCATTCTAACCTGGGCCTTTGGTCTATCATAACACCAGGGTCCATAGCTGGCGTCTCTTTGCACCTGAGACAAGATTCATTGTTGGTTCTAACATATTTTGTCTCTTCAGTATTCTGAGAGGGTTTTGTCCATCTGTCCGTCCATCTGTCTGTTTGTTTCCTGAGACATTGCTTTGTCTTGGAAACATCTGCCTCTGAGAGAGGCCTGATGGGAGAGCATGGACGCCCCACGCGTCCTGCTCAGAAAGCTGCTGAGTCGACTCTAACACTCCCTCTCCTTGAAGCGTTCCCAGTCCTGAGTCTCTGCCTTTCGGATGATTGTTGCTTTATTGCGTCTCTCCCACTCTCTTACAAACACACATGGACACGTGCACCCATACACGCACGCACATACACACACACCACCACACACTTTGAGGATAATGAGTTCCCTCGCTTATCTGCCTTTCTCATGTAGGAGTGTGTGAGAGATTAAATTCCCCAACAAGGGCTTTAGATGCAGGTAGGAGTTGGACAGAGGTATCTCAGCTCGAGGACATCTTGCCAGTCAATTTAGTCTTTATTCACTATCTATCTCTACAGTTGTAATGCTTTGGGGTCATAACAAGGCAGAGAGGGGCCATAGAGACAGGGTAGGGTCTGTCCATCCTTGGAAGTTTGGCTGGCTGGGCTGGGTAACTAGCAGACTGGCTGACGGCTGTGTCTGACCTCAGCCCTGGCCTTGTGACCCGGCCCAGCGTGTGACCCCAAAGCACTACAACTGTAGAGACAGATAGTGAATGAAGACTAAATTGACTGGCAAGATGTCCTCGAGCTGAGATACCTCTGTCAGGAACATTGTTTACGATTTGCTGGTATTACTGAGGGCTTCTTTTGCTTCTTTTGTCCAACAGAGACACAGATGACCCCTTGTTTTGCGGTGGGACAGAAATAAAAAGTAAAAGATCAATTGATCAATCTTGTTTCATGGACTTGCCAACGTAAAACCATACTTTGAATCTCTCATGATCTGTAATGGCTCACCCGGATCGCAAACAGAGTTTGATATCAAAAGCAGATCTCTTTAATCATCTACTTTACTCTCAAAGTGGAGTTGGAGTATACTGTAGCTATGGCTTAAACTGACAAACTACAGCTATATGACAAATTGTGTGTGTGTGTGTGTGTGTGTGTGTGTGTGTGTGTGTGTGTGTGTGTGTGTGTGTGTGTGTGTGTGTGTGTGTGTGTGTGTGTGTGTGTGTGTGTGTGTGTGTGTGTGTGTGTGTGTGTGTGTGTGTGTGTGTGTGTGTGTGTGTAGATCCCAGAGGGGGAATGTGCACACAGGTGAGTAGTGTTGTTGTCTGTTCTGCTGGCTCTGAGTGATAAACATCCACATCCACCCGTTTGCAGTATTGTCTCATCCCCTACTGAAATCACTGTCAATATTTGAGATGGGCGGTGGTATGGAACATCCTCTCCATGTGACCAGCATCTGTTTCATGGATATCTAAACACTTAACCTTTGTTTTTGTTTGTCAAAGTGCATGGGCGTGAGTGGGAGAGGTTGTTTACGTTGTGTGTGTGTGCGTGCGTGCGTGCGTGCGTGCGTGTGTGCGTGTGTGTGTGTGTGTGTGTGTGTGTGTGTGCGTGCGTGCGTGTGTGTGTGCGTGCGTGCGTGCGTGCGTGCGTGCGTGCGTGCGTGCGTGTGTGTGTGCGTGTGTGTGTGTGTGTGTGTGTGTGTGTGTGTGTGTGTGTGTGTGTGTGTGTGTGTGTGTGTGTGTGTGTGTGTGTGTGTGTGTGTGTGTGTGTGTGTGTGCGCGTCTGCTGTTGTTCCCGTCCGCGTTTATTCTGTAACTGAGCTGATGTCTGTATTTTATTACATAACGCGTGAATGCTCACCTATCAGCAAAGACGTGGAAAAGTCTACATAGCAGAAGTCTTAAAACCTTCCAGCGTTTTGAAATCCCAGGGCATTTATTAACAGCACAAGGGTCTTCTGCCGCATTCCCCCGCACTCTCCTGTCTTGGCAGATCTCTACCCCTACACCTGGGGGTGTTACAACTGTTTACAGCTGTATACCGCTGTTAGGAGACATCATTATCTTACTCTAAAGAGAGAAATGCACCCATTATTACCTGTTCTGGAAACGTTGAGCAGATATGGTGTCTTGGTGTTTACTGGGAGTATATGTAACGTATGTTTAAGTTTCATAATTACAGTCGTTTTTTGTTGTTGTCATATGAGAAACATTTGTCCGATACAGTTTGATTAGGCTGCGCTCTGAGAAGGGAATTTGGAGATCTTTCCAGTGTGCCCTACAGTTCATTAAAAGCATGTGTGTAGGGCTTTGCTTATTGAGAGATGGTCTAAACCATACAGCCATTGTTCCACTTTTCTGAAACATGATATTGCTCAGTAGTTAGTCTTGCTGTGAAGCTAGTTACCAGTAATCTAGCCGGGACGAAGTACTAGTTGTTGTTGTTAACAGTCTCCCCTTGGGTGTCCCCCTCCCTCAGCTCTCTCTTTCTCTCTCTCACACACACACACACACACACACACACACACACACACACACACACACACACACACACACACACACACACACACACACACACACACACACACACACACACACACACACACACACACACACACACACACACACACACACACACACACACACACACACAAACACAAACACGCGCACACACTCACACTCACTTCCCGCTTGGCACTCCGGATGGCTGCACATCAGAGAGGGAGAGGAGACAGGGGAGCAGGGAGCAGGCCCCCCACACCTGGGCATGTTTGCGTAGGAAGTGAGGGCGGGAGGGCGGGCAGGGCTTCATGCAGCCTGACGACTGGCTCCACAAAGTCTGGCCAGCTGTGCTCAGAGCCGGGAGCCTAGCCTGTGTGTGTATGTGGGGCCACACAGCTGGGGAAGGCATGTTCCCAGAGAAGGAATAAAGAGAGAGAGGGAGGAGGGAGGGGGGAGCAAGGGGAAAAAACTGAAAAAAAATGAGAACTGAGGGTGAACTTTTTTAAGACCATAGGCATTTTTGTCTTTTTCACCCGTTCCATTCCCATTTTCTCTCTCCCTCTCCCTCTCTCTCCATCTCTTTCTCTCTCTCTCGGTCTGTCCTCACAGTAAAATATTTAGATATGAGATTTGACTCAGGAATTTATTGTTTTATTTTGAGATTATTTCTGTCTCTGGCCATTTCTTCAGAGGATTATCTTTATGCTTGTGTTTCAGAATTAGAATGAATGACAAATATATTATTTATGGAAAAATATGTTTAGAATAATACATACATTTCTATAACACTTTTAATTTAACCAAAGATTTTCCTTTTTAATGTTGCTCCATTTTAAAATTGTAAACAATGTTGTCCATCCTTGTCCTGTCTCTTCACAGTGGCCTGTGTGACACACTCACGTCCCCTCACAAAACTACTAATCTGGGTCACGCATCCATCAAATGAGAGGAGCTGAAAAACAAGAGAAGGGAAAGACCACAGCTTGTTGCCGCTGGTCACCTCTCTGTTCTGCTGCTGTCGGAATGTGGGGGCAGGCTGGTGGCACAGGAAGTTGATTGTGTGAAGGGACAAGCCATCTGCCTGTCCCCTCCTGTTCCCTCATCACTCATCACTGTGACCCACAGTGGCGAGGGGACACAGTCTGACGTCACTGTCAGTTTGGAGACCATGGTTTGGTGTCACACACGTAGATCATACAGAGGGTGATCCGGCCTGAGAGAGACCTGGTCAGAGGCTTCCCCAAAGTGGGGGGCATCTAGCTGGGGAAAATCAGGGGGCTTTGGTGTCTGGGGGACAGGAAGAGGCCACGTTGTTCATGTCATGATCATATTGCTTTAGAGCCACAACAACCCTCTCAGCTCTGTTTGAACAGGCTACCAGTCACTTTGAAACAAATCTAAACAGGTTAACAAACAAGTTCCATTATAGGTTTGACTCCAATCGTTTTCTGAAGTTTCTAAGGATGGGACACATTCACCTCATCCTTATTATCTTATTACAGTTCCTCTCATTTAAACTTTCCTCCCACAAGAGGTATAAGCAGAGCTTTGAGAGGAGGTATGATCATGTGTATGAGAGAGATAGAGAGAGAGAGAGAGAGAGAGAGAGAGAGAGAGAGAGAGAGAGAGAGAGAGACAGAGACAGAGACAGAGAGAGACAGAGACAGAGACAGAGACAGAGACAGAGACAGAGACAGAGACAGAGACAGAGACAGAGACAGAGAGACAGACACAGAACAGACATTGTGCTAGGTGATTACGCTTATGTCTCCAGCCCATTTGAAGAGGAGTTTCCCACAGTGAGGAGCTCCGGCCGGGATGTCGGCCCTTAATCTCTCTGGCCTGTCCCACAGACAGCAGACCCTTGTCTCTGTGGACAGGAAGGCCTGTGGTCCCCCGCCGCCAGCAGATGGACCCCACAGAGGAAGCATGAGGGTAAACGCTCAGGAGGACAGCATACTGTATGTCCTACCAGGAGCTGAGGGAGACATGGAGGACAGCATACTGTATGTCCTACCAGGAGCTGAGGGAGAACATTCAGGAGGAGAGCATACTGTATGTCCTACCAGGAGCTGAGGGGAAACATTCAGGAGTACAGCATACTGTATGTCCTACCAGGAGCTGAGGGAGAACATTCAGGAGGAGAGCATACTGTATGTCCTACCAGGAGCTGAGGGGAAACATTCAGGAGGACAGCATACTGTATGTCCTACCAGGAGCTGAGGGAGAACATTCAGGAGGAGAGCATACTGTATGTCCTACCAGGAGCTGAGGGGAAACATTCAGGAGGAGAGCATACTGTATGTCCTACCAGGAGCTGAAGGGAAACATTCAGGAGTACAGCATACTGTATGTCCTACCAGGAGCTGAGGGAGAACATTCAGGAGGAGAGCATACTGTATGTCCTACCAGGAGCTGAGGGGAAACATTCAGGAGGAGAGCATACTGTATGTCCTACCAGTGGACAATGTTGTGGCTCAGAGGGAGAGGTTAGAGGGAGAAGTTAGAGGGGGAGGTTAGAGGGAGAGATAGAGGGAGAGCTTAGAGGGGAAGATAGAGGGGAAGATAGAGGGGAAGATAGAGGGAGAGGTTAGAGGGAGAGATAGAGGGAGAGGTTAGAGGGGGAGGTTAGAGGGGGAGATAGAGAGAAAGGTTAGAGGGGGAGATAGAGGGAGAGATTAGAGGGGGAGATTAGAGGGCGAGATAGAGGGAGAGATAGAGGGAGAGGTTAGAGGGGGAGATAGAGGGAGAGGTTAGAGGGGGAGATAGAGGGAGAGATAGAGGGAGAGGTTAGAGGGAGAGATAGAGGGAGAGATTAGAGGGGGAGATTAGAGGGCGAGATAGAGGGAGAGTTTAGAGGTGGAGATAGAGGGAGAGGTTAGAGGGGGATAGAGGGAGAGGTTAGAGGGGGAGATAGAGGGAGAAGTTAGAGGGGGAGATAGAGGGAGAGGTTATAGGGGGAGATAGAGGGAGAGATAGAGGGAGAGGTTAGAGGGGGAGGTTAGAGGGGGGATAGAGGGAGAGGTTAGAGGGATAGATAGAGGGAGAGATAGAGGGAGAGGTTAGAGGGGGAGATAGAGCTGGAGGGAGAGGTTAGAGGGGGATATAGAGGGAGAGATAGAGGGAGAGATAGAGGGAGAGATAGAGGGAGAGGTTAGAGAGGGGATAGAGGGAGAGGTTAGAGCATGGGTGTCAAACTCTGGCCCGCGGGCCAAATTTGGCCCGTGGGGTAATTATATTTGGCCCGCGAGACAATACCAAATTACTACTAGAGCTGGCCCGCCGGTATTATACAGCGCATTCACCGCTAATACTACGAATCCCATAATGCTCTGCTGTTGTTTTCGCGCGCCAATCAGGACAGGACCCAGAAACGCCCTCTCCTCTGTGACAGTAGTCATAGCAACATAGACGCTACAACTGTCAGCGCGCTATCCCTTCCCAAAAATGGCGAAAAGAAAGGCAGAAAACAGGAGCTTTCTGGACAAGTGGGAGGCAGAATATCTGTTTACATATGTAAAAGACAAACCTGTTTGTCTTGTTTGTGGAGTCAACGTGGCTGTAAGTAAGGAGTACAACATTAGACGACACTATGAAACGAAACACCATGACAAATACAAGGACATGGACATGACTCAAAGGAGCCAGAAAGTAGAGGAGATGAAAAGAAGTTTGGTTTCACAACAGAATATGTTCAAAAAAGCCACATCACAAAGTGAGGCTGCTGTAAAGGCTAGTTATATAGTGGCAGCAGAGATCGCAAAATCAGCCCGGCCCTTTAATGAGGGAGAGTTCGTGAAAAAGTGCATGATGAAAGTTTGTGACCTCGTATGCCCAGAGAAAAAGCAAGCATTTTCAAACGTGAGCCTGAGCAGGAACACAGTAGCTGATCGCACATGTGATCTTGCCACCAATCTGTATGACCAGCTGAATCTGGAAAAAGTTTATTTTGGTATTTAAATCATAAGGCTGCAAATAGAAAAGAGGCATACGATTTTTATTTAAATTTTATTTATTTAATAAATGAATGCCATTGATGTGTTTTTTCATTTGAAATTCGATTTTGCATGTCTCCACTATTAAATTATATATTGTATGGTAATAAGCGATGCTTGTTCCATATTCAATGTTAAAGCAAAACTTGTTTTGGGTCCATATTAAAAGGTTCATTTGTTCAATGTTGGCCCGCAACTTTGTTCAGGTTTTACATTTTGGCCCACTGGGTATTTGAGTTTGACACCCCTGGGTTAGAGGGAGAGATAGAGATAGAGGGAGAGGTTAGAGGGGGATATAGAGGGAGAGATAGAGGGAGAGATAGAGGGAGAGATAGAGGGAGAGGTTAGAGAGGGGATAGGGGAGAGGTTAGAGGGAGAGATAGAGATAGAGGGAGAGGTTAGAGGGGGATATAGAGGGAGAGATAGAGGGGGAGATAGAGGGAGAGGTTAGAGGGGGGATAGAGGGAGAGGTTAGAGGGGAGATAGAGGGAGAAGTTAGAGGGGGAGATAGAGGGAGAGGTTAGAGGGGGAGATAGAGGGAGAGATTAGAGGGAGAGATAGAGGGAGAGATAGAGGGAGAGATAGCGGGAGAGGTTAGAGGGGGAGATAGAGGGAGAGGTTAGAGGGAGAGGTTAGAGGGGGAGATAGAGGGAGAGGTTAGAGGGAGAGATAGAGGGAGAGGTTAGAGGGAGAGGTTAGAGGGGGAGATAGAGGGATAGATAGAGAGAAAGGTTAGAGGGGGAGATAGAGGGAGAGATTAGAGGGGGAGATAGAGGGCGAGATAGAGGGAGAGATAGAGGGAGAGGTTAGAGGGGGAGATAGAGGGAGAGGTTAGAGGGGGAGATAGAGGGAGAGGTAGAGGGAGAGGTTAGAGGGGGAGATAGAGGGGGAGCTTAGAGGGGGAGATAGAGGGAGAGATAGAGGGAGAGGTTAGAGGGGGAGATAGAGGGAGAGCTTAGAGGGGGAGATTAGAGGGCGAGATAGAGGGAGAGTTTAGAGGTGGAGATAGAGGTGGAGATAGAGGGAGAGGTTAGAGGGGGGATAGAGGGAGAGGTTAGAGGGGGAGATAGAGGGAGAGATAGAGAGAAAGGTTAGAGGGGGAGATAGAGGGAGAGATTAGAGGGGGAGATTAGAGTGCGAGATACAGGGAGAGATAGAGGGAGAGGTTAGAGGGGGAGATAGAGGGAGAGGTTAGAGGGGGAGATAGAGGGAGAGATAGAGGGAGAGGTTAGAGGGGGAGATAGAGGGAGAGCTTAGAGGGGGAGATTAGAGGGCGAGATAGAGGGAGAGTTTAGAGGTGGAGATAGAGGTGGAGATAGAGGGAGAGGTTAGAAGGGGATATAGAGGAAGAGGTTAGAGGGAGAGAGAGAGATAGAGATAGAGGGAGAGGTTAGAGGGGGATATAGAGGGAGAGATAGAGGGGGAGATAGAGGGAGAGGTTAGAGGGGGGATAGAGGGAGAGGTTAGAGGGGAGATAGAGGGAGAAGTTAGAGGGGGAGATAGAGGGAGAGGTTAGAGGGGAAATAGAGGGAGAGGTTAGAGGGAGAGATAGAGGGAGAGATAGAAGGAGAGATAGAGGGAGAGGTTAGAGGGGGAGATAGAGGGAGAGGTTAGAGGGAGAGGTTAGAGGGGGAGATAGAGGGAGAGGTTAGAGGGGGAGATAGAGGGCAGGGTTAGAGGGGGAGATAGAGGGCAGGGTTAGAAGGGGAGATAGAGGAAGAGGTTAGAGGGAGAGATAGAGGAAGATGTTAGAGGGAGAGATGGAGGGAGAGGTTAAAGGGGGAGATAGAGAGAGAAGTTAGAGGGGGAGATAGAAAGAGAAGTTAGAGGGGGAGATAGAGGGAGAGGTTAGAGGGGGAGATAGGGGGGTGGTGGAGGGGGAGGGGGAGATAGAGAGAGAGAGAAGTTAGAGGGGGAGATAGAGGGGGAGATAGATAGAGGGGGAGATAGAGGGGGAGGTTAGAGGGGGAGGTTAGAGAGTTTAGAGGGGGAGGTAGAGGGGGAGATAGAGAGAGAGGTTAGAGGGGGAGATAGAGGGGGAGATAGAGGGAGGCATGTGTGCTGAAACAGTTAGTAAGCAGCATATCCCAGAGTATCTTGGAGTATACAGGAGTATCCCGGAGTATACAGGAGTATACAGTGGCTTGCGAAAGTATTCACCCCCCTTGGTATTGTTCCTATTTTATTGCCTTACAATCTGTAATTAAAATAGATTTTTGGGGGGTTTGTATCATTTGATTTACACAACAGGCCTACCACTTTGAAGATGCTAAATATTGTTTTTGTGAAACAAACAAGATAAAAATAAAAATAAATGAAAACTTGAGCGCGCATAACTGTCCCCCCCCCAAAGTCAATACTTTGTAGAGCCACCTTTTGCAGCATTTACAGATGCAAGTCTCTTGGGGTAGGTCTCTATATGCTTGGCACATCTAGCCACTGGGATTTTTGCCCATTCTTCAAGGCAAAACTGCTCCAGCTCCTTCAAGTTGGATGGGTTCCGCTGGTGTACAGCAATCTTTAAGTCATACCACAGATTCTCAATTGGATTGAGGTCTGGGCTTTGACTAGGCCATTCAAAGGCATTTAAATGTTTCCCCTTAAACCACTAGAGTATTGCTTTAGCAGTATGCTTAGGGTCATTGTCCTGCTGGAAGGTGAACCTCCGGCCCAGTCTCAAATCTCTGGAAGACTGAAACAGTTTTCCCTCAAGAATTTCTCTGTATTTAGCGCCATCCATCATTCCTTCAATTCTGACCAGTTTTCCAGTCCCTGCCGATGAAAAACTTCACTGTGGGGATAGTGTTCTCGGGGTGATGAGAGGTATTGGGTTTGTGCCAGATATAGCATTTTTCTTGATGGCCAAGATGCTCTATTGTAGTCTCATCTGACCAGAGTACCTTCTTCTATATGTTTGGGGAGTCTCCCACAAGCCTTTTGGCGAACACCAAACGTGTTTGCTTATTTTTCTTTTTAAGCAATGGCTTTTTTCTGGCCACTCTTCCGTAAAGCCCAGCTCTGTGGAGTGTACGGCTTAAAGTGGTCCTATGAACAGATACTCCAATCTCCGCTGTGGAGCTTTGCAGCTCCTTCAGGGTTATCTTTGGTCTCTTTGTTGCTTCTCTGATTAATGCCCTCCTTCTCTGATTAATGTCCCTGACCTGTTTGGCGAGCTCCTTGGTCTTCCACTTGCTTGGTGGTGCCCGTTTCTTAGTGGTGTTGCAGACTCTGGGGCCTTTCAGAACAGGTGTATATATACTGAGATCATGTGACAGATCATGTGACACTTAGATTGCACACAGGTGGACTTTATTTAACTAATTATGTGACTTCTGAAGGTAATTGGTTGCACCAGATCTTATTTAGGGGATTCATAGCAAAGGGGTGAATACATACTGTATGCACGCACCACTTTTCAATTTTGTAGAATTATTTTCAACAAGTAATTTTTTTAACTTCACTTCACCAATTTGGACTATTTTGTGTATGTCCATTACATGAAATCCAAATAAAAATCAATTTAAATTACAGGTTGTAATGCAACAAAATAGGAAAAATGCCAAGGGGGATGAATACTTTTGCAAGGCACTGTACAGGACATGCACAGGAGCACACACAATCACCCACGTGACCTCTCACTGGTCTGGGGAGGAGAATGCTCTGAACACACTTCTAGTAGGCCTATGTGTTTAACAGGTGTGTGTATGTTTTACACATCCAATCCATTCCAATCCAATGAATCATCAATGTGTATGGGATCGCATCAGTGTCGTCTGTCTGTGCTCTTGTTAGTTACAGTTATATCCCATTTCCCCTGACCCTGCTGTCTGTCTGCCTGCCTGTCTGTCTCACCACCCTGACCCTGCTGTCTGTCTGCCTGTCTGTCTGTCTCTCCACCCTGACCCTTCTGTCTGTCTGCCTGCCTGTCTGTCTCTCCACACTGACCCTGCTGTCTGTCTGCCTGTCTGTTTCTCCACACTGAGCCTGCTGTCTGTCTGTCTGCCTGCCTGTCTGTCTCGCCACCCTGACCCTGCTGTCCGTCTGCCTGTCTGTTTCTCCATACCGACCCTGCTGTCTGTCTGCCTGTCTGTCTCTCCACTCTGACCCTGCTGCCTGTCTGTCTCTCCACTCTGACCCTGCTGTCTGTCTGCCTGTCTGTCTCTCCACACTGACCCTGCTTTCTGTCTGTCTGCCTGTCTGTCTCTCCACTCTGACCCTGCTGTCTGTCTGCCTGTCTGTCTCTCCACTCTGACCTTGCTGTCTGTCTGCCTGTCTGTCTCTCCGCCCTGACATTGCTGTCTGTCTGCCTGTCTATCTCTCCACACTGGCCCTGCTGTCTGTCTGCTTGTCTGACTCTCCACACTGACCCTGCTGTCTGTCTTCCTGTCTGTCTGCCTGTCTTTCCCCACTGACCCTACTGTCTGTCTGCCTGTCTGTCTGCTTGGATCTCATTAGTGTGCGGGCAGAAGAGCAGTGTCCTTTAGGTAAGCTAACCCCCCCTGGGAGACATGCGAGAACCAACACTGAATACCATAGAATACCTGTGTTAGCTTCTCTTCTTTTCTAGTGAGTTCCTAGCTATCTATCATGTTTAGATACAGGTAAATGCCAAAATAATGGAAACACTTGAGTAAATGAGGGATACAAAGTATATTGGAAGCAGGTGCTTCCACACAGGTGTGGTTCCTGAGTTAATTAAGCATTTAACTTGTATAAAAATACATTTGACTTTAAAAGAGGGGTCTCCCTATTAACCTTTTACTGCAGTGGGCTAAATCAGGGTCACACAGAGTGTTTCTTGGTAGTCTTAAACAAATCTACTTTGAAACAAAAGTTTACACCTCACACACATGGTTATGGGCTTTAAAAAAGAAGACACCTGTACCATGTCAGATATAGAGTTGAAATGCATATTTTCCACCCCAATATTAAACTTTCTATACATCACAAAAGACTGAAATATAACAAAACTTTTTGACATAGAAACACCGGATTTTCGTCGTATAATTTTTTACAATTTATTCATTATAAAATGATGAAAAATATTAATATTCCACCCATGAACCCTAAGAGGGTGCTTTTGGTCGTTGACTGCAGGAAAGGGCTACGACCCTTTATTTTGGTGTTTCGTTTATTCTGGCAGTTACCTGTAGATACTGTATACAGGTAGATTACTACCAGTCATTCTAACCTGACCTAACTCCATGAATTAGTGCAACAACTCCTCCGTACAAAAGAGGATACTGTAGCTTTACTCTCAAGACATCACCCTGGGCAAAGGAAATTCAGTACACTGTTGTCTGAAGACTTGCTCCTTTAAATAGGGCTTTTCATTGAGTTGTGTGACAAATGACCTTTTAATGGCACTACACAGTTTCATAAAACAGAAACATCTAATCCCGGCACTGCGTTTGTTTCCCATAGCCGTTCCAGAAGGCAGACTTTTTTTAACCAGCCCTAGTAAGAAAAAAAAAACTAGCCATGTAATTTGCAATGGAGTGGAAGTATAAATAAGAAAGAGAGGTTGGGAAAAGAAGAGGATAAAAACAACTGACAAAGAAAGGGAATATATTTTCGCTCCCCAGTGCTGGCTGCGGTGGCAGCTGCCCACAGGAAGTGGACTCCGGTCTCCAGGAAGAGGGCTCTTGAAGGCCTAATCAGCAGGGCGCGGCAGGATGTCACACACAACGGGAGGAAGTGAGGGCCGGCTGCCCGGCTCCAGTCGGTCTGGGGTGGGACACAGGGGGCACGGGCCAGCGGCGGTGCAAGGAGAAGCTCCCCTCCGACTCAGGGTGGCCCTGTCCCCAGGGGAAGGTCTCTACAACCCCCAACAGCAGCTTTTGCAACCCCCATGGTTGCTGCCCCCCCCCCTCAGTCCAGCTGTGGGTCATTACCTAGCGCCTCTCGTTAAAGTTGGTTGGCACTCAGGCCCGGCACTGTGTCGCCACCGTTGTGTTTGCGTGGCTCTCTGATGTGCCACAGACAGCCCAAACCCCGCTCAGCCCAAACCCAGCTCAGCTCAGCACAAGCTCTGCCCAGCCTCCTTGACAAATACGGCCCACACATTTCCCATGGGCTTCCCTGTTTACTCACTCACATGGCACATGCCTCATATCACCCACAGTGCTTTGTGGTGCTGCGGTCAGGGAGCTGATGCCACTGAGGCAACCAAACAAAGCTGTCAGCCTGTGTCAACTAGCTACAGTACTCAACATCATGACTGAATATTATGGTTATCATGCATACTCATCAAAATCAAATATTAGACAGTGAATTATGTAAAGGAAAATAAACAACACTTTGTCCAGAATAATATAATGTAAGGCCTTATAATCTCAAATATATGACTTGTCCCACCAACTGTCAGATTTGATTGCTGATGTTCTTGTGGGAGAGGATGAGGTCCTCTGGGCCAGGTGTGGGTTCCTCTGTGGGGTCATGTGGGGGCTGGGAGCTGGGCTGTCCTTGGTGACTCCCTCCCTCCCTCTCATTCCTCTCCCTCTCTCCTTGGGTCTAATCTCTTCAGAGCCCCACAGCTGGGTCATAACGGAAGGATCATGATGAGGCCTCTCCGCAGGCCCTGTAATGGTTATCTGTGTTTTAATGCACCTCACTGACTCACCATAGCCACTTCACACACAAGCGCTCACATAAAACCCTTGTACATCCACACTGAACAATGCCCAAATACCCTTACACAAAACCTTTTCACCGTGTCAACGTTTAAAATGTTGTGGTACCAAGTCACCATCTTAGCACACAATTAATGACACTCATGGGGGTGCGACGACTATAGAGTTAAACATATAGAAAAGATAATATCTCCTAGACAGCCTGTTGAAATGTACAGAGGTAAGGGGAGGAGGTACTTGGAAGAGGTGTTACTGGGACATTGACAGATCACTGCTGTGCAGTTAGGAGGTATTTACCTAAAGCGACAGGAAGCACACAAACACCTAACACGTCCATAGAGTCCCATCAAGAAGGAAGTAGTCTCCTCACCCCCCACCCCTCCTGACCCCCTCCTTTTCTTATCTCTTCTTCCATGGCTGTGGGAAATGTAGGTTAATGGGGAATTCTACATACATAGACCTACTGGTGGGTGGACTTGTAGTGAGTGGCTTGGATAAATAAAGGACATTTTTGTCATTGGCACCAGATGGCTATGCTTCAGCCTGCACACCTTTTCTGCAATAGTAAGGCCTGTGGTCAGGCAGGCACTAGCAGGCCTTTCCCTCTCCGCTGTGCCTTGGTTACTGGCTCTCCAGGCTCATTTGCTGTATTGTAAAGGACCGGCAGAGGCCCCCAGCATCCTCCAAGGGCCCCGGGAATGCTTTCACTCCACAGCACAATGAGGGTAGTTTAGGTCCACAACTTTCCCAGCATTGTCATGCTAAGAGCTGCTCGGAAGAAGAAAAACGCCCATTAGCATTTGAAGGAGTTCTCAACATCTGAGAGAGAAGGAGTTCAGAGACAGAAACACACAAAAAGGAAGGAGCTGGGTCTCTCTTTCTCTGTCTCTTCTTTCTTTCACTCCCTCAGACTTGCTATCTCTTTCACTCACACTCATTCTTTCCCCCTTCTTATCTTTCTCTCTCACCCCTTGTCTGTTTCCTTTTTGTTGTGAAGGCTTTGCCATCTGTTGAAAGCTCTGCATTGGGTCCAGAGAAGGAGGGAAATAGACAAATAAGTGTTTTTTAAAGGTAAAATTGAAGTGTTAAACTTGATTGATTTTCAATTGTTCCCAGCTGCACCCCTGATAACTATAGAAATGTATCATTAAATTAATTGGTTAATTATTGATTATTTAACTAATTAATCATTCAAATATTGAAGAATTAAGCCACCTACATGAATGTTAACAGTGACAGCAATGAACAGCCAGTAAAACACAAACGTTCATGTATACTCTGAGTGTGAGCTACAAACAGTACATAGACTGTTCACATACATTCAGATTTTTTACATACATGCATGTATACATCCCCACAGCATATCATTCTAAGGTAAAGGGCCAGATAAATAACTCATGCAACCTGTTTGCACAACCCCAAACAGGCCCAGATAGTCTTACCCAACGACAACAATCATCAGCCATACATTAGGATGGATTTGCTCCACAGAGACCATTCCCCAGATCCATGTCATTTATCTTGGCTGCGCTGAGCAGAGGAGAATGAAAAGAAGACATTTGTCCAGGCCTCTCACATCACATGCAGCTTTATTACAGCCAGAGCCACAGCATGGAGGGGGATTAGGTAGAGTTCATGTCAGCCACTGGCAGTAGCAGACCAGTGAAGTGAAATCCCTGCTATTATAGTTTGTTATTCATATGTTTTTTGTTGAACGTGTATTATTGAGTCACAGTCACCAGAATTTGTTGTTGTGAACTCTTAGAAGTAAAGGAGCATCGAAGAGCCTTTTGGGGTTTAAAAGATTGCCACTGTCGGGGAACATTTTCAGGTCTGAAAAGGTACTTTGTGGAACCCCTACGTAAACCTTTTTGTGTTGGGAGGGGTTAAAGGTTGAGTACGTAAGATTTTTCTATTATATGTAAATAGTTTATGATTAGTGAATGCCATTATGTAGTTATTTTGTTGGATACTTCTCTCTATTAGCTTAAATCTTCACAAATCTTCAAAAACATTTTAGCTGTCACACTAGCTGTTCGGTCCGAACAGATTCACAAATCATGTGAATTTGTTGCGCTCTGCAGACGCTGTCTACCTCAGAGGCATATGTTGCTAGGCAACCCCCCTGCACTTGCCTGGGAAAGCCTACTCCCTCGGTGGCTAAAGACAGTGTGAGAAACAAACATTTGTGCTATGAAACTAAATAAATACTGTATTTTGACCCACAAAAGTTATTTGCTAGATTCAAGATAGTGCTGTTAGACAATGTAAGGAAAGTGAAATTCAAAACATAATGTCATTTTATTGGGATTTGCAGCTGTTGTTAGTAAGTAATTCATCTTCTGGCGTCTGATATAACTGACTACATCTTTAAATGCTTTACCTTTTCTTAATAATACATTGTAGCGGCGGACACCTATCAGAAGATTGGAGGTGTGGCTTATTGGAGGCGTGGCTTTCAGATGGTTATTTTTGGCCACCCGTGAGAGTAAATGTAATTCCTTTTCATCATTGCAAATTTTGATTTCTTTGAATATTTATGCATATTATAATATAATATTAATAAGATTAAGATTATGCATAGATTACATGATATAGTGGTAACTATTCCAGCATTGGGATTTGGCTCTTGTGGAAATCATACACCTCTGTAAACCTAATTTAAGCTACACAATTGTCCGTGTTTAACTTTAACATGTGATGACAATTCAACAGAACAGATGAACAGGTATGACATTTACTCACACAGGTGGCCAAAAACAACAATAGGGAAACATTACAAAATGCAACATTGAGCTTCACTAACCACTTTTCCATTTACAGTTGTTATGCGGGCAAAGTCATATCGTTTAAAAATAAATCACAAAAGCTGTGATGGAAACAGGAAGTTCCGGTAGAATTTTATAAATGCTGACAGATAATTTGTTTGTTCGACAAGGTGGGATCTTTTTGTTGGTAAAATTAATTATGCGAGAAATGGTGGTGGAAACACCTTTATGCGCAAGTATTGATATAATAAGCGTCAAATTGAAGTACACTTGGACTCAAGCGATGATATGGTGTGTGGTCTTCCAAGTACCACTCACTACCACAAACTATGCAGTTTATTAGGCAACAGATGAAATAAGTTATGAGGAACTTCACAAGGTGGTGAAAGTGCACGGTGATCTTGATGCTCCTTTCCAATAAATAATGAGGGTCTTATTCTGGTGACATGATGATCGATGCTTGACTGCGTTTGACAAATAAAAATATTCTCGCTTTTATCTATAATAATCTCATCATGTAGACTAGCCTAGACCAGAGGAGGCACATTTGCTATTTAACGCAACAGTTGTTGTGACAAAACTATTGGTAGAGTTGAAAATGCAATAGAAACATATTGAACTTCAGATATTTTTTCGGTACATGAAAACTTAAGCGAAAAAGTAAATTTTGTGCGCATTACATCATCACACACTTATTTTTATCCACAACAAATCTATTTGGTGGAAACACACCACTGGTGGGGAAATGCTCATACTTTCTTTATGCGGATTCAAGAATATTCACATGAAAATCTGGAGTCATTTGGATGGAAACCTAGCTAATGGTAGGAAAAATGTGTGGTAAAAGAAATTTGATTAAAATCACATCAAAATGGATCAAAAACATTTACATGTGAAGAGAAATATTACATAATGGTATATACATCTGACATTAAGTCCTAATTTGTCTGGAATTGTCACGCCTTCTCCCTCCCTCCTGCCCAGCACTACGCACTCCTGCCACCATCATTACGCACACCTGATTCCCTCGTCGCGCGCATCAGCGATTCATTGGACTCACCTGGACTCAATCACCTGCTTTCATTTCCTCCCCTATATTTGTCTGTTCCCGAAGTTGTTCCCCGCTTCAGCATTATTGCCGTCATGTCGTTTTGTTCCCCCTGTTCTGACGCTGTTCCTGTTCTGTCACTTGTCCGTTCATTAAATGTTCACTCCCTGTACCTGCTTCCCATTTCCAATGTCGGTTCTTACAGAAATAGCCAAATTGATCAATTCGACCGATCCACATTTGAGTGTTTTGCTAGGATCAACTATTTTGTGGGTTTCTATGCATGAAGAACATCCAACTTACTTTTAGTAATATTTGGTGGTCCTTTCTGGCTTCTTTGCCATGGTCTTCAATGACAGTATACTGACCTCATAAACCACACATTAAATGTTTTTTAATTTTTTCTGTTTTGTTATTTTGATGGGTAGAGGGTTGTGTTTGGTTGTCCATATTGGCAGAAATTGGAAGGAAAACAATCTCTCTAACTTGTCTATCAATATATGAATGGCTCAGAATGTTTGTTTCTCAGTTAATTTCTACATAATATTTAAAGTTATGTACTTGCATGGATGACTTACAACATATGCTTGTGTAGAGGACCAATGTGGTCTCAGACAAATGGTGTCACGACTTCTGCCGAAATTGGTCCCTCTCCTTGTTCGGGCGGCGTTCGGCGGTCGACGTCACCGGCTTTCTAGTCACCACCGATCCATGTTTCATTTTCGTTTTGTTTTGTCTTCATTATACACACCTGGTTTCCATTCCATAATCAATGTTCCTTATTTAACCCTCTGGCTTCCCTTTCTGTCTTGTGCGTGATTGTCGTTGTCATGTGGTTTTGTTATTTTGTGCTCTTGATATTTGTGTTTTTCCTTGTTGGAACATTGCTTAATTTTTGAGTATATTCTCAGATTATCGGCCTGTTAGGGACATTACAACAGCCAACCACAGGTTTAACGACTGGAGAGAGACCTGAGCTCTAGAGTATTGCTTCATCACAGGTGACTGAGGGGGAAATGTGTAATGTCCCAAAAATGTCCTGAATTCAACAGTGGCTGGACGTGTTCCTATTGGAGAGGACATAATGTAAGGTAGATTTTGAGAGTGCTGAGGCAAATCCTTTAAAATTGTTGTAATGACTATGCCCATGCAGAGCCAGGAGATGGGATGACTAATCCTAGCACCTGCTTCACACTGGAGGCTGTTCTGCACTGTAAGGACAAAAGATAGGAGGGGGGGGGGGGGGGGGGGGCCTGTTCCAAGGACGGACGGAAACATCGAGCAAAACAATGACAGCAGTGACAGCTAAACATGTGGACCTGATCTGCAGCTGCGAGTTTCTCTGTGTCTGTGTCTGTGTGTGTGTGTCTGTGTGTGTCTGTGTGTGTCTGTGTGTGTCTGTGTGTGTGTGTGTGTGTGTGTGTGTGTGTGTGTGTGTGTGTGTGTGTGTGTGTGTGTGTGTGTGTGTGTGTGTGTGTGTGTGTGTGTGTGTGTGCGTGTGTGTGCGTATTCGTGCCTGCTGAACAAACATAAAGATCGTTCACACTTAAACAGATATCATATGCCAACAGGTGTTATGTACAGTACAGTATGCAGAACTATGCAAACTACATGTGTTACTGACTCCTCCTGAAGGGTCATCAATCCAGACAAGAAACCTGAGTTAACCTGACAGAGAGAGCAGACTGTCCCCATGAGGAATGCCACGTTACCCTGACCACTGTACCCACATGTCCCAGGTGCCTCTCGTTTCTGGTAATGCAGCTCACATCTGGTAGTCAAAGAACCATTTGGAGGATAGCTCAGTGGGATCTGACGAGTCTTTCTGAGTAATGACATAACAGGAGGCTTGCAGTATAATGTGAAAACTAGCCTCTTTGTCTTCGTCCCACTTCAAATCAAATCACTGTGGCACTTGAACTCATATGGTGGACGGAGGTCAGCTGATGTCTCCAGATAAGCCCGGAGGTTGATATACACTAAACGCTGCCTATGTAAAGAGAGGAAGGCACTGGTACAGGGGTTAGGACTACTTAGAATTTCTGGTTGTAAACCCAAATAATGAACAGGAAGCCTGTATAGCAATATGGGACAGTTGAAAGTGCCTATTGTAGCCATACTGGTTAAAAGGTTTTGTACTGGTTCGCAGCTGGCTTGCGACATAGCTGGGAAGCCCCAAATGTTCCAGTAATTAAGAGTCAGATGAAAGTAGGTTTATGTGTATTCTGTTGAGTTTGTTTTCAGCATTGGTCAATGAGAGTAATGCTCATAACTCACTGCATGTGCTTTGCCATATCTTTTGGGTTCCAAAAAGTTTTTTAGTAAGTACATAAAGGCCAAAACAAAACATTTCTATATTTATGAGCAAGCCAGCATGAGGCTTTGTATGACAGAGAATGTTGGCCTTCATACAGTGTGATGTTGGGTCATTAGTATTCTGGTTCACCATAGTACAACCTGCAAGGACACCCATAACATCATGGAGTAGTGCCTGTCTGCAGCAGAGATAACCAGATATATCCAATGAAATGTCCTCTGAGCTGATTAACACAAAGTCATCACCACCAGATGTTGTTGCATTTCTACTCTCATTTGCCTGTTGCCTTGTCTCTCTGTCCTTTTACGAAACAACACCTGGCTCTGTTCATCGTTGGCTGGTGTTGTGTGCCTCAAGGCCCCAGGTCGCTACTCAAGCCAGGGATCTCCTCTCCTCTCTTCTCTTCTTTTACCAGGTATGTTGACTGAGAACACATTCTCATTTACAGCAACGACCTGGGGATTAGTTACAGGGGAGAGAAAGGGGGATGAATGAGCTAATTGGAAGCTGGGGATTATTAAGTGGCCATGATGGTATGAGGGCCAGATTCCAAATTTAGTCAGGACACAAGGCCATGGGATCTTTAGTGTCCACAGAGAGTCAGGACACCCGTTTAACATCCCATCCGAAAGACAGCATCCTACACAGGGCAATGTCCCCAATCACTGACATCGGGAATTTCAACCCAAAAAATTGGACTAGAGGAAAGAGTGCCTCCTACGGGGCCCTCCAACACCACTTTCAGCAGCATCTGGTCTCCCATCCAGGGACCGACCAGGACCAACCCTACTTAGCTTCAGAGGCAAGCCAACAGTGGGATGCAGGGTGGTATACTCCGCTCTTCTCCCCTCCTCTTCTCTTCTCTCCTCTCGCCTCCTCTCCTCTCTGCTCGTCAGCCAGGAGCTATAACCCTCCACAGTTAACGTCACTAAGGGCCTCTGGGCTGCTCTAGGGCTGGCTGATCAACAATGCATTATGCAGAGAGCCATTGGGCAGCTGTGTTCAGCTGTGCTCTTATTAATAGTCCAAGGGAGAGAGTGAGGCCCACGCATGAAAGAAAGGACTCACTCTATTTTCAGGCAGTGTGGCAGCATGTACTGTACGACCTCTGTCTGATTCTTGAAGCGTCTTGGACATCCTGTCAAAGCTCTTGCTCAACGTTGCCAAAAGCACATGTAGCCAACCATAGCATAAGCAGCATGTGATGTCATGATAGCTTCTCAGGCTATTCTTAGGTTTGACTGAACAATGCATAATAGCAGCAGAGAGTACAGATGTAGGATCTTAATTTGAGCCCGTTTGCTACAGCAGGAAAATAATCCTGCAGCAACAGGAAATGTGAATTATTATGTGGATTATAGTTAATGGAAATTTTTGTCAGGGTTGATACATTTTTCGTAAGGGAAAATCAACTCTGAAATTTCAAAGTGTAAACTACAAACTTCAGAAGCCTTTTTTAACCTCAAATACACTACAAATGTTAAATGTTAAAATTGACAATGAAACCCTGTTTAAAGTATCCTTATTTTTAAATGAAGCCATCCAGAGTTGGCTACAGTTCCAATGTTATCCTACAGAAGAGGCAGAACATGTATTACAGCAAATAATACGGCTAAACTCCAATATAATGATAGAGGATAAACAAATTCTCTTGGAGAGAATGTACAAGGAAGGTATAATGTTTATGAATGACATTGTAAACAACGACAGTAGTATTATGTCACATAAGCAATTCATCATAGTGTATGGAGATGTACGCTCAACGCAAAATTATAACTAACTCATGGCAGCTCTGCCACAAAAATGGAACAGGCAATTACTTAAAAGAAAAATGAATGAATTAGTTTGTCTGCCACCAATTAAAAATCAGAAATGGCTTAAAATGACCAATAGAAATCGTCAAGTGTATCAGTTTCACTTACGGTCAAGAGAGTTAAAAACAATGCCTCAAACAATTGAAGATAGTTGGGAACAGATGTCTCAATATCATGGCATCAGGTTTATGAGTTGATATACAAAACAACAATTGACGTGTCAATTCGTTCTACTCAATTTAAGCTATTATATAAAATTCTCACCACAAAAATGAGGTGCAGTATGCAGTATTGAACAGTCAGCCCTGTGCAGACTATGCCATGCGGAAACAGAATCAGAAGAACATCTCTCAGTCGTTTTTAGTTTTTTTTCTCGTTTTTACAGGGGGTAGATCAGCTTTGATACTGCTGATAGATTGTAGCTTCCATCAATGTAATTATTTGTATCATTTCCAATCACCCATATATTTTTGGGTTATATAAACTCAGCAAAAAATATATATAATAAATAAACGTCCTCTCACTGTAAACTGCATTTATTTTCAGCAAACTTAACATGTGCAAATATTTGTATGAACATAACAAGATTCAACAACTGAGACATAAACTGAACAAATTCCACAGACATGTGACTAACAGAAATGGAATAATGTTCCCCTGAACAAAGGGGGGGTCAAAATCAAAAGTAACAGTCAGTATCTGGTGTGGCCACCAGTTGCATTAAGTACTGCAGTGCATCTCCTCCTCATGGTCGGCACAAGATTGTCCAGTTCTTGCTGTGAGATGTTACCCCACTCTTCCACCAAGGCACTTGCAAGTTCCCAGACATTTCTGGGGGGAATGGCCCTAGCCCTCACCCTCCGATCCAACAGGTCCCAGACGTGCTCAATGGGATTGAGATCCGGGCTCTTCGTTGGCCATGGTAGAACACTAACATTCCTGTCTTGCAGGAAATCACACACAGAACGAGCAGTATGACTGGTGGCATTGTCATGCTGGAGGGTCATGTTAGGGTGAGCCTGCAGGAAGGGTACCACATGAGGGAGAAGGATGTCTTCCCTGTAACGCACAGCATTGAGATTGCCTGCAATGACAACAAGCGCAGTCCGATGATGCTGTGACACACCGCCCCAGACCATGATGGACCCTCCACCTCCAAATCGATCCCGCTCCAGAGTACAGGCCTCGGTGTAACGACCATTCCTTTGATGATAAACGCGAATCCGACCATCACCACTGGTGAGACAAAACCGTGACTCGTCAGTGAAGAGCACTTTTTGCCAGTCCTGTCTGGTCCAGCGCCGGTGGGTTTGTGCCCATAGGCAACGTTGTTGCCGGTGATGTCTGGTGAGGACCTGCCTTACAACAGGCCTACAAGCCCTCAGTCCAGCCTCTCTCAGCCTATTGCGGACAGTCTGTGCACTGATGGAGGGATTGTGCGTTCCTGGTGTAACTCGGGCAGTTGTTGTTGCCATCCTGTACCTGTCCCGCAGGTGTGATGTTCGGATGTACTGATCCTGTGCAGGTGTTGTTACACGTGGTCTGCCACTGCGAGGATGATCAGCTGTCCGTCCTGTCTCCCTGTAGCGCTGTCTTAGGCGTCTCGCAGTACGGACATTGCAATTTATTGCCCTGGCCACATCTGCAGTCCTCATGCCTCCTTGCGGCATGCCTAAAGCACATTCACGCAAATGAGCAGGGACCCTTGGCATCTTTTTTTGTGTGTTTTTCAGAGTCAGTAGAAATGCCTCTTTAGTGTCCTAAGTTTTCATAACTGCGACCTTAATTGCCTACCGTCTGTAAGCTGTCTTAACGACCGTTCCACACACCATTGTTTATGGTTCATTGAACAAGCATGGGAAACAGTGTTTAAACCCTTTACAATGAAGATCTGTGTAGTTATTTGGATTTTTACGAATTATCTTTGGAAGACAGTGTCCTGAAAAGGGATGTTTCTTTTTTTGCCGAGTTTATATATATATTTAGATATTTTCCTTTATTATTTTCTCCTAACTCTACCATCCCTCCCCTAATTGAAATAAACTAATGGGCAACAATACTTTGGCTTCTACTTCCAGCTTATACAATCTATATACATTTTACAGACACAGTATATTTTACATTAGTTATCTTGTTTTTTAAATATATTTTTAGTCCAATCTCTTTTGGTACTGTCCATCGGTGGCTTGTTTTTGGAGTCAAGTCCAGGAATGGTTGATATGTCATAATATACAGTAAACTGTATTGTTGGGGGAGTTGAAGGACCACCCACAGTCAGTCAATAGGAAATATCATTGTGCTCTTGGGTAAAATGTTCATTTTTGGGGCAATTTCGTCAGAAATGTTGCAGATGGCAAGTCCTTAGTGAGACACCATGGTAGAATGGAACGGTAGAATTATGATTTACTGGGAAAAATAGGTTGATCTGTGGCTGTCTGAAGGTTGGAATTAATGAGAGTTAGAATAAATACATACACACACAGTATAAATGTTTTAGGTTCTCCAATCAGGGGCTATGTTGTGCGTATTGTGTTTAGTTATGTACGTTGTGTGTTTTGGTTTCAGGCTGTGAGCGGTGTGTCTGCTGGTCCTGCTACTTATGGGTGCGCTTGTTTCCATGCCTGCCCTGGCATCGGGAGAGGCTTGGTCCTTCCCGCCCTTGGAAAATCTCTTTGGACCAGGGGTGGGGGCTTCACCCTGCCGGCGTATCGGGGAGGGTGGGGGTGGGGGCGGAAGCACCCACTGATGGGAGCGGTCATTCGTATTGTCTTTGTATTGTATAGTATTGTTGTTTTTATACAAATAATAGATTAAACAAAGATCCTACACCTGTATGTTATGGCAACAGAATTACCATAGATCTTTACACCAAACATTACAACCGATGACTGTGCATCTGTGTGTGTGTGTGTGTGTGTGTGTGTGTGTGTGTGTGTGTGTGTGTGTGTGTGTGTGTGTGTGTGTGTGTGTGTGTGTGTGTGTGTGTGTGTGTGTGTGTGTGTGTGTGTGTGTGTGTGTGTGTGTGTGTGTGTGTGTGTGTGTGTGTGTGTGTGTTTGCGCGTGCGTGCGTGTGTGTGTGCATGTATGTATGTGTATGTGTGCGTGCATACTTGTCTGTGTGGTAGATACATGGGCCTCCCGTCCTGTGGCCCAGCTGTCTCCAAGATGTGTGTGTTGAGCAGAGCAAAGCAGAGGGTACTCAGCACAGTGGGGGTTAGGGAGAGGCAGCATGGGCTGCTGGGCCTTTCTCTAACCAGCTGGCAGGTGCTCCATGGAGGTCTGACTGTCTGTGTACACATAAACATCACATCCACAATACAGTCACTCACTCATGCACACAAACATGACCCGTGCCTTCAAACAAAGTAACACACATGCATGCAATCAAATGTATAAGCTTTCCATAAATGCTTTATCACAACAAAAAACAGCTCCTGCCTTGTTCATTGTAGAGCGATATGGGGGTTGAAAGTCTGCCAAGCCTTGTCTTGCTCTGTGTGACAAATAGAAGAAAACCACTAGAATATTAGGGGTTTAATTGGGCAACAATTGCCGCTGGTGTGGAACCAGGTTTACAGGCGGTCTGTTCTCGAGCAGATGGTGTGTGTGTTCTCTACATGAGGGAACGCAGCTTGGTTTATTATTAGTGTGTGTAACATTATGTCACCTCAAACCAGTGGAGCAGGTTTAGGGGGAGGGAATAGAAACGCTTGACCTTTTCCTTATGCAGCTGGCTGGCAGTTAAGAGTTGAAAGTCCGGTTGAGAGTTTTCTTGTAGCTTGGTTCAGTCATGCACTGTTCCATATACAAACAGTACATTTGTGACGCCTACACATTTGCACAACCAGTTATACAAAAGTGATTTAATTTGGGAAAGGGGAGGGGTATACTGTATAAGTTATATGTATATATTGGGTATATATACAGTTGAAGTCGGAAGTTTAAATACACTTAGGTTGGAATCATTAAAACTCGTTTTTCAACCACTCCACAAATGTCTTGTTAACAAACTATAGTTTTGGCAAGTCGGTTAGGACATCTACTTTGTGCACGACACAAGTAATTTTTCCAACAATTGCTTACAGACAAATTATTTCACTTATAATTCACTGTATCACAATTCCAGTGCGTCAGAAGTTTACAAACACTAAGTTGACTGTGCCTTTAAACATCCTGGAAAAATCCAGAAAATGATGTCATGGCTTTAGAAGCTTCTGATAGGCTAATTGAGTTAATTGGAGGTGTAGCTGTGGATGTATTTCAAGGCCTACCTTCAAACTCAGTGCCTCTTTGCATGACATCATGGGAAAATCAAAAGAACTCAGCCAAGACCTCAGAAAAGAATTGTGGGCCTCCACATGTCTGGTTCATCCTTGGGGGCAATTTCCAAATGCCTGAAAGTACCACGTTCATCTGTACAAACAATAGTACGCAAGTATAAACACCATGGGACCACGCAGCCGTCATACCGCTCAGGAAGGAGACGCGTTCTGTCTCCTGGAGATGAACGTACTTTTGTGCGAAAGTGCAAATCAATCCCAGAACAACAGCAAAGGACCTTGTGAAGATGTTGGAGGAAACGGGTACAAAAGTATCTATATCCACAGTAAAACGAGTCCTATATCGACATAACCTGAAAGGCCGCTCAGCAAGGAAGCACTGCTCCAAAACCGCCATAAAAAAGGCAGACTACTGTTTGCAACTGCACATGGGGACAAAGATCGTACTTTTTGGAGAAATGTCCTCTGGTCTGATGAAACAAAAATAGAACTGTTTGGCCATAATGACCATCGTTATGTTTGGAGGAAAAAGAGGGAGGCTTGCAAGCCGAAGAACACCGTCCCATCCGTGAAGCGCGGGGGTGGCAGTATCATGTTGTGGGGGTGCTTTACTGCAGGAAGGACTGGTGCACTTCACAAAATAGATGGCATCATGAGGAAGGATAATTATGTGGATATATTGAAGCAACATCTCAAGACATCAGTCAGGAAGTTAAAGCTTTGGTCTTCCAAATGGACAATGACCCCAAGCATACTTCCAAAGTTGTGGCAAAATGGCTTAAGGACAACACAGTCAAGGTATTGGAGTGGCCATCACAAAGCCCTGACCTCAATCCCATAGAAAGTTTTTGGGCAGAACTGAAAAAGCGTGTGCGAGCAAGGAGGCCCACAAACCTGACTCGGTTACACCAGCTTCGTCAGGTGGAATGGGCCAAAATTCACCCAACTTATTGTGGGAAGCTTGTGGAAGGCTACATGAAACGTTTGACCCAAGTTAAACAATTTAAAGACCATGCTACCAAATACTAATTGAGTGTATGTAAACTTCTGACTCACTGGGAATGTGATGAAAGAAATAAAAGCTGAAAGAAATCATTCTCTCTACTATTATTCTGACATTTCACATTCTTAAAATAAAGTTGTGATCCTAACTGACCTAAAACAGGTATTTTTTACTAGGATTAAATGTCAGGAATTGTGAAAAACTGAGTTTAAATGTATTTGGCTAAGGTGTATGTAAACTTCCGACTTCAACTGTGTAAGTTGTGTGTGTGTATGTGTGTGAGAGAGTGTGAGAGAGAGGGAGAGTGTGTGTGGTGTGTGTGAGTGTGTGTGCGCACTTGTGTGTGTGCGTGTATGTGTGTCTGAGTGTGTGTGTGTCTGAGTGTGTGTGTGTGTGTGTGTGTGGTGTGTGTGTCATGGTTAGGTTCGTTTCATATTGAATGCAGTCAATTCAGGAAGTAAACTGACATTCCAATTCAATCATTGAAAAAGGGGCTTCTATTTTGACCCCAACTGGAGAAGCTATTAAGGTCAAACATTCAAATCACTTCCTGAATTGACTGCTGATAGAGCGAGAGTAAGAAAGAATGTGTGTGTGTGTGTGTGCGTGTGCGTGCGCGTGTGTGTGAGCGAGAGAGAGGAGTGTGTATGTGTGTCTGGGGCGGCAAGTAGCCTAGCAGTTAAGAGCGTTGGACCAGTAACTGAAAGGTCACTGGTTTGAATCTCCGAGCTGACTAGATGAAAAATCTGTCTTGTACAAGGCACTTAACCCTAATTTCTCCTGTAAGTTGCTCTGGATAAAAGCGTCTGCTAAATTACTAAAATGTAAATGTTATATGGTCAGGCTTGCAAGAGTGGAGTAGAGTGCTTACCTCCAAAAAGGACAAATCAAACAAATAAACAGCTAAAACAACCACGACACCAAAGCAGATGAGAGGTGCTGAGGGTCTGGAGGGCCACGTTAACCAGGCATCGGTGGTGACCATCCAACCTATCCTCCTCTGTGTGGTCCTTCAGGCCTCTGTCAGTGGAATGTGGAGCAGGTGCTAAGACACTGGGAGTTAGGACGTCTTGACCCTCTTCCTTTGATATAAATGTTAAGAATCCTTTTGGACCTAGACTTGGCGCTCCGGTACCGCTTGCCATGTGGTAGCATAGAGAACAGTCTATGGCTGTGTTCGAATACCCATACTAATATACTGTATACTACATACTTAATGAGTATATACAACATACTTCCTACTATTAGTATACTGTAAATGAACGGTATCCTTTCAGTGGAGCATACCAGTGCAGCGCTACGCCTGTCTACCGGAAGTTGATGTGGTTGCTATGCAACCTCTTGCTAGCATAAGAAATTACTAGCAATAATTTTATTTAACTAAGCAAGTCAATTAAGAACAAATTCTTATTTACAATGACGGCCTACACCGGCCAAACCCGGACGACGCTGGGCCAATTGTGCGCCGCTCAGTTGTGATATATAGCCTGGAATCAAACCAGGGGTGTCTGTAATGACACCTCTAGCACTGAGATGCAGTGCCTTAGACCACTGCGCTACTCGGGAGCCCAATTTTATAACTTCGTTGTGTTCGTAAATTCAATCTCAAAGTGCCAGAGTGCACTCTAGGCGTTCGCAAATTCAGATCCAGGCACAAATGAGAGAACACCTCACTCTGACCATTTTACTCCCCATAGCTGGTTAGGCTGTTTTCATGTTATCCATAGCGTTGGTGACTGTAACTGTGCTGCTGTCAACATTTTAATTACGCCTCTTTGGCGATGTTTCCGGACACCGGCCATATTCAACAGGTGTTGAGCGTTCATAAATTCATCAGTTATTCTGCGCTCTGGCACACTCAGACCTTTGTATTGATCACGTTGAGGAGAGGTTGTTGTCCTGGCACCACACTTCCATGTCTCTGACCTCCTCCCAATAGGCTGTCTCATCGTTGTCGGTGATCAGAACTACCACCATTGTGGCATCTGCAAACTTAATGATGGTGTTGGAGTCGTGCTTGGCCACGCAGTCATGGGTGAACAGGGAGTACAGGAGGGGACTAAGCACGCACCCCCGAGGGGCCCCCGTGTTGAGGATCAGCGTGGCAGATGTGTTGTTACCTACCCTTACCACCTGGGAGTGGCCTGTCAGGAAGTCCTGGATCCAGTTGCAGAGGGAGGTGTTTAGTCCCAGGGTCCTTAACTTAGTGATGAGCTTTGAGCACACTATGGTGTCGAACGCTGAGCTGTAGTCAATGAACAACATTCTCACACAGGTGTTACTTTTGTCCAGGTGGAAAAGGGTAGTGTTGAGTGCAATAGAGATTGCATCATCTGTGGATCTGTTGGGGCGGTATGCAAATTAAAATAGGTCTAGGGTTTCTGGGATGATGGTGTTGATGTGAGCCATGACCAGCCTTTCAAAGCACTTCATGGCTACAGACGTGAGTGCTACGGGTCGGTGGTCATTTAGTTAGGTTACCTTGGTGTTCTCGGGCACAGGGACTATAGTGGTCTGCTTGAAACATGTAGGTTTCTCTCTCTGGTCTTTGTGGTTGAATCTGTGTTTGAAATTCACTGCTCAACTGAGGAACTTTACAGATAATTGTATGTGTGGGGTACAGAGATGAGGTAGTCGTTCTAAAATCATGTTAAACACTATTATTGCACACAGAGTGAGACTATGTAAGTTATTATGTGACTTGTTAAGCACATGTTTACTCCTGAACTTATTTAGGTTTACCACAACAAAGGGGTTGAATTGTTATTGACTCAAGATATTTTAGCTTTTCATTTGTAATTAATTTGTAAAAATGTCTAAAAACATAAATCCACTTTCACATTATGGGGTATTGTGTGTAGGCCAGTGACAAAACATAAATTTAATCAATTTTAAATTCAGGCTGTTACAAAACAAAATGTGGCAAAAGCCAAGCGGTGTTAATACTTTCTGAAGGGACTGTAGTTCCCAGATTTCACATGATAATCAAGCCATTACTCTTTCACTCTATGTGGGCCTACAGCTGCCCTTTAGTCCCAGGAGCCTTTGGGCCAGCCCACCTATGGCCATAGCAGCTTGCAAGTCAGGTGCAAACCACCTGTTCGATTTTGCCAGGGACAAAAAGGGCAGGATAAGTACCTCAGTAGGGCGCAAGGAGAACATTTTGTACCCTACTTTCCCTGCCTTCCTGTCGTTCTCTCTATCACTTCATCCCTCTGGGCTATATTTCCTATTTTAATCCCCTCCCATCCTCAGGTCTTCCACTTTTCTACATAGAGAAAAAAATAAGGCATATTTTATTATTCCAACAAAGGAATGGCTAATGAATAATTTCTATATGAAACAGAGTTCTAGCTCAGAGAGATACGCTGCCCCTTTAGAGAGGGGGGCTGAGGGACGTAGCAGGATATATAGACAGAGGGCACTAATGCCTTTATTATGAGAACACAGGCGGGGTGCACACTGGAACACTGAGCGGGAACACACTAGGACAGATGGCTCTTCTTTTTTTGCCAGTGGACACTGTGTGTCCTGGTAGTAAAACACATAGGCCTTGGTATTGGCCATCAGGCTTGATTTTGCCTCATCATCAGAGATGTGTTTGCATGCGCCGCAGCAGTACAGATGGCACTTGCTAGAATGGAATGCCACTGCTGTTCAACTGTCATGAGTGTCATTGAACGGTCACCCTTTTATCAACATTCTTTCTGGCTCTCTGTTCCTCTCCTGACCCATATGGTCTCCATCTCTCCCACTGGCCTTGTTCCTCTCCTGACCCATATGGTCTGCATCTCTCCCACTGGCCCTGTTCCTCTCCTGCCATATATGGTCTCCATCTCTCCCGCTGGCCCTGTTCCTCTCCTGCCATATATGGTCTCCATCTCTCCCGCTGGCCCTGTTCCTCTCCTGCCATATATGGTCTC
Source organism: Salvelinus alpinus (assembly GCF_045679555.1). Lineage (NCBI taxonomy): Eukaryota > Metazoa > Chordata > Actinopteri > Salmoniformes > Salmonidae > Salvelinus > Salvelinus alpinus. The sequence goes on from NC_092113.1 coordinate 15,917,064, forward strand.
CATCTCTCCCGCTGGCCCTGTTCCTCTTCTGCCATCCATCTTTCCCGCTGGCTCTGTTCCTCTCCTGACCCACATGGTCTCTATCTCTCCCGCTGGCCCTGTTCCTCTCCTGCCCCGTATGATCTCTATCTCTCCCGCTGGCCCTGTTCTTTCTTTCTTTCTCTCCCTCTCCCTCTCCCTCTCTCCCTCTCTCTCTCTCTCTCTCTCTCTCTCTCTCTCTCTCTCTCTCTCTCTCTCTCTCTCTCTCTCTCTCTCTCTCTCTCTCTCTCTCTCTCTCTCTCTCTCTCTCCCCCCCTCCGTGTGCTGTGTGCTCAATACTATGTACCCATGATGCAGGCGACTGGCCAGGACTAAACACCTGTTGTCTGTTCCCAGGGTTTGTATGGAGGGTGGGGCTTTGTGCACATTGTTGAGGTCCAGTCACCTCACAAAGCAGCCCATACAGCAGCTGGGCAGGTGGCCCTGCACCAGCCTACAAAAGCACTGTGTTTTCCCATGGCCTCATTATAGAGGGTTTCAGCGTTGTTTTTGTGTGGTGGCCGTTTTAACACTTTGCCCAGCCAGGTCATGTTTGTAAAAAATAAAAAAGACACAAAAAAATACAAAACAACAGCAGTGACACGAGAAGCGATAACAAACAGGCACAATGTGGGTCTATTGTCAGCGCTGCAGCATGCCCAACCCACTCACACCTGCAGCCTCACCACATCCTGGGACACACCCCAGTGTACCTATGGCTGGTCTCAGTCTGTTTGAGGTGTGTGTGTGTGTGTGTGTGTGTGTGTGTGTGTGTGTGTGTGTGTGTGTGTGTGTGTGTGTGTGTGTGTGTGTGTGTGTGTGTGTGTGTGTGTGTGTGTGTGTGTGTGTGTGTGTGTGTGTGTGTGTGTGTGTGTGTGTACGGCCGTTCTCAGCAACAGGAAGGTCAGAGTGAATGTCAGATCACAGAGTGTGATCTGTATGGTTGCCAGAGCACCTGAGACCACAGTATCCAGAGAGACCACAGTATCCAGAGAGACCACAGTATCCAGAGAGACCACAGTATCCAGAGAGACCACAGTATCCAGAGAGACCACAGTATCCAGAGAGACCACAGTATCCAGAGAGACAACAGTATCCAGAGAGACCACAGTATCCAGAGAGACCACAGTATCCAGAGAGACAACAGTATCCAGAGAGACCACAGTATCCAGAGAGACCACAGTATCCAGAGAGACCACAGTATCCAGAGAGACAACAGTATCCAGAGAGACCACAGTATCCAGAGAGACCACAGTATCCAGAGAGACCACAGTATCCAGAGAGACAACAGTATCCAGAGAGACCACAGTATCCAGAGAGACCACAGTATCCAGAGAGACCACAGTATCCAGAGAGACCACAGTATCCAGAGAGACCACAGTATCCAGAGAGACCACAATATCCAGAGAGACCACAGTATCCAGAGAGACCACAGTATCCAGAGAGACCACAGTATCCAGAGAGACCACAGTATCCAGAGAGACCACAGTATCCAGAGAGACAACAGACTACCTATCAGCCTGCAGCAGTCTTTTCTCAAGGGGAAGGCTTTCTTGTGTCTAGAACCTTAAAACACCTGCCCAACTAAACACGGACCACTGATTCCCATCCCTGGTGGGATACTTGGTGCTTTTTGTGGAGGTTGGGCGAGGTCACCTATTGCCAGTGTAATGTGTGTCCTGCTGATTAAATGGATGATGTGTAAAAATTCAAGATATGTAGGTCAGACTGGATGAAGGTTGTTTGCTCTGCGTGTGAGTGAGCAGATCAATTGTGGGGTTTTATTCAAAAGATCTGAACACTGAAGTACTATTGTGGTGAGCACAGGGGCAGTTTCTTTAAATTTAACTAGGCAAGTCAGTTTCAGAACAAATCCTTATTTACAATGACAGCCTAGGAACAATTGGTTAACTGCCTTGTTCAGGGGAAGAACCTTGTCAGCTCAGGGATTTGATCAAGCAACCTTTTGGTTACTGGCCCAATGTGCTAACCACTAGGCTACCTGCAGCCCCAGTTATAGCTTATTGCTGCTCTCCACATGGGCAATTCCCTTTTTTCTCCAGAGGAGGACGGAGACGGAATGTGATGAGAGGGGAGGCCTCTCTGTCTGTCTCTCTCCATCTTTTTCCCTCTCTTTCTCCATCTTTCCTTCCCTGTCTCTTTAGAGGGTGACAGCTGCCGACTGGCTGTTAATCTCAGGCTCGTTGAGGATGAGGCGCTGTGGTGCCGTTGGCCAGCTGTGAACAGCTGGTCCCTCTAAAGGGAAGCCCCTGCACCCCCCTGCACTTCCCGGGGACTTTCTATGGGTGCAGCAGAAGAGACACGGCCTCATTGTTGAGCTCATCTGGGGGTGTTTGGGAAAACAGTTGTTAAAAAGGGGCCTTGTTAGACCAGGATCATTGTCTCAGTGTAAATTAGTTAACATGTCTCCAGAGTCATTTACCCCAGACAAATCTGTTTGGGGTAATCTGGAAATATTTTTTTTATTTAAAGCTATACTTGGTTGGAGTTTGTTTATTTTTTGAACTTCTTACCTAATAAAAAGAAGTAAATCTTTAAGCTTCTTGAGTAGATTGTGTGTATATTTTCTGTCTCTGGGCTATAAGTGATTTTAAAATCTGATTTTGAAACGGTTCCTCTCCCACTTTACATTGTGGATATTGAAAGGGATGTTTCAATTTCAAAGGAGCGTTTGCTAACAAAAACAGAATAGAGCTGTGGATGAAAAGGAGAATTTTGAGAAAGGGATTCTTTCCCTCCTTTTTCAACCCAATGGCAGTAGGAATTAGCATTTTTAGCAGTAGGGCTGAATAACAGACTGCAAGCTACTTGCATCAATGGAAGGGTACCACTTTTCAACAGCTCCACATCTAATATATGGCATTTAGCAGATCATTTTATCCAAGCAACTTATAATCATGCATGTATGTATCCATTATTTCATATGGATGGCCTCAGCAGGAATTGAACCTACAATCCTGGCATTGCAAGTACTGTGCTCTACCAACTGAGCCACAGAGGAGCATGTCCACAATGACAATTATCTGCTCATAAGATGACTTCCAACTTCTTATCCACCTGTTACTCTTGAGCACAATATTACTAATGGGTTTGAATGGGTTTGAAGTGCCATACATGCCACCAGAAGCTGCAATGGAGGAACTGGTAACAACTTATAAACATGCAGATGAGGCCAGGTCTGTCTGGCACATTCCACTGCATATAACATGGTATGCACTGACTGAAGGAAGAGTCAGGGCTTTAGCTAATGCTGGGGTGATTGAGGAGGGGGTCAGAGAAAAGTAGCAGAGGGGTAGGTTGGGCAGGGCTGTCCAGAGCTTTATAAAGGCCCCAGGCAATATTTGATTTGCTACAAGCTATAACAGTGTCTCCTATTGTGTGGGCCCTGACTGTTTATGGCTCTCAGGTCCTGGGCTTCTCCAAGCATTTGCCATTGGAGTGGAAAGGATCCCACTGCACAATGTCTATGCTCTCAATAGATCTTTGCGTGCCATTGGTGCACTGTCACTAGCAGATGGTGAGCTAATTAGAAGCTATTAAGGGCTTTGAGAGTGTGTGTGAGAACCAGGCTGGTTGTTGGACCTTGGTGCTCAGGGCCCTCAAGCTGTGGCCACTGCCCCAACCAAAGCCTCGCCCTGCTGGGTGTGGGAGAGAGGGGGCAGCCCTGTGGAACCAGGCACCATGGGGAGAGAGGGGGCACCCTGGGAAGACCAGGTGATAATGTAAAAGGACAATGGTTTTTGTATTATGCCTGAGTGAGTGCCATAGTGGGGGGGAAAGTTGGTGCTGCATACTTTCACATACCTAAGTATAATATATCCTGCATCACACAGCTCTCGGGGGGCGAGGTGCTGTGCTGTGTGGGTCTGAACTGGGCTTGACCCACTAAGACCGCATCAGTGAGATGGGTGGCAGGGGTCAAGGGTCACAGCACAGCCACAGGAGGATGCTCATTAGCTGCCTTTCAGAGGGCAGCCTGCTGCCTGCATGTTGATTCTCAGGGCTCAGTGGAAACCTATAATCTATATGCTGGCAATGGCATTAGCCTGAAATCTACGAGTGGAATAATAACTCAAACAAACTGGTTACCAGGCTAAAATGGCATCAAATTCAGCTGAAGATGGCATCTAATGTCATAACGCCATCGCATTTATGCACAATTCTAAAGCATATCAGATTGCTGAAGAACTCAGATTGATAGAACAACTTTTTTCAAGTCTAAACTTGGCATGAATGATAAGATTGGACATAATACATCTTCCTTTTTTGGATGTACCTTGAAATATCCCACTCAAGTAGAAGTACTGTTATTTTAATGACATTTTACTCAAGCAGAAGTAAAATCAAGTAAAAGTACAAAGTAACTCATTTAAAAAGTACTCAGAGTAAAACTAATTTAGTTACTTTTAAAATAAAAACATTGACTTTGATAATTTGCTAATTTCGCTACGGTTACCTGAACATTGTTACACATTACCTTTTCCATGCATTCAATTGAAAAAGGAAGAGAGAAAATGTATGTATAGTAGGAACTAAGTTAATGTCTTACAAGGCACATCTGTATGTAAGAAAACTAAGATTTGTAAAAAATATACTATTAAACTTTGAAAATAAATGTAACATTAAAATCAATTCTATTTATTGATCAATTAAAATGAAATACAAAATAAAGTGCATTAAAAATAAAGTTGCCAGACTTTAATATACTGTACTTTAGTACTCACAAACTCCCTCTTTCACTCACTCACAAGGAGTGGAAAGAGTACGGAAATATCATACTCAAGTAGAAGTACTGTTACTTTATTGAAATTTTACTCAAGTAGAAGTAAAATGACTGACTTTGAAAAATACTCTAAAAAGAACAAGTACTCAGAAAAGCTACTCAATTACAGTAATGAGAGTAGTTGTAATTTGTTACTTTACACCTCTGTGTCTGGCTTATACGTAACTACTGATTTACGTAATACAATTACTAACTGGTTAGGGAGCCGGGATTCCTGTTATGCCCTGTCATTCACACCAGAGTGTATTGTGGGACAGAGATGAATATCAATGCAGACCAAGAAATTGTCCTGGATGAGACTATTCTATTTGATATACACAGGGAGTAAAGACAGAAAGCTATGCAGTATTCTGTTCAGAGCCTGTCCTATATTTGCAGGCCTTTTATTAAAAATGTAAATTGAAATAATAATAATACATGTTTTATTGTCACATACACCGGATAGGTGCAGTGAAATGTGAAAAGTGAAAGGCTTAGTGAAGATTGACATCTTGAAAGCCCTTATAATCTTCTGACCCTAACCTAAATGACCATCACAATGTGTTTCTGACACCAGATGTCAATGGTTGGTGTCCATCTCAGTTTAACCTGGGGAACATAGACCCCTATGTGTGGCTCATCCCCATCCAAGCTGCACTGCGTGCTGGTGCGTAGCATCAGCCCACGCAGAGAAGAAGTGTTCCCCTTTACTTAACACCATCAATGTTTTGCTCTACTGTGGGAATTGTGCTCAAATCAACGCCATATTAGCCACTTTCAATGTAACATACGAAAACAAGACGAACTATGCAAGACTTATGCAAAACTAACTGTACAATAAATTTCTTGTAGGCAGAGCACATTGGAGTAGGATTGAATTGTATTGACAGGCACGACTCAGGCCTGCACTCTACACAGACCCGTGCGCAATAACCAATCAGAGCTGCAGTAGGCCTATATGCAAACAGCCATTGCCATATATGGATCTGTGTCATTCACTTTAAGGATCCGCCCCTTTTCCCCAATTTTCCCTTAAAATTACATACCCAAATCTAACAAGGATATGCATATTCTTGGTACCATTTAAAAGGAAAAACGTTGAAGTTTGTGTAAATGTGAAAGGAATGTTGGAGAATATAACACAATAGATCTGGTAAAAGACAATACAAAGAAAAAAAAAACGTTCTTTTGCATTTCTTTGGTGCCATCATCTTTGAAATGCAAGAGAAAGGACATAATGTATTATTCCAGCCCAGTTGCAATATATATATATATATTGGCTACCAGACAGCAGCAGTGTATGTGCAACGTTTTAGGTTGATCCAATGAACCATTGCATTTATGTTCAAAATGTTGTATCAAGACTGCCCAAATGTCCCTAATTTGTTTATTAATAACTTTTTATGTTCAAAATTGTGCACTCTCCTTAAACAATAGTATGGTATTATTTCACTGTAATAGCTACTGTAAATTGGACAGTGCAGTTAGATTAACAAGAATTTAAGCTTTCTGCCAGTATCAGATATGTCTATGTCCTGGGAAATGTTCTTGTTACTTACAACCTTATGCTAATAGTATTAGCCTACGTTAGCTGAACCATCCTGTGGAAGGGACACCGATCCCGAAGAAGTTACTACACTGTGTTTAGAGCATGAGCGGTCGCGGGTAGATGCGGTTGTTTTGAGATCAAAGCGAGAGCTGCATGTTGCCTTTCCCCCCTCTGATAACCAGGTGGTGAATCGCATCTCTGCATGTCTGGCAGACATATCAGTGTGGATGACGGATCACCACCTCAAGCTGAACCTCGGCAAGACGGAGCTGCTCTTCCTCCCGGGGAAGGACTGCCCGTTCCATGATCTCGCCATCACGGTTGACAACTCCATTGTGTCCTCCTCCCAGAGTGCTAAGAACCTTGGCGTGATCCTGGACAACACCCTGTCGTTCTCAACTAACATCAAGGCGGTGACCCGTTCCTGTAGGTTCATGCTCTACAACATTCGCAGAGTACGACCCTGCCTCACGCAGGAAGCGGCGCAGGTCCTAATCCAGGCACTTGTCATCTCCCGTCTGGATTACTGCAACTCGCTGTTGGCTGGGCTCCCTGCCTGTGCCATTAAACCCCTACAACTCATCCAGAACGCCGCAGCCCGTCTGGTGTTCAACTTTCCCAAGTTCTCTCACGTCACCCCGCTCCTCCGCTCTCTCCACTGGCTTCCAGTTGAAGCTCGCATCCGCTACAAGACCATGGTGCTTGCCTACGGAGCTGTGAGGGGAACGGCACCTCCGTACCTTCAGGCTCTGATCAGGCCCTACACCCAAACAAGGGCACTGCGTTCATCCACCTCTGGCCTGCTCGCCTCCCTACCTCTGAGGAAGTACAGTTCCCGCTCAGCCCAGTCAAAACTGTTCGCTGCTCTGGCACCCCAATGGTGGAACAAACGCCCTCACGACGCCAGGTCAGCGGAGTCAATCACCACCTTCCAGAGACACCTGAAACCCCACCTCTTTAAGGAATACCTAGGATAGGATAAAGTAATCCTTCTAACCCCCCCCCCCCTTAAAAGAGTTAGATGCACTATTGTAAAGTGGTTGTTCCACTGGATATCATAAGGTGAATGCACCAATTTGTAAGTCGCTCTGGATAAGAGCGTCTGCTAAATGACTTAAATGTAAATGTAAATGTGTGCACATTTGTTCATATTCTTCACTAGTTAGTGAGTTATTAGCCCAGTTATAGCTAATTTCTAGTCAACAATGGGTGAGTGATTGCTTCATACAAGAGCACAAAATGTGTGCATTTCTAGACATCTTTGAAAAGCAAGTCAGGTAAAGAGCTATTTTTTGTCTTAAAGGGGCAGTGTTGTATTTTGAGATGGTCTTGATGAAGCTATGTAGCCAATAGGCAGAGGGTAGAATAATTTGTCTGATTCTATGTAATAATGGCATGGGAATAATAATGCATTTTATTTTGTACAGTGGGTTCTTGCATCAAACAACACAACATTTTCAGTCACTTCCTTGTCTGAAGGACAAGTGGATAAACAGGTTAATGTCAAGCCTTGCATGTTTTTTTCAAAAGTGTCATGGAATGTAGACCTACATTGAACACCACACATTCGCTGCTCCTATAGGCTAAATGATAGAACAGCTATTTCCATGTAAACATGTTATGGGATGCATTTTTCTTCATTGTTGTTGATGGTAGGCCACTCACATTATGATAAAATAGCCAAAGTAGCCTACTTGGCCACTGTTGAAAATGTAACTTAAAGCGGGTACAGCCTCAGTGCTCATAGTAACTGTACGCCAGAAGTTGCACAGAATTCACAATGTTCAAGTTTGCGCTCAGCAGACTTGAAATTTGCTTAGTCAGAGTAATATGCTAAAACCGAAGTGAGTAATGCCAGCATGTTAAGGCTGTCTTCACCAAGTCCAGGTTCCCAGGGCCTCAGTTTGGCTATGGGCGAGGCTCAAGGCCCCACCCCCTCGGAACGCTCAGCACACCTGCTCACAGGAGATGTTATCAGTCAAGAAGGAATGGTGAGAAAAGGAAAACCACAGATGTAGCTTTCAGCTAAATGGGACATGCCTCAAAACGCATCTTTATGCCTAGCAGCTCTGTCACAGCTGTTTACTGACATGTTGATATAATGTACACAGAGGTTAAACTGTGGTAACGTCACAGCTGGAGTTGAACTTTGACCAATTATGGAGTGAGAAAGTCAGACATCCACAATAAATAATATGCAGATATGATTAGCAAGCATGAGATTAGTCTGGCTGACACCAGCTCTCAATGTCACAGCTTGCTGTGCAGTCAAGTGGGTCACGCGTCAGCCAGGCTAGCATTAGGAATAAAGGATTTTCCCCAAGGTCAGTCTAATATACAATACACTGAGTATACCAAACATTAGGAACACCTTCCTAATATTGAGTTTCACCCCCCTACCCCCCTTTTGCGCTCAGAACAGCCTCAATTCGTCGGGCATGGACTCAACAAGGTGTTGACAGCATTCCTCAGGGATGCTGGCCCATGTTGACTCCAATGCTTCCCCCAGTTGTGTCAAGTTGGCTGGATGTCCTTTGGGTGGTAGACCAGTCTTGATACACACGGGAAACTGTTGAGCATGAAAAACCCAGCAGCGTTGCAGTTCTTGACACAAACCGGTGCGCATGGCACCTACTATTATACCCAGTTCAAAGGCACTTAAATCTTTTGTCTTGCCCATTCACCCTCTGAATAGCACATATCCATGTCTCAATTGTCTCAAGGCTTAGAAATCCTCCCATTCATCTACAATGATTGAAGTGGATTTAACAAGTTACATCAATAAGGGATCATAGCTTTCAATTGGATTCACCACCTGGTCAGTCTATGTCATTGAAAAAAGCAGGTGGCCTCAATGTTTTGTACACTCAGTGGATAAACAGTGCATTCGGAAAGTATTCAGACCCCTGGACTTTCTCCACATTTTGTTAGGTTACAGCCTAGTTTTTTCCCCCTCAACAATTTACACACAATACCCTACAACAGGTTTTTAGACATTTTTGCAAATGTATTAAAACGAAAAAACTGAGATATGACATTTACATAAGTATTCAGACCCTTTACTCAGTACTTTGTTGAAGCAACTTTGGCAGCGATTACAGCCTCGAGTATTCTTGGATTTGACGATACAAGCTTGGCAAACCTGTAGTTGGGGAATTTCTCCCATTCTTCTCTGCAGATCCTCTCAAGCTCTGTCAGGTTGGATGGGGAGCGTCACTGCACAGCTATTTTCAGGTCTCTCCAGAGATGTTCGATCGAGTTCAAGTCCGGGCTCTGGCTGGGCCACTCAAGGACATTCAGAGACCCAAAGCTACTCCTGCGTTGTCTTGGCTGTGTGCTTAGGGTCGTTGTCCTGTTGGAAGGTGAACCTTCGCCCCAGTCTGAGGTCCTGAGCGCTCTGGAGCAGGTTTTCATCAAGGATCTCTCTGTACTTTGCTCTGTTCATCTTTGCCTCAATACTGACTAGTCTCCCAGTCCCTGCCGCTGATAAACATCCCACAGCATGATGCTGCCACCGCCATGCTTCACCGTAGGAATGGTGCCAGGTTTCCTCCAGATGTGACGCTTGGCATTCAGGCCAAAGAGTTCAAACTTGGTTTCATCAGACCAGAGAATCTTGTTTCTCATGGTCTGATAGTCCTTTAGGTGCCTATTGGCAAACTCCAAGCGGGCTGTCATGTGCCTTTTACTGAGGAGTGGCTTCCATCTGGCTACTCTACCATAAAGGCCTGATTGGTGTAGTGCTGCAGAGATGGTTGACCTTCTGGAAGGGTCTCCCATCTCACAGAGGAAATCTGGAGCTCTGTCAGAGTGACCATCGGGTTCTTGGTCACCTCCCTGACCAAGGCCCTTCTCCCCTGATTGCTCAGTTTGGCCGGGCGACCAGCTCTAGGAAAAGTCTTGGTGGTTCCAAACGTCTTCCGTTTAAGAATAATGGAGGCCACTGTGTTCTTGGGGACCTTCAATGCTGCAGAAATGTTTTGGTCCCCATCCCCAGATCTGTGCCTCGACACAATCCTGTCTCGGAGCTCTAGGGACAATTCCTTTGACCTCTGACATGCACTGTCAACTGTGGGACCTTATATAGACAGGTATGTGCCTTTCCAAATCATGTACAATTAATTAAATTGACCACAGGTGGACTCCGATCAAATTGTAGAAACATATCAAGGATGGAAGAAAAGTGTGCAAAGCTGTCATCAAGGCAAAGTGTGGCTACTTTGAAGATTCTCAAATATAAAATATATTTTGATTTGTTTAACACTTTTTTTGCTTACTACATGATTCCATGTGTTATTTCATAGTTGTGATGTCAGCACTATTATTCTACAATCTAGAAAATAGTAAAAATAAAGAAAAACAATTGAATGAGTGTGTCCAAACTTTGGACTGGTACTGTATATTAATATATATATATATTTGTTTTATTTTGTTTGTCACTTTCCCTCAGATATCATACTAGAAACTACAAACATGTATCTCTACCCCATGGCAAAAATTAGTAGAATTGCATGAAACAAGTCATAAAATTGCAACATTTTCTCTACGCCCCATGTCAAAATGTGTAGAATTGCAGGATATTATCTCTAAAACTTCCATTTTCTCTCTTCACTGTCAAGGGGGTTGTGGGTACGCAGTCCCACGGTCCACTGTGGTCGCTCATGATGATTTCAGATTTTTTTGTGGCTGCCATCAAAATTGTGTTGTTAATGTTTTGTATACTCAGTGTATATTACCGTATGACCTCAAACACACACTCATCCTCAGCAGCCCTACAGTATGTCACTCTGTACATCCGACATCCGTGCCTGTACCCCCTGCACAGCACACCACAACAAGTCACTCAGCACATAAGGAGCTAGATAAGTCTATGCAACAGGAAGAGCCTATATCTACATTGCTACACCAGCAAAGCATCATCAATCTACAGTACACCTGTATTCAAAAACATATTGCCTTCCATTAGATTTATTGAAATTATGCTGAAATATGAACACAAACTAAGGCTGTGGACAAAAGGTATCACTGCAGTGAAAGTAATAGATAGGGCCAACACAAACGGCTGTAAATGGCGGTGGCAACTGGCAAATATTATTGGAATGTCTTTCCTCCTTATTTGGCTCCTGAGTGGCGCAGTGATCTAAGGCACTGCATCTCAGTGCAAGAGGTGTCACTATAGTACCTGGTTTGAATCATGGCTGTATCACATCTGGCCGTGATTGGGAGTCCCATAGGGCAGCGCACAATTGACCCAGCGTTGTCTAGATTTGTCTGGAGTAGGCCATCATTGTAAATAACAATTTGTTCTTAACTGACTTGCCTAGTTAAATAATGGTTACATTAAAAAAAATGTTTTTGCTTAAGATGTCCGCATGCTACAGTTCAGCTGGCGCCTAGCTGAACTCGGCTAGCCAAACCGAACTAGTGTGCTCGCATACTCCCTTAAAATACCTTGCTTGAAATAAGGAGAAAAAACGGCAGTACTGTTTGTCCATTTTGAGAAGCCGTACCCAGTAATCACTTCCTCAAAATAGTCTGAATGAATCAAGAAATCTGTCATTAATTTTTAGTTTTTGCAGAGGAGATCTTAGTAGCGTAATTTTACATCTAACTAAGATGTTTGGTGCAGTATTTCTCAATGAAAAAATGTGCATGAAAAGAGTTGTCTCTCGTTGAATGACAACATAGACTTTACTGAAGAATCCCTACTGTTGAACAATCACTGACGAAGGGGCGTAGACTTCGGCTCCGAACTTCAGCTTGCCTCCAGAAAAACATTTGTGTGCCCAAACAGAACAAAAAAAGTCCAAAACCTCACAAAATGTTGTCAAAATATATATGCACAAACTCTTCCGAACTGTTTCGGCTGGGATGCATGGTGGACGCTTTTAGCTTCTCTCGCTCTCTGTTTCCTGTCCACAGTCTGCAGCCGGGTGTTACTCCCTAAAAAAAAAAAAAAAATGAAATAAAGAGGTTGAGAGATCAAAAGTCCCCACATTTCCACCACTGACAATTCATATAATTCAACTAACAACCAACTGCTTCCAAACCACAGTGTGTCACAACAAATCTGGGAGGTTCCAACAACAGAGAAGTGAGAGAGAAGAGCGAGAAAACATTTTTACACCTCAATTAGTAGTAGCCAGTTGTAATGATTCACTACAGAAAGAACCTCCTCTCTGTCAGTTAAAATCAGGATCTAATCTGTTTCACTTTTCTCTGTCCCCCTCCCCTGGCCCTCCCCTCGCCTTGATGTGCAGTAAACAAGATTAAAAGGGCCCAGCTGTGTGGAGTTATTGTTGGTGTCAGTAGGAAGTGCTGATAGCTGTTGCAGCTGAACAAAAGCTGGATGAGAGAGCAGAGGGGCGCTCCAGATTCACTGGCTCCAGACGAGATTTTCCCCCACAATCCTTGCTCTGCACTCCCATTGTTTCAGACCACTGGCGCTCCCCATCCCCAACATGACCTGAGAAATAGGACGGAGGAAGAACAGGATGTCACTCTCCTCAGGCACAGCTCTCTCTGCATGCTGGTGAAGAAGAGTTTTACAAAACTAGTATAAGCAAAAGCAGGGAATTTGTTTAAGAGGGTTGTCCAGGGGAGAAAATCTGACATATTAATTACACTTCCATAAGCAATTACATGCTCATTATAAGGATGCATGCTTTGGTTAAAAAAATATATGTTTCTCATGCCATATTTTAACATGGTGAATTACCCATTCAAACCACAGATTTTTTTGCTAACAATTTTCTCCATTTTCACTTTGTATTTTCATGGCTTCTCTTGTTTGGCTCTCTGTCTCCAAATGAATTGCAAGTTTGTTGCAAACAGCACAATATCCAAGTATTTGTTAAATTTTTTTTATCATGCAGACATCTCATTCTGGTGGACTCTACAGACAGCCAGAGACAGACACTGAAATAGCAACATTGTAATTTGTTTTATATATGTGTGAAAGATACAATGTAGCCTATGCATGGATACAACGTTTTACTTGAGGAATTTTATTAGACAAATTAAGGGGCGGGCCTAACTGAAGGAATTCAGGAACTATCAATGCAAATTCAAAGCCTTCTGTCTTTTTTTATTTCACTAGCCTTTGGAATTTGAGCAAGCTAGTGACAATGGCAGTTTGCAGGTGTGGGGCGGTAATCTCTTCAGAGTGGTTTAACTTGATAAATGAAAATGAATGCCGATTTTGGGCAGCCAGTTCTCAGGGTTTGCGCTGCGCAGGTGAATGGGGGAGTGCAAGCTCGTTGTTTGCGGTCTCCATGGACACCGCCCGCGCGGCGCCAGGTTGACAGCCGTCAGGGACTTCATGAATGGGTGACGTCATGGCACTGGCGCCTGCCAGTCTGCTTCGGCTTGTTTGGACAATCTGGGGAAGATTCAGTTCAGAGCAGAGCAATGCTATTTCAATGCCGCACTCACACACACCGCCCAGCGCACAGTGGGAACATGTGAAAGAATCTGTAAAATGATTCATTGGAAGACTAATTTAAGAGGAACGGGAGGATTTAGGCTTAATGTGTGAAATATGCAATTTGTAAATTGAAAGAGATTTATTGCATAGGCTAAGCTATGTGGATCCATGAGATTCGTGTTCTCATGAAATGCAAGTTTTAATAGATTTTAACTTTTTTAATTCTACAATTCAAGTCATACGATACAATACTACAAAATACTACAAAATACTGCTAAATTGCTAAATTGTAATTACTTCGCCACTATTGGCCTATTTATTGCCTTACCTCCTTACTTCATTTGCACACACTGTATACAGATTTTTCTATTGTGTTATTGACTGTACGATTGTTTATCCCATGTGTAACTCTGTGTTGTTTTTTTTATCGCATTGCTTTGCTTTTTCTTGGCCAGGTCGCAGTTGTAAATGAGAATTTGTTCTCAACTGGCCTACCTGGTTAAATAATGGTGAAATAAAATAAAAATCAAGCAGCCAAATTAGATGATTCCTTTGCCTATATTGGATACGCTTTGTTGAAAGGCCATATGATGATGCAACTTTAGTTTATAATAAGATTTTATATTATTATGCACTTTTCCATTTGGTAAAAACGTAATATTTCTACTTAAGCAAATAAAAAAAATAAGCACTTTGATTTGGGGTAAGAAATTATTATGCACAGCTGGAATGAGCAGAATGCTTAGGTTGGCTACTCTATTTCATCGAGATTATAAAAGAACTGGAATTTAAAAAATATAAAGAAATCACCAATAAAAAAACTATATTGTTGTGACAGGTCTGGCCATTTACCGTATGATTGAGTTCAATCGGTCTACTCAGTTAAGGCTACAATTAAAAACCTATTCATGTAGTAATTGCAGCATTCTTCATGAATATGCCCCCCACCCATGTCTCCGGGCGGTCTCTACACCTGCAGAGTCCGCGGGCGACGGACAGCTGGGTTCCCACACAGGACACCATGAAAAAAAAGCACACATTTGTTTCCATTTGTAACACCATCATTTAGCAGATTGTAAAGATTGATAACACCCGGTCTCTATTGGTAGAGAGAAGACTGGAAACCCGCCCCTCTCTTGCAGCTGGGAGTTTCTCATTGGTCCAACCCTTCAAATGTTCCCGCTTTGGTCACTCCCCGAACCCTCTGGAAAGATAAATTCAGCCTGAGTTCACCTCCGCCACAAACTGTCAAGTAGGCTACAAACTTAACGTTTGAAACGCTCACGAGGATATCACATGAACTTTTCTAACAGAACTAGCAGGTATTTACCTATTTTTTGTTGTTGTACATTGTAGCAGAAATATTTAGCCTATATTTTTGCTTTTCAAGACGACAAAATAAGAAAATGAAAGTTGTCGGATCTACCTGCGCCCTGAAAAACACTGAGGATGTGGTTCGTTGTCTCTCGGAGCAGAGTATGACCATCTCCAAGTGTAAGATCCCACTGTTGGACGAGCAGATGAGTGTATTTCTGCAGGACATGAACAGCTGCTACAGCAAACTAAAGGAGCTGGTGCCCACTCTGCCAGCCAACAAGAAAGCCAGTAAGATGGAGATTCTGCAGCATGTCATCGATTATATCTGGGACCTGCAGGTCGAGCTGGACACACCGGGCAAGCAGCAGATCTCCGGTGCAACCCGCACTCCTCTGACAACCCTCAATGCAGAACTCGCCAGCATCTCTGTGGAGGTATGTATACAAAACAATTGCAGCAAATGTATTGTTGCCATAGGCCTGTTACAGATTCAAGGGTAAAATGAGACCCCTGCATATTCCTGTGCTAAAATCAAGTTCTGTGTCAAACTTACCATTATCCATTACTCTTATTTTTCACAGAACGGATGCGCTGATGACAGAATTCTCTGCCGTTGATCAAGGAAGCAACAGAACGAATCATTAGCAGAAAGAACGATGTTGCCAGCCATGCATGACATGTCGTCGCATCTTATGTCTTACATCCAGCAGTGGAACGACGTGGAAGTCCATGATGTGCATAGATAGACATTCAGGAGTTGAAACTACGAAGTGTCAGGTCAGCGGCGCTGTCCCCAAGCAGCCACAGGTGTCCTGCTGTCGCCATGAAGACAAGTGTGCTGGTCGACCTGAGGATGACAATCAACAACAATGCATCCTAACCCAACGAGCTCTTAGATGTTGATACATGTTGGACTTTATGTGAAAGAATCTTTCATTCCATGTTCGATTTCTATTTTCTGTATTTTGTTCGTCATACCTAGAAAATATGTATATATTTTTTGCAAAAAAAAAGTAAATTTCTCAGATTGAGCTATATTTGTATTGTATATTACAATGATGCAGATGTGATCCCAATATTGTTTTTATAACAATGTACTTATGGTGTTTTTATTAAAACAGATATGGTAGATGACTGTTTCCTGCTCCTTTTTCTTCATTCTTTAGTTTGAAACTTGTGAATAAACACACACGTTGATAGCTGTAGCCTTCTACCTTGGTTTAACTTTTAACAGTTACATTTCCACACAGAGCGTCGTTTTAGTAGGCATGGAAAATTACAATGAGTTCAATCAACAGAACCATGTATTTGGATCTACTAAGCAACCAAATCATGACAACAGTATGTTGTTGACCATGCACGATGAAGGTGATGACAATTATTGCATTGACACAAGTTTAATTTGTCGCGTTCAGTTTCCAGCAGGTATAAACGGTACAGCGAAATGTTTACTTGCAAATTTCCTCAAAAGTGCCGTACAAATATCAATATAATTAAAGGCAAAAGTAATCAAGTATGAGTAAAACATTTGTCCTTCTGACAACTCACTGCCATATTGAATCGATGGATATTTACTCACACTAATTCAGAGTATGACAACGTTAATGAGATACATATATGCTTAATGTTACTTACACAGCTTATAACACTTGTATATTATCCAAACTATTCTAAAATTAATACGTGAGCATACAACATAAGCTAATCTATTCAGGTTTCTATAATATACCTACACCGTTGTGTACCTCTATAGGCCTACTTATAATTTAACTATAAAACTGCCTAATTGAAATAACCTACCAAGGCATTCAGCATAGCCCTCAAAAGTGGTTAATGTATATTAATGATATATACAGAATGATTTTGGTTTAGATTATGATAATTATTCATTTTCAACATTATCCAATATTATTTATGTTCTCATATTCACAGTTATTATAACTTTAGCCTACTATTCACGATCGCTCTCTCTCTCTCTCACACACACACACAGCGAGTCTCCTTTCTTGGCTGCGATCCCGGCCCATCTGCAGCCTGGCTCACGGATTACTGTTTGTTAATGTTTCAATCAGCTGTGCGCCGAGGAATGTGAGGCTATTTAACCTGAACTTCCCCAGGTGTGCGGCGGCGCCGCTCAGTCTGGGCCCGCCTGCCCTTTCCTGCCCTTGGCACGATGCTATCACATAAACACAATCCCACACTGACTCGGCTTTAAAACATTAGCGCCGCAGCTGTGCACACTGCACTGCAGGGGATTTAGAGCCGCGTTACATCTGGGAGAGGAAATAAATACAACTGTTGAATAGAGCCTACTATCTACCATAGATTTGTCCTGAGTCTCCTGAGCTATTTTAACTTGTGTTACTGAAATCCATGAATGAGGCATGAACATGAGAAACTAATGTGTTATTATAATGTATTGTGGTAAAAAGCTGAAACGGAAAAATAAACCGTATAAATGACTTGTCATCTCGTTTTACTGTATAATATCAATAGTAGGCATAGCCAATTACAACTGAACCTTGTTAGTTTATGTAATGCCAACCATGAGACTTTGGTAATGAATGTTCATTTTACACTTGGCATAACTGTTTACTCTTTGTAGGCTATAATATTACCCTGTTGGATATGAACATAACTAAGAAATAGAGCCAATTATCAATCTAAAATAAAAAGCAATGTGGCATTAAAACTAAATCATTATACATTTTTCAATACATCTGACATGCAGGTCCTCTCTTCAATAGTATTTTTTCTCTGTTCAATAGTAATTTTATCATACGACCGTATTATGAGTAGTCCTATTCAATAGTGTCTATTCCATTGTATTTAATTCTACTGTGCTGAAGTCTGATGAAGCAAGAAGACGCAAGGTCATATAGCGCTCTCTTGTGATGATACATGGATCGTACAGGCAGCCCCTTATCTTCTTTCCATAGCCAATCATTTGGTAATAAAGTGAGTGATACAATGTATCGAGTCTAGACTGGACACAGTGCAACATCGTAACCGTAAGCAGGGGCATGCGGCTACCCCAGAGCTCCAGACATGCCCTCTGTCCAGTTTGTGTGCACGAAGAGGGCCTCAAATATGGAATGCCCTGTCTAAATGTAGCCTGGTGTATCCAAGTCACATATACACATTTTAGACCTACTTTACCTCAGTTTGTGCACATTCAAAATAATACATTTAAAAAACTATATTGTTATAGCAAGCCTATCAAAGTATTGTATCAAAGATCTCTGGGTGAAAGCGCATCCCGGTTGGATAACCGTTTTACCAGTGATAGGGGCGCTGTTCTCTGTCCTGCTTGCAGTTTTCTGTTATTGAAAGAGGACAACAGCATGGGGGAAGCCGAGGTTGTTCCAGCCGACGAAAAACAGGCAGACTCGGGGATCAGTCACATCGAAGACTCGGTGGTATGGAGTCAAGAAGTCGAGGTGTGCCTGTTCCATGCAATGCTAGGTCACAAACCCGTAGGTAAGAATATAAAGTTAGCTAGCTAACCGTATGGTAGCTTGCTAACTCAACGTTAGCTAACGAGCCGTGTGTTGATCGTGTAGGCCTGAAAGCCCCAGGTTGTAGTGGAGACGTGACGCAGAAAACGAGACAAGAGCCCGCCACCCACAATCACAACAAACCCACCAACAAGTTAGCTAGCCAGCTTATTCACAGCTAGTTATCTACTCATAGCCAGACAATGACACATCTCAATGAACTCACACAATCAGTTACAATTTTAGCTTGCTAGCTAGCTAAACATCTGCATGTTCTCAAAGTGTGTTGGTCAAATGTATTCACTGAGATAGCGTTCGGTAGCAAGCCAATTGAACTTCCGGTCTGACATACACATCTGGAAATCATAACACAAACAGCTTCTCTTCCCAAAATCAAATGCTTTGCCTTTTTTTTTTTTTTTTTTTTTTTTTTAACCTGTCGTTAGCTTATTGTACTAGCTAAAGAAGAAGTAAACTAGCTATCTCTAGTTTTACTTTTGGCCAACATTGTTCATTGTTATGATCCATAACTAGATTTGAATGGTCTGACTATAGAATATTGAATCAGATTGTCAACCTACCACTTGGTCCGGAATTTCTTTCTGTAGGGGTAAATCGTCACTTTCACATGATCTGCATCCGGGATAAATTCAGCCAGAATATTGGGAGGCAAGTGTCATCAAAGGTGATCTGGGACCACCTGGGAACTATGTATGACATGTCAGCCTTGGTGAGTAAAGCATCATGATCGTTGTCTGGCATTTGTAATAGATTGTTATAGATTCACAGTCAGCCTTAATCTTTGTTTTTATGTAACACTGAACACTAATGATAAAGTCACACATTCTGTCCACTCCAGCATGAGTCTGAAATATTGCCGTTTCCCAACTCAGAGAAGAGCTTCAATCTTCCAGACGAGATTATTCAACAAGTAAAAGAAGGTAAAGACTCTTTTTTCAGAATCCACTATACTTACTCAAATGCTGAACTACTGGAAAGTCCATACTATCTCTCTTTCCGCCTCAAACAGGTAAACTGGTATCCGAGGACGACATGAAAGACGATTTCAAAGAAGAACGAGACCCCCCAGCCATGCATGAAGAAGGTTCTCTCTCATTCAGATACATTAGCTATGTTTCACCTCCTATGCCCCCCTCTTCCTCTCCTCTCCTCTTTCTCTCTGACGTGAGTCCGTGCATCTCTTCTCCTTTGGCACACAAAGCGACATCCCTCACCCTGGTCGTTTGTGTCTCGTTTTTAAAGGTCTGAGTCCCAGTATGGCTGCTGGCCAGGATTTTGAGAGGTATGGACAGAAGGACTCTTTCGATCTGTTCCAAAACTCCAGCTTGACCCCAGTACAGACCAGCTCATAACCAGAGGCTTCTTTAGAGTGACCACCCGCCTAGTGCACAAACAAATGTGCGTCTGTATTTTTCTCAGTTTCTCTTTTTCTCTCCTTTTAACTTTTTTTTGGTTTTGAAGACATTTTCAAGCATGGCATGTCGATTTTTGTTATAGTTCTATATTGTTTTGTTTTGATGGAATTTGATGACATAAGACAGAAGATATAATTGCATGTTTCAAATGGGTGGTGATGGGAAATGGAGGCTATGATTTAGTGCTCTTGAACCGGCCTTTTCTCTCTTCTATCATCATTCCTTTTCTTAAGACTATATGAATGTCACCTGTCTGTTGAACTCCACTCTGGTCCTCTATCCACCACTGTGCCCCTGGTCTATTGTACATGATATCCTTATTGGATGTACCCAGCAAACAGTACCGCCTGACACTAGAATAACAACTGGTTTAATTTGAGTCCACCATACCCTACCAAGTCACTGTAGTAGTTAGGGGCCGGGACGATACCAGTATCGCAATAGTATCATGGCAAGGAAACAAAACACAAAGCGGATGTAACTTCTTTAGGAAAACAGCACTAAGCTATAGCACACACTCTTTTACATACAGCAGGTTTTTAAAGGGCCAAAGAGTTTGTTTTTCTTCGTGTTTTCATTTTTGCCGTGGAAAAAATATAGTGATACTGGTATTGTCCCGGCCCTAGTAGTAGCAGTCACTTGATGCCTTCCTCACTGACCTGAGAGCAGATTTCGGAACTTGGACTGAGTGATGCAGAATCTTTTAAACTGTCAATCATTTGCAAAACCTCCCTCCCCTTACCTGAAAACTCCCCCTCATCTTCTCTTTCTCTCCTTGTCTCTCTCAGGCAGCAACTCCTCGGTGAAGATGACAGAGAGGATGGGCAGCAAAGACAAGGACAGAGAAAGAGACCGAGAGAAGGGTTCCGCTGAGGGCGGCCCGGGGAAGGAGGCAGCAGACAAGAGGAAGAGGAACCGTGCCACTGAGAAGGTGTTCAACTCCAGCAGCAACCCCTCCAGCCCCGGTGGAGCCAAGCGGAGAAGGACCTAGGCCAAGCCACCAGGAGGCGCCCTCCAGATATCATCCACTGCAGAGAGCAGGAGACACCAGGGAGAGGAGGAGAGACCTGGGACTGAAGAGACTCATCTGTGAAGCCTGGAGGGAAGAGGGGGGAGAGAATGACAGGAGAGTGACATTTTATGAGTAATAGATAATAGAGCTATTTGGACAATGCTGAATTTGTGGACAGGTATCCAGGATACCTCATGAATAACTTTTAAGCCCACAGAAGCTGCAATTTTAGTATGTTGTGTTTTCTCAGAACAACTAGAAGGATGTAGCATTCCCTGTTGCCACACAATCTCTGAAAACCACACCGCAAAAGCAGTGTGATGACTACAACACTGAATCGTATCGGTCATGATGATCAATATACTGTCACAGCATCTGGTATATTTGGACCATCCCATCCCACCAGTCCTCAGCTGTGCTGTGGATCAGAGGCCAGCATGACAGTTTACTAATATTGACACAATTCAAGCTGATGCATATCAATGCTTCTGCACTGACGTCAGAATAAGTGTAATGGTACTAGTGCTTGTGTTATGTGAAGTTCTCTTGTTTGGCTTTGGAGAAATGCTGGACTACTAAATCACATCAATACACTGTATGTGACTGGCTGGACGCTTGCATTAATTGATTGTCATTTTTTTTAGTTCTGAGCTGTTACAAGTGGTTATAAACAAATGTATAGAGCTACTCATGGTAGTGTACCTCGTCCACCTCTTCTAGTGACTGCCAACCAGATTGTCATTGTGCCTCCTTATATCTGTATAAACTGTAGTTGCCAGTGGTGCAAAATGTTGGTAATTTTCCTCTTCATTTTTCTACAGTCATTATTTAATGAAATTTTGTCCTTGGGGATTATTGAATCTGCATAATTGCTCAAAATTATTTTTTGTCTGTCTCAATGACTGACTTCTCAGAATCAAATAAAACAATGTGTAGCTGTAGTCTCCATCCATGTGAGATATGTTATTTTGTTTGTCTATTTATTTGACATGTTCCATTTTAAGGCATATGTCCCATTAAATATGAGTTTGTACTAAGTTTGTGAATGGTTCATTAATTCAACAGTGTACTCTAATGGAGTGTTATGATGTGTAGTATTTGTTCATTGATATCTCCCCAAAAGGATTTCCCTTAGTATGTCTTGTCTCTGAACTTCCTGGTGCTCACTCGGGATGCATTTACTAAGCAACATGACTGTTTTTATTAAACGAGTATCTGTCAGGGTGATAGGCCAGTGACTAAACACTTCTCTGTACCACACATTAATCTTTGATACCCCATCACATTGCAGCAGAATATTTAAGTAGGTTTGTTTGTTAGGACTCTAATTGTAGCGCGCCATACCATTGTAATGAATTCATACTAATTCAAAAAAGATTTTACATGGCTAATAAGGAGTTACTTTACTAACAGTTTTTGAGTTTCCAGTATGATATCTGGTATCACCCCCTCTCTTTTGTGTTAGTTGTTCTCCCTGTCACATTTGTAATGTTTAATGTGTTCAATATCCATTCTTTCCTCTACTGCAGTCCATCCCATGACATTCCAGGATGGGAAAGGAGAAAGTCCCATCAACATTGTGGTGATTGGTCATGTGGACTCAGGGAAGTCCACCACCACTGGACACCTCATCTACAAGTGTGGGGGCATTGACAAGAGGACCACTGAGAAGTTTGAGAAAGAGGCTGTAGAGGTGAGGCCAGTGTGGATTAGTAGCTCTGCATAATCAGTGCTTGACAGCTCTGCTAAACCACACAATGAAGAGGAAGACTGTCTTCATCTATGATTCACTGTTATTATAACAAGGGGTTATAGGGTATAACATGTCCATGACTCAATTATAAATAATTTCTCTCTAACCTGAACAGTTTCTCATTCTAACTTATCTTTACCCTATCTCTCTGAACTAGATGGGAAAGGGCTCCTTTAAGTATGTGTGGCGCTGGACAAGCTGAAGGCAGAGAGGGAGCAGGGCATCACCATTGACATCTAGCTGTGGAAAAGTGTACAAAACATTAGGAACACCATGACATACACTATATATACAAAAGTATGTGGACACCCCTTTAAATGAGTGGATTTGGCTATTTCAGCCACACCTGTTGCTGACAGGTGTATACAATCGAGCACACAGCTATACAATCTCCTTAGACAAACATTGTCAGTAGAATGACCTTTCAACGTGACACCGTCATAGGATGCCACCTTTCCAACAAATCAGTTCTTCAAATTTCTGCCCTGCTAGAGCTGCCCCGGTCAACTGTAAGTGCTGTTATTGTGAAGTGGAAATGTCTAGGAGCAACAACTGCTCAGCCACGAAGTGTTAGGCCACACAAGCTCACAGAATGGGACTGCCGAGTGATGTAGCTCGTAAAAATAGTCTGTCCTCAGATGCAACACTATACTACCGAGTTCCAAACTGCACCTGGAAACAACGTCAGTACAAGAACTGTTTGTCAGGAGCTTCATGAAATGGGTTTCCATGGCCGAGCAGCCGCACACAAGCCTAAGATCACCATGCACTACGCCAAGCATCGGCTGGAGTGGTTTAAAGCTTGCCGCCATTGGACTCTGGAGTAGTGGAAACATTCTCTGCAGTAATGAATCACGCTTCACCATCTGGCAGGTCGACGGACTAATCCGGGTTTGGCAGATGCCAGGAAAACGCTACCCGTCTGAATGTATAGTGCCAACTGTAAAGTTTGGTGGAGGAGGAATAATGGTCTAGGGCTGTTTTCAGCATTCGGCCTAGGCCCCTTAGTTCCATTGTAGGGAAATCTTAACGCTACAGCATACAATGATATTCTAGACAATTCTGTGCTTCCAACTTTGTGGCAACAGTTTGGGGAGGGCCCTTTCCTGTTTCAGCATGACAATTTTCCCGTGCACAAGCGAGGTCCATATAGAAAAATGTATTGTCCAGATTGGTATGGGAGAACTTGACTGGCCTGCACAGAACCCTGACCTCAACCCCATCGAACACCTTTGGGATGAATTGGAACGTCAACTGCGAGCCAGGCCTAATCTCCTAACATCAGTGCCCAACCTCACGAATGCTTTTGTGTCTGAATAGAAGCAAGTCCCCGCAGCAATGTTCCAACATCTAGTGGAAAGCCTTCCCAGAAGAGTGGAGGCTGTTATAGCAGCATAGGTTGGACCAACTCCATATTATTGCCCATGATTTTGGAATGAGATGTTCGACAAGCAGGCGTCCCAATACTTTTGGTCATGTATTATCGTCTGACCAGGTGAATCCAGGTGAAAGCTATTATCCCTTATTGATGTCACGTGTTGAATCCACATCAATCAGTGTAGATGAAGGGGAGGAGACAGGTTAAAGAAGGATTTTTAATCCTTGAGACAATTTAGACATGGAATGTGCCATTCAGGGGGTGAATGGGCAAGACAAAATATTTAAGTGCCTTTGAACGGGGTACGGTAGTAGGTGCCAGGCGCACCGGTTTGAGTGTGTCAAGAACTGCCACACTGCTGGGGTTTTCACATTCAAAGGTTTCTTGTGTGTATCAAGTGTGTATCAAGAATGGTCCACCACCCAAAGGACATCCAACCAACCAAAGTTGGAATCATTGGAGTCAACATGGGCCAGCATCCCTGTAGAATGCTTCCGACACCTTCTAGAGTCCATGCCCCGACCATTTGAGACTGTTCTGAGGGCAAAAGGGGGTGCAACTCAATATTAGGAAGGTGTCCCTAATGTTTTGTACACTCAGTGTATTACATTACTATCATTGACGCGCCAGGGCACAGAGACTTCATCAACAACATGATCACAGGAACATCCCAGGTAAGGAGGTTAAAACCCTCACCTTAATGTTACCATTCCTCATCCTCACCATTCTTCTAAACCCTGACTCATTGATCTGACTGAGCCTAAACAATCCCCATGCCTGCTGTGTTGTACAGGCGGACTGTGCCTTGCTGATCGTGGGAGAGTTGGAGGCGGGCATCTCCAAGAACGGTCAGACGAGGGAGCATATCCTCCTGTCCTTCCCTCTGGGGGTCAAGCAGCTCATTGTAGGGATCAACAGGATGGACTCCACAGAGCAGCTCTACAGTGAGAAGCGCTATGATGAGATAGAAAAGGAAGTCAGTGCCTACAACAAGAAGATTGGCTACAACTCCAAAGCTGTGATCTTTGTGCCAATCTCCGGTTGGCTTGGGGATAACATGCTGGAGCAATCCCCCTCTCAAAGCTATAGTTGGTAGACAGTGTGTAATTCCTCAATACTCCACAAGATGTCCTCATGTTCATGTAAAATGCATTTTCCTGTTCCTCAATCAACTGATATCCCAACTTCCAAACAAATTCAACACTCATAAATCCATGTTGTTACTCTGTGTTGTCACTCTGTCCTCATTTCTTGGTTCAAAAGCTGGAAGCTGGACAGGAAGGAGCACCATGGCAACGGGATGAGTCTCCTGGAAACTTTAGACACCATCATGCCTCCGACTTAGCCCGCAGACAAACCCCTCTGCCTGCCCCTGCAGGACGTCTACAAGATAGGAGGTAGGGTTGCTACTCTAACACTAAACAAAAGTAATAGGCTAGTCTCGCAGGGATGGGCAACTAGCGGGAAACATGCGGCCCATGGCCCCCCTTTTGTATGTCGCCGGAAATAAATATATATAAATATACACTGAGTTTACAACACCTTCTTAATATTGAGTTGCACCCCCCCTTCACTTTTTTTCCCCAAATGTTGTTACGTTGCAGCCTTATTCTAAGATAGATTAAATCGTTTTTCCCCCTCATCAATCTACACACAAAACCTCATAATAACAAAGCAAAAACAGGTTTTTAGACATTTGAGCAAATGTATTAAAAATACAAAACTGAGATATGACATTTACATAAGTATTCAGACCCTTTACTCAGTACTTTGTTGAAGCACCTTTGGCAGCGATTACAGCCTCGAGTCTTCTTGGATATGACGATACAATCTTGGCACACCTGTATTTGGGGAGCTTTTCCCATTCTTCTCTGCAGATCCTCTCAAGCTCTGTCAGGTTGGATGGGGAACGTCGCTGCACAGTTATTTTCAGGTCTCTCCAGAGATGTTATATCGGGTCCAAGTCCATCCCACTCAAGGACATTCAGAGACTTGTGCTGAAGCCACTCATGCGTTGTCTTGGCTGTGTGCTTAGGGTTGTTGTCCTGTTGGAATGTGAACCGTCGTCCCAGTCTGAGGTCCTGAGCGCTCTGGAGCAGGTTTTCATCAAGAATCTCTCTGTACTTTGCTCCGTTCATCTTTGCCTCAATCCCGACTAGTCTCCCAGTCCCTGCTGCTGAAAAACATCCCCACAGCATGATGCTGCCACCAGATGTCACGCTTGGCATTCAGGCCAAAGAGTTCAATCTTTGTTTCATCAGATCAGAGAATCTTGTTTCATGGTCTGAGGGGCCTTTTGGCAAACTCCAAGCGGGCTGTCGTGCCATTTACTGAGGAGTGGCTTCCGTCTGGCCACTCTACCATCAATACCTGATTGGTGGAGTGCTACAGAGATGGTTGTTCTTCTAGAAGGTTCTCCCATCTCCCCAGAGGAACTCTGGAGCTCTGTCAGAGTGACCATCGGGTTCTTGGTCACCTCCCTGACCAAGGCCCTTCTCCCTCAATTGCTCAGTTTGGCCGGGTGGCCAGCTCTAGGAAGAGTCTTGGTGGTTCCAAAACTTCTTCCATTTAAGAATGATGAAGGCTACTGTGTTTTTGGGGACCTTCAATGCTTCAGACATTTTTTGGTACCTTCAAATCATGTCCAATCAATTGAATTTACCACATGTGGACTCCAATCAAGTTGTAGAAACATCTCAAGGATGATCAATGGAAACAGGATGCACCTGAACTAAATGTATAGTCTCATAGCAAAGGGTCTGAATACTTTTGTAAATATATAAATTATTTTTTATACATTTTTATTTATAATAAATTTGCAAAAAATTGCTTTGTCATTATGGGGTATTGTGTGTAGATTGATGAGGGAAAACATGTATTTTATCAATTGTAGAATAAGGCTGTAAAATAACAAAATGTGGAGAAAGTCAAGGGTTCTGAATACTTTCCGAATGCACTGTATCTGTGAAGGTCATCCGCAGTGGCCGCTTGGTTCACAGCTCAGGTCAAGGTCAAAGGCCATCCCTCTGGACATCTCAGACACATACAGTACTAAAGCCTGATATAAATAAATAATTGACCTATTTACATGAATTCATTTGTTCTCTCTGTCCCTGTCTCTCTCAGGTGATTATCCTGAGCCACCCAGGACAAATCAGTGCAGGCTTTTCCCCAGTCATTGACTGCCACACGATTGCCTGTAAGTTCGCTGAGCTCAAAGAGAACATAAACCACTGCTCTGTGAAAAAGCTGGAAGACATTACCAAGGCCCTGATGGCTGGGGATGCTGCCATTGTATAGATGGTTCCTGGGAGCCCATGTGCATGGAGAGATTCTCCAAATACCCATCCCTGGGTTAGTATACGTACACATGTTAACACATGTTAACAATAACTGTTAAACTAACTAACATCCACTGTCCTCAGCCATCTACAGCATAGCAGCCATATACCCATAGCAAGAGAATGGATTCTATTTCTCTTCCAGACTTGCCTGGCTAGCTGCCCTCTAATTCGTTCATGTCCCTCAGCAGCCCATGTGTGGTCAATTCATTGGTTATAATCAAATCTTAGGGACTGACATCCTTGTAAGAATCCACCTTTTGTTTGGGGAGCTGGCATGCTGTCTTCCACATCTTGTTCTAGTTCCAAAAGGGAGGCTGTTTGGGTTACACACAAACAGACAAGTCACCAAGGTGAAGCCCCCTTGGACATCTGGTTAATCTCAAACACTCTCTCTCTCTGATGATTGTGAGGTTGGAACATGGATTCATTAAGCAGCCATAACGCAGTCCAGGGAGCGGTTTGGTGGATTTCTCTGGAGTTGATTGGAAATATTTGCTGTGGTTCTGTCTGCAAACAATGGAAGAAATAATTGCATGTGTTTTTGAAGGCCTTGTCCACCCATGTGTGTTAGACCTAGAATGGTGGAGTGAGGGAGTATTGTTTTGTTAAAAAGAAAAATGCTGGGGCCTCCCGGGTGATGCAGTGGTCTAAGGCACTGCATCGCAGTGCTAGCTGTGCCACCAGAAACTCTGGGTTCGAGCCCAGGCTCTGTCGCAGCCGGCCGCGACCGGGAGGTCCATGGGGCGACGCACAGCGTCATGGGGTGATGCCTAGCGTCGTCCGGGTTAGGGAGGGTTTGGCCGGTAGGGATATCCTTGTCTCATCGCGCACTAGCGACTCCTGTGGCGGGCCGGGCGCAGTGCACGCTGACCAGGTTGCTAGGTGTACGGTGTTTCCTCCGACACATTGCTGCGGCTGGCTTCCGGGTTGGATGCGCGCTGTGTTAAGAAGCAGTGCGGCTTGTGTTTTCGGAGGTGTTCTCATGACCTGTACTTACATCCTCTGTGTTTGTTTTGAGGCCAGTGAAATGTTTGGGACAACATTTAGCTTTTGCAGGGGGGTGTTGAAAAGGGGCTTAATACAGTTGTATTCCAGAAACTAGGGTGTACTCGGGTGAAGCCCATGGGAAATAAAGAAATATAGTTTAAGTGAATTGGGGAGAGGAGGAAAAATGAACAAAAAGTGCTTTAAACTGCTGTTACATGTGCTGACATGATTAAAAGTCTAGTAAACAGTACCCTTCACGTTGTAGTTTATATGATAAGCTCATAGAAAGGGTAACACGCACCCACAGTGAAACATAAATTACTCAATATTGTTGTTTAACATCTCAATAATGATAACTTTCACAATGATTCGATTGGCTCCTCATCCTTAGTATTTAATATTGTTCAGTATTCTGCTCTTGTCTTGCATGATCTCTCTGATACTAAGTAGGCCTGCTACCCAGGTACCACTCACAAACTGATTCTGTTAAAATGTAACATGTTTCAAGTTAAACTGTAGTTTGTTTGTATCCTGTTTAGCGAATGTTTACTGTGAGTATTAATGGAGTTTAGACCATGAAACTGTGTGTATGCTAATTTAGAAAGGTTGACCTAATCAGATAAGAGGAAATTGCTTTGGATCAGAGAGAAGGGTCAGGCCCAGGATGAAGATGGACGGGGTGTGATTCTGACATCTAGCTAAACAAGAGAGGACCATGGACATTCCACAGGGGAAAGGAGGGGAAATCATTGGGGTCATAAAATGTACAGCTGGGGAGGTGACGCCTATAAGACGTGTTGTGAGCTTTCTAAATGTATGCACTCAGCTGATGGCATTCTTAGTAATAAACACTTGACACTTATCTTGAGCTTTTGGTCTCAATTCCTTATTGCATAGAGGTTGCAATAGCATTTTTCTTTTTATTTATTTATTGATTGATTGATTTTATTTTTTTACCCCCTTTTTCTCCCCAATTTCATGGTATCCAATTGTTAGCAGTTACTGTCTTGTCTCATCGCTACAACTCCCGTACGGGCTCGGGAGAGACGAAGGTCGAGAGCCATACAACTATATAGACATGCCCGGTCTACCTTTATGGGCAAAGAAGCAACCCCCCACTAAACATTATCACACTGTGATTAGTAAAGGTAAACAATAAAATATATACACATCTGAACATCTCTAATTGGTATCCTGATAAGAGCTTGGCAGCCCTAAAGTGTTAAAGGTTAGAATGTCTCTGGGCCTCCTCTGCCGGGCTGAACGGCGGGGGAAGGTCATGGGTGACCCCAATGAATCAGTGTCCACTTCGTTATGAGATGATTGAGTCTCTGAGCCCTCAGCTGTTTCCATATTTACCCCCATCCTCTCCGGGCTCTCTCTGAGGACTGGCTGGCACTCCTTCACAGTGAAGTTTCTATCAGTCTGACCCCGTTCCTCACTATTATCTGATACTTGCTGTGTGCTACTCTGTCTGCTCTCTTCATCCCTCGCTCTCTTCATCTTTTGCTGGGGTGGTTCCCTTCTCCACAGACCTCTACTGGGTGTTTCAACAGGTTCCTTAAATGGCAGAGAATTACATGACATTTACATTTTGCTGTGCAGAACCCTTTCCTGGTTACCACCACGTGTATTTGGTCCTCCCAGTGTGATCTTATCTTTCCCGGCCCCCCACGTTCTGACATGTTCCTCACCAGTACACGATCCCCTGAGACCAGAACCAAACTCATTTTCTTCCGATCGTAGTTGGCTTTTCCCTTTGCTGTTGATTTCTCCATGTTTCTAATTGCGATGTCATAGGCTTCCACCATCTGTTGCTGCCACCTCTTATGCATAATCCTGGTATGATTTCTCCTGTTCCTTTATCTGTAACAGAAGACAGGGTCAACAGGTAGCAGTGGAGCCCTTCCAAATAGCAGGAAATACGGTGAGAACCCAATAGCATCACTGGTGATACAATTATATGCATGAATGATCTTGTTCAGATAATCACACCAGTTGGCCTTTTTCTCTTCATCTAGTGTGCGCAACATTAACAATAGTGTACGGTTAAATCTCTCTACCGGATTCCTCTGTGGAGGATATGGAGAGGTTCTGGAATTGGCTATTCCGTACAGTTCTGCAAGGCTCTGAATAACTGATTTTCAAACTCTCTTCCCTGATCATGATGGAATTTTGACACAAAGCCAAACTTTGGGAAAAAATAACCGAAAAGCTTTTTTGCTGCAGTTTTCTGCTGCAGGTAGGCTTGTGCAAATTTTGTAACGTTATCTAAAATGTACTCGTAGCCCCCTCGGCTTTTCTCCAAATGCACATAGTCAATTGAAATCATCTGGAAAGGAGCTGTAGCCCGTATATGTTGCATTGGGGCCCTAGTTATTATACTGGGTTTCTTTTGTTTGATACACTTACACACTTTAGTGATAAGGTGTTCAATGTCATGTTGCATGCGCGGCCAATAAAAGCATTCTCGTGCTAAGTTCAACACTCTTTTTGTTCCTAGATGGGCCATTTCAGTGTGTAAGTACTTGTAAATCAGTGTTCTATACTGACTTGGTACCATAACTTGTGTCCTTTTTTCTGTTTCCCTTTGTAATAATCCCTCTGGTGAGACATGGAGCCTGTTCCACTCTTGCAGTAACTGTTTGACTTTGTATGACTCTTGTTGACATTGTGTTTGTTTAGGCTTAGTCGTTTGACCTTTCAATTCCAATATTCTCCGTACAGCCGCATCCTTTAACTGAGCCTGCATGAGATCATGTGGAGACAGTCGCTGTAACTGTTCCCCCCCCACCATGACAGCTCATCTTGCACTGATGGCCTTAGTGTGACCGTGGATATCCAAGTTACACATCATTCTGTTGTGTCTGAACATTATTGAATGTTGCTTTAACCGTCTGAGGTGAGTGTTTTTTGTGTGCATTCTTCCATGTAACGTTCAGCATGCAAAGGAGAGCGTGACAGAAAGTCTGCGTCAGTGTTTACCTTTCCAGGATGATACTTCAGTTTGAGATTAAAGTCAGACAGCTCCGCCACCCAGCAATGACTGGTGGCATTCTGTCTTGCTGTAGTTAGTACTTATGTCAAGGGGTTATTATCACTGTACACGGTCACAGAGGGAGCATAAAATAGTTCATCTCAGAACCACTCAGTCACTGCCCATTTGAGGGCCAAGAATTCCAGTTTCCCAGAGTGAAGGTGATAGTTTCTCTCTGCTTGTGTCAGGGTGAGGAGACATATCCAATGACCCTCAGTTTGCCACTTTGTCATTGGTATAACACACCTCCCAATCCCTCTTCAGAGGCATCAACGTGCAGGATAAAAGGCTCCTTGAAATCTGGGTCAGCAAGCACAGGTGGATTAGTCAACACACTCACCAAGTGTTCTAATGCTCTCTGGTGAGCATCTTCCCATATAACTTTCTGGTGGGGCAGAGCCTGTCCCGACTGCATTGCTATCTTGGTCCTTCTCGTCCCGGAGGCTGAGGCCTCCGACTTCACTGCTAGTAAGTCATAGAGACATTTAGCATGTTGTGAAAAGTTCTGTACATAACCCCTGTAGTACCCTAGAAACCCCAGTAGTTTCCTCAGCTCTCTCACGTTTGTTGGTGGCCTGTTTACCAGTTCTTGCACTGCTACAATTTCTTTAACATCCATTCTGTAACCCTCAGCAGAAATGATTTTTCCTAAATAACGGACCTCATTCTTGAATAGGTCACACTTATCAGCCCTGAGTTTAATACCCCATTTATTTTGCTGTCTGAGTACCTGAAAGGCATCTTCCACATGTTGTTCAAATGACTGACTAAAAATAAGAACATCATCCAAATATGGTATACAGATTCTATCTCGTGTACCCTCTAAACTTTCAACCATGCTTCATTGGAAGGCAGAGGGACTGTTTGATAAGCCAAAGGGAATTATATTCCATTCACATAAGGCCCAAAGGGTGCTGAAGGCAGTGTATTTTCTGGACACCTCTCCCACAAAGCCTTGGTGGTATGCCTTTCCTTGATCTAAAACTGTAAACCATGAGTTTCCTCCCAAACCATCACGTATTTCCTGTATACGGTGTATGGGATGCCTGTCCAGAACAGTTTTCTTGTATAATCCCCTATAATCAACACAAAGTCTTAAACTCCCATCCTTTTTGCATACACAGTCCAGAGGTGATGCGTATGATGAAGTTGACTTCCTGATGAAGTTTTTGTTCAGGAGCCCCTGAAGGTGGCTTTTCACCTCAGCATACAAGGGGCGTGGCCCACCATTGTATCTCTCTGCCACTGGTATGTTATCAGTCAATGTTATCTCCATTCTGAGATTTTCAATACACCATATGTCCATGTCATACTTGGCGAAAATGGCTGATTCCTCTCTGAGCATCTGTTTGACTAATTCTTGTTGTTCTTGGCTCAAGTGCTGAACATCTACAGGTGGGTCCCACCACTCTATGTGACCGTTGTCAGGGCCAGGCTCCGCTGGGGATCTGTCCTGAACCTGTGCTACAGTAAAGTTTTCTCCACTGGGCACAGGAACCATGTGACACGCTACTACTCTCTGTTATTTCCCTATCACTGTTTGTCTTGGTAAGGTTATGTCATGTTTTGTAGTATTCACTACTGCAATGTCAACTTTACGAGATGGCCGTTTTGAGTTTTTCACGACCTGACTTTGTAGGTCCAGGCCACAGATCATTCTCAAGTCCGGTTCAAATAGCACAATTTCATCATTGAAGGGGGCCTCTCTTGGGATACAGGGATGAATCCATTTTGTTTGTCCACCTGGAATGACAATGTCACGTCTGCCTGCTGTAAGTAAGCATTTCTCCGTGTACTATGAGTGCTGAAGCAGATTGAGTAGAGTCTTTGCCTTTCCCTGTCCTAGCTTAAGTGCATTTCTTAGCATCATTACTGTATATATCAGCTCAGGGCTCATTGTTACTTTTTGTTTGAACTATTTCTTCAATTACATTAAACCCAATGATTGGTTTCTCCAGTCTTTCATTTGTGACTAATATCGGAACCCTCAATTGTTTTCCTGCAATGACATCAGCTTTGGGATCAAGCAAACTAAAACAAATGTCCATCCAACCCAGAAAGGGAATTTCAGTGCCATTGGCTGCCCTCAGATCCAGTTTCTCTGAGGGCAGCCAATGGCACTGAAATTCCCTTTCTGGGTTGGATGGACATTTGTTTTAATTTTAGCCCATGATTTCTGCCAGTGGTCTAATTTGTGTGCGTGGCAAATTACGTTTTCTCCATTCCTCACTTATGATGGATACCTGAGCCCCTGTGTCCCATAGTGCTAGGGTCTACACCCTCCATATAACACCAACATAATTTTTTTTTACCAATGAGCTGTGCTATATTACAATGTCCTGTGGTAGCTGGGGTAGTTGCCCCCCACTTTGTTGTGGTCAGTCTTGCGAGCAGTCTTGCATGTAGGTTGGTGCTGTTTCCAATGATCCTGTTGGCACACTTTGGAACAATAGGCAGCTTTATGACACAATGAACACAACTTAAACTCTGAGGTTCTCTCTACCTTTGCACTGCAGCCACTGCAACACTGGATGGAACTAGATGTATCTGAGGTCTCTCCCGTTCCATGGTTGTGACCCCCAGGTGTTTCCCGATGGATGTGCGTTGCCCCTGATCCTACTGCCAAATGGCTATCACTGCCATATTTGTAGCAATGATGGCAAGTCTGTTGACCAATCTCATAACAACTTTTGGATTTTATTTTCTCTCTGTTGGTTGGACTTGGTTTTCTGTTGGTTGATTCCTAACTGAACTGTCACCCTGGCCCCGCACTGACTGTACTAATGAGGCTGCCTGACAGGTCACTTCTTTGATTTCTTTGTTGCTCGCATCAATTTTACTCAGGAGGGGATTGTAGTTCTTTTGTTTTCGGACTGTGGTCTGTTGGGGCTCTGCCTGTGCACATTCCCCTCCGCTATCCCCGTTATCTTCACTCTGTACAGCTTTCACTCGTGAGGGTGTGAACTTACGTGAAATCCTGGCCTTTTGCATGCGTTTGCTTTCATTGCCCTAGGCAATTTGGATTTTCTCAAGCAAAAGTTCATCACTGGTGTTAATATTCTGGAGATGTACTCTCATCTCTGCCATGATATTATCATTTGAAAATCCAGTAAGAACGGCCTGCAGGCATTGGCTCTTGACTAACTCTGTGCCATATTTCAGTCCTGATTGGGCATGAGCTGAGGCTAATAACACTTTCTGTCTCAGGTCAAAGACTTGGACTAGGAAGTCCAAGGCAGACTCTCCCGGCTCTTGTGTTGCCTTAGTCATCTTGTGATACGGTTCTTCTCTGCATAATGTCTCCTCAAGATTTGCCTTAGTGTGTAGTGTCATGTCTGTTTTTCCCTCCAGATAACTCCTCATCTTAAGCCCTGGGCTCACAGCTCTGATTACTGTTTCTAGGATTTCTAATTTATGGTACCCTTTTCTCCGTCCATTTTCAACCTGATGTTTTAGGCTGCTGAACCTGAGCTTATCTTTCTGATTCTGATTTCCTATCTGTCCATGGATTTTAAAGTCTTGTAGGCAGACTTTTCGCTGTCACGATCGTCTTCGGGTGAAAGAGAGGACCAAGGCGCAGTGTGATATAAATACATCTTCTTTTTAATAGAAGAAGAAACGAACACTAATACAAACTAGACAAAACAACAAACGACCGTGAAGCTATCAAACGAAAGTGCAGACACAAGCAACTAACGTCAAGACATAGACAATTACCCACAACCTACCTAATGCCTATGGCTGCCTAAAATATGGCTCCCAATCAGAGACAACGATAGACAGCTGTCTCTAATTGAGAACCAATCCAGGCAACCATAGACTTACATAAACACCTACACTGAACACAACCCCATGAACTCTACAAAACCCCCTAGACAATACAAACACCCTAGACTAGACAAAAACACACAAACATCCCCCATGTCACACCCTGACCTAACTAAAATAATAAAGAAAACAAAGATAACTAAGGCCAGGGCGATTTCGTCTTTCAGTTGAAGCAGCCAAGACATTCCCTTATTCTCTGATTCCATTAAATCCTCCTTCTCACAGTAATCTTCCATCAATTTGCGCCGCAAAGCGCGATGGCTCTTTCCTTTTACTTCAGAGTCAGCTACACCTCCTATTCCACAACATACACACAAGTGCCGTAAATTGTCCTCAGTTAAAGTCCATAAACTCTGTTCAATTTCATCCAACAACGTTTCCCTCTCTCGACTCATATTGTTCTACTCAAGTGGCAATAATGACAATGCAGGCAATGGCAAGATAGCTACAATCCGTTAGGAGGTTAGCCCGCTAACGTTAGCTAGCTAGCTACTCTCCCAATGTCTCTCACTCGTCCGTTCAAGGAATATGGGCCCGTGCTCACATGAAAATAAATCTCAGTGGAGCCTCCAAATTTGTTACCCTTTCTAGGAACTTATAATATAAACTACAACGTGAAAGGTACTGTTTACTAGACTTTTAATCATGTCAGCACATGTAACAGCAGTTTACAGCACTTTCTGTTAATTTTTCTTCCTCTCCCTAATTCACTGAAACTATATTTCTTTATTTCCCATGGGCTTCACCCGAGTACCCCCTAGTGGCTGGAATACAACTGTATTAAGCCCCTTACCCGTGCTTGCGTGCATTGCGTATTTTTGTGTGCAAACAGGTAATTTTGCTGTCCGGGACATGCTGCAGACCGTTGCTGTTGGCATCCTCAAAAACATGGAGAAGAAAACGGGTTGTACTGGCAAGGTCACCAAGTCAGCCCAGAAGGCTCAGAAGATCAAATAAACCAAGCTGTGGAAGATCCCAGTGACTGGTGACATCTTTATCTCCAGCCAGACCTTTCCATAATACAACCAATTTTGTAGTGTAGCATCATCACCGATCATCTGGGCAGGATCATATACGCTGTAGTAACACACTAAATGTCAGCTAGGGGCAATGGAAGTTCTTGAGAAAAATGCAGCATGTGTCAATATCTGTAAGGTCACTTATGAACTGTACCAATCAATGACTGTATACACTGGCTGATACAGAGAGATTCATCCATGCTTTTATTACAACACTGGTCAACTGCAAACCATACAGAATAATGCAGCACGGGTACACCAAGGCCAGACGGAGAGCATACATTACATGGGTTTTAAGGTCTCTGCACTGGCTGCCTGTGAGTTGTAGAAT
Organism: Salvelinus alpinus; assembly: GCF_045679555.1. NCBI lineage: Eukaryota > Metazoa > Chordata > Actinopteri > Salmoniformes > Salmonidae > Salvelinus > Salvelinus alpinus. Next base: position 15,953,779 of record NC_092113.1, read on the forward strand.
TACTTTAAAGATTATTATACTGGTTTTTATCAATCCACGACTGTGCACCCCAATACGTGTCAGACATGCTTTTAAGTTATGTACCCAGTAGGTCCCTCAGGTCCTCTGGCCTTTTAACTATCCGAAAGCCTCAGACCAAGAGGCATGGAGAGGCAGCCTTTACTTACTGTGCCCCCAGCCTCTGGAATAGCCTGCCAGAGAACCTGAGGGGGGCCTAAACTGTGAACATTTTAAAAAGAGGTATTAAAACACACCTTTTTAGCTTTGCTTTTCCTTAGGGTGGTTTTTAGTCCTTCAGTTTGTATTGTTATTCTTTAGTTTTTTTATCCTCCTATGTTTGTTGTGCAGTAAATATTTCCTTGTTTTTATTCGTTTTTTTTCTCACCTGTGAAACACATTGTGTTGCATTCCATGTCTGAAATGTGCTGTATAAATAAAGCTTGATTTGAGTGTAAATATTATGAACACCTGCTCTTTCCATGACATAGACTGACAAGGTGAATGCAGGTGAAAACTGTGATCCCTTATAGAGTTTATGTCACCTGTTAAATCCACTTCATTCCCTGTAGATGAAGGGGAGACAGGTTAAAGAAGGATTTTTTACAGCCATTTATTACAGCCAGCCTCGAAACAGTTGAGACATGGAGTGTGTATGTTTGCCATTCAGGGGGTGAATGGGCAAGACAAAAGATTGAAGTGCTTTTGAACGAGTCTGATGAGCCCGACGCGAATGATATACTGCTTTCTCTGGAACAAGCCCAGATCCCCGTGATTTGCGTGAAGAGGAGTCGGAGAAATAGGGGCCAGAGGTCGAGCTGCCTTCTGAGAATTCGTAGGCGATCAAATAAACCTCCACTTCCTTCCATTCTGCAAGGAAACGTGCAATCTTTGGAGAATAAAATCAATGACCTACACGGAAGATTAAACTACCAACGGGACATTCACAACTGTAATATCTTATATGAACGACGACACTATCAACATACAGCTGGCCGGTTATACGCTGTACCGGCAGGATAGAACAGCTGCGTCTGGTAAGACAAAGGGCGGCGCACTATGTATTTTTGTAAATAACAGCTGGTGCACGATTTCTAAGGAAGTCACAAGCTACTGCTCGGCTGAGGTAGAGTATCTCATGATAAGCTGTAGACCACACTATCTACCTAGAGAGTTTTCATCTGTATCTTCATCTGTCGTAGCTGTTTACATACCACCACAGACTGAGGCTGGCACTAAGACAGCATTGAATGAGCTGTATTCCGCCACTAGGCGGCGCTCCTAGTAGCCGGGGACTTTAATGCAGGGAAACTTAAATCCGTTTTACCAAATTTCTATCAGCATGTTAAATGAGGGGAAAAAGGGGGGTGGGGGGGATGCTGGACCACCTTTACTCCACACACAGAGACGCATACACACTCTCCCGCGCCCTCCATGTCACGATTGTCATATGAGAGAGACCAAGGTGCAGCGTGGTATGCGTACATTCTCTTTGATGAATGAACACTGAACAAAAACAACAAAATCAACTAACGAAACGTGAAGCTAAACAAATAGTGCAGACAGGCAACTAAACATAGACAAGATCCCACAAACACAAAAGGGAAATGGCTGCCTAAATGTAATCCCCAATCAGAGACAATGATAAACAGCTGCCTCTGATTGGGAACCATATCAGGCCACCATAGACAGACAAATACACCTAGATAACCCACCCAAGTCACCATCACGCCCCAACAAACACAGAGAAAAAACAGCTTACTATGTTCAGGGCGTGACAGTACCCCCCCCCCCCCAAAGGTGCGGACTCCGACCGCAAAACCTGACTCAATAGGGAAGGGTCCGGGTGGGCATCTAGGATGGATGACGCAGGGCGTCGGGGGCGGCTCCGTGTGGGGCGCATCGGCAGAAACTCCGGACCGTGGGTCGTCGCTGGAGGCACCGGACCGTGGATCATCGCCGGAGGCTCTGGACCGTGGATCGTCGCCGGAGGCTCTGGACCGTAGATCGTCGTAGGAGGCTCTGGACTGAGAACCCCTGCTGAAGGCTCTGGACCGCCGACGGTCGCTGGAGGCTCTGGACCGCCGACGGTCGCTGGAGGCTCTGGACCGCCGACCCTCGCTGGAGGCTCCGGACCGTCGCTGGAGGCTCCGGACCGTCGCTGGAGGCTCCGGACCGCCGACTGTCGCTGGAGGCTCCGGACCATAGACCGTCGCTGGAGGTTCCGGAACGTAGACCGTCGCTGGAGGTTCCGGACCGTAGACCGTCTCAGGAGGTTCCGGACCGTAGACCGTCTCAGGAGGTTCCGGACCGTAGACCGTCTCAGGAGGTTCCGGACCGTGGACCGTCTCAGGAGGTTCCGGACCGTGGCCCGTCTCAGGAAGTTCCGGACCGTGGCCCGTCTCAGGAGGTTCCGGACCGTGGCCCGTCGTTGGAGGTTCCGGACCGTGGCCCGTCGTTGGTGGTTCCGTACTGTGAAACGTCGCCGGACGCTCTGGACTGGGAACTGTCGCCGGAAGCTCTGGACTGGGAACTGTCGCCGGAAGCTCTGGACTGGGAACTGTCGCCGGAAGCTCGGGACTGTGGAGGCGCACTGGAGGCTTGATGCGTGGGACCGGCACAGTTGGCACCGGGCTGATGACACGCACCTCAGGGCGAGTGCGGGGAAGAGGCACAGGACGTACTGGACTGTGGAGGCGCACTGGAGACCTGATGCGTGGGACCGTTACAGGTGGCACCGGGCTGATGACACGTACCTCAGGGCGAGTGCGAAGAGGAGGCACAGGACGTACTGGACTGTGGAGGCGTACTGGAGGTCTAGAGCGCAGAGCTGGCATAACCCTTCCTGACTGGATGCTCACTCCAGCCCGGCAAGTGCGGGAAGCTAGCACAGGACGCACTGGGCTGTGAAGGCGCACTGGAGACCTGATGCGTGGGACCGGTACAGGTGGCACCGGGCTGATGACACGCACCTCAGCACGCCCGCTCTGCAGCGCTCTCAATGCCAGCACCTCTCTCCGGAATCTTGCGTCGAGCTCCTCATTCGACTCCCTGACTGCCTCTGGTTCACTCCTCGGCTCCGCCGACTGCTCCATGTACCCCCCCCAAAAATGTTCTTGGGGTTGCCTCTCGTGCTTGCTCCGTTGAGCTATCTCCTCGTATCGTCGCCGTTCTGCTTTAGCTGCCTCTATCTCCTCCTTAGGACGGCGATACTCCCCGGCCTGCGTCCAGGGTCCTTTTCCATCCAGGATCTCCTCTCAAGTCCACTCCTCCTGTACACGCTGCTTGGTCCATTTTTGGTGGGATCTTCTGTCACGATCGTCGTATGAGAGAGACCAAGGTGCAGCGTGGTATGCGTACATTCTCTTTAATGAATGAACACTGAACAAAAACAACAAAATCAACTAACGAAACGTGAAGCTAAACAAATAGTGCAGACAGGCAACTAAACATAGACAAGATCCCACAAACACAAAAGGGAAATGGCTGCCTAAATATGATCCCCAATCAGAGACAACGATAAACAGCTGCCTCTGATTGGGAACCATATCAGGCCACCATAGACAGACAAATTCACCTAGTTAACCCACCCAAGTCACCATCACGCCCCAACAAACACAGAGAAAAAACAGCTTACTATGTTCAGGGCGTGACACTTCATTTGGCAAATCTGGCAAAAACTTGGCTATAGCTGCCACTTTGAAGGAGCTTCTAAGAAGCCCTCCGACGAACCATCAAACAGGCAAATTGTCAATACAGGACTAAGATCGAATCTTACTCCACCGGCTCTGACGCACGTCGGATGTGGCAGGGCCTGCAAACCATTACAGAATACAAAGGGAAGCACAGCCGAGAGCTGCCCAGTGACACAAGCATACCAGACGAGCTAAACTACTTCTAAGCTCGCTTCGAGGCAAATAACACTGAAACATGCATAAGAGCACCAGCTGTTCCGGAAGACTGTGCGATCACACTCTCCGCAGCCGATGTGAGTAAGACCTTTAAACAGGTCAACATTCACAAGGCCGTGGGGCCAGACAGATTACCAGGAAGTGTACTGTGAGCATGCGCTGACCAACTGGCAAGTGTCTTCACTGAAATTTTCAACCTCTCCCTGTCCGAGTCTGTAATACCAACATGTTTTAAGCAGACCACCATAGTGCCTGTGCCCAAGAACACTAAGGTAACTTGCCTAAATTACTCTGTAGCCATGAAGTGCTTTGAAAGGCTGGTCATGGCTCACATCAACACCATTATCCCACAAACCCTAGACCTACTCCAATTTGCATACCGCCCCAACAGATCCACATATGATGCAATCTCTTTTGCACTCCACACTGCCCTTTCCCACCTGGACAAAAGGAACACCTATGTGAGAATGCTATTCATTGACTACAGCTCAGCGTTCAACACCATAGTGCCCTTGAAGCTAATCAATATGCTAAGGACCCTGGGACGAAACAACTCACTCTGCAACTGGATCCTGGACTTCCTGCCGGGCCACCTCCAGGTGGTAAGGGTAGGTAACAACACATCCTCCATGCTGATCCTCAACACAGGGGCCCCTCAGGGGTGCGTGCTCAGTCCCCTCCTGTACTCCCTGTTCACTCATGACTGCACGGCCAGGCAGGACTCCAACACCATCATTAAGTTTGCCGATGACACAACAGTGGTAGGCCTGATCACCGACAACGACGAGACAGCCTATAGGGAGCTGGTCAGAGACCTGGCCGTGTGGTGCAAGGACAACAACCTCTCCTTCAACGTGATCAAGACAAAGGAGATGATTGTGGACTACAGGAAAAAGAGGACCGAGCACGCTCCCACTCTCATCGACGGGGCTGTAGTGGAGCAGGTTGAGAGCTTCAAGTTCCTTGGTGTCCACATCACCAACAAACTAACATGGTCCAAGCACATCAAGACAGTCTTGAAGAGAGCACGACAAAGCCTCTGGAGACTGAAAAGATTTGGCATGGGTCTTCAGATCCTCAAAAGGTTCTACAGTTGCACCATCGAGAGCATCCTGACTGGTTGCATCACTGCCTGGTATGGTAACTGCTCGGCCTCCGACCGCAAGGCACTACAGAGGGTAGAGTGAACGGCCCAGTACATCACTGGGGCCAAGCTTCCTGCCATCCAGGACCTCTATACCAGGCGGTATCAGAGGAAGGCCCTAAAAGTGGTCAAAGACTCCAGCCACCTTAGTCATAGACTGTTCTCTCTGCTACCACAGGGCAAGAGGTACCGGAGCGCCAAGTCTAGGTCCAAGAGGCTTCTAAACAGCTTCTACCCCCAAGCCATAAGACTCCTGAACATCTAATCAAATGGCTACCTAGACTATTTGCATTGCCCCCCCTTTTTTACACTGCTGCCCTGTTGTTACCATCTATGCATAGTCACTTTAATAACTCTACCTACATGTACATATTACCTCAACTAACCGGTGCCTCCGCACATTGACTCTGTACCGGTACCCCCCTGTATATAGTCTCACTATTGTTATTTTACTGCTGCTCTTTAATTAGTTGTTACTTTTATTTCTTATTCTCATAAGAAATACTACTGCTTCTCAATATAAGGAAGGTGTTCTTAATGTTTTGTACGTTCAGTGTATATCAATGTTCAAATCAATTGTTATTGGTCACATACACATGTTTAGCAGATTTTATTGCGGGTGTAGTGAAATGCTTGGGGTCAATTCCATTTAAATTCCAGTCAATTTAGAAAGTAGTACACTGAAATATCAATTATCTTTAATGCTTGTCAATTAGGTAAATTTGGAATTGGAATTTGGTTTACTTTCTGAATTGACCTGAATTTAAATGGTATTGACCCCAACCCTGGTATATATTACAAACCAATAAACTGGACAAATTCCTGCAAATTTCTGTGCTTATTTTCCCAATGTTATTCCAGATACTAACAAGCAAACATAGGCCCTACAGGTCTAAAACCAGAGGTGGGACAAACATTTCTGTCAGAAAAAGGTCTACATACTGTATGTTGGTGGTGTCAGTATAGTGCAATGTGTTTAACTGGCCAGTAGAGGGAAGGCCTCACCAAGTTATCACCATTATGTTTCCGCATTTTGAATATCAGGGGGGTTTCAAACTGGGATCTGAGGTAATGCAGGGGGTCAGTGATGTTTATTTTTGAAATAATATTTTATTGTATTTTCTTAGGGGGAAAATAAATATTTTTAAGAATATCGCTAGCTACAACAGAATACCATCGTGGATACCATTTTTATGTCTGCGTCCAGTATGAAGGAAGTTAGAGGTAGTTTCATGAGTAAATGCTTTGACTGGATGTTTACAGTACTACTACAGGAACCATTAGCATGCTAGCTGTTCATACGACTCTGGGGAAGTAGATAAATGGCTTCATTACCAAAATCTCGAAGTTTCCCTTTAATGTGGAGGAAATTACAGTCATTGGAGCTAATTACAGGGTTTTTTCTGTATAAATTCTTAGGCGGGCCATCTAAGTGGTCATGGAAAAACAGTTCCAGTGTCAACTTAAATGATCAAAACCAGATAGAAAGCATAAAGAACTATACTGTATATATATTTTTAAATAATACCATCATTGAGAACTAACAATCAAATAAAACCTAGACAGTCAGGGAGAATAAAACAACTAAAAAGAAATAATGGCATTCAGGGCCCATTGATTTGTTATAATGAGACAAGGAACACAGTATTAGCCATTGAACAATTTTTTATTATTTTTTTTATTTTTATTTCACCTTTATTTAACCAGGTAGGCTAGTTGAGAACAAGTTCTCATTTGCAACTGCGACCTGGCCAAGATAAAGCATAGCAGTGTGAACAGACAACACAGAGTTACACATGGAGTAAACAATAAACAAGTCAATAACATGGTAGAAAAAAAAAGAGAATCTATATACAATGTGTGCAAAAGGCATGAGGTAGGCAATAAATCGAATAATTACAATTTAGCAGATTAACACTGGAGTGATAAATCATCAGATGATCATGTGCAAGAAGAGATACTGGTGTGCAAAAGAGCAGAAAAGTAAATAAATAAAAGCAGTATGGGGGGTGAGGTAGGTAAATTGGGTGGGTAGTTTACAGATGGACTATGTACAGCTGCAGCGATCGGTTAGCTGCTCGGATAGCAGATTTTTAAAGTTGTTGAGGGAGATAAAAGTCTCCAACTTCAGAGATTTTTGCAATTCGTTCCAGTCGCAGGCAGCAGAGAACTGGAAGGAAAGGCGTCCAAATGAGGTTTTGGCTTTAGGGATGATCAGTGAGATACACCTGCTGGAGCGCGTGTTGCAGGTGGGTGTAGCCATCGTGACCAGTGAACTGAGATAAGGCGGCACTTTACCTAGCATAGCCTTGTAGATGACCTGGAGCCAGTGGGTCTGACGACGAACATGTAGCGAGGGCCAGCCGACTAGGGCATACAGGTCGCAGTGGTGGGTCGTATAAGGTGCTTTAGTAACAAAACAAATGGCACTGTGATAAACTGCATCCAGTTTGCTGAGTAGAGTATTGGAAGCTATTTTGTAGATGACATCGCCGAAGTCGAGGATCGGTAGGATAGTCAGTTTTACTAGGGTAAGTTTGGCGGCGTGAGTGAAGGAGGCTTTGTTGCGGAATAGAAAGCCGATTCTTGCTTTGATTTTGGATTGGAGATGTTTGATATGAGTCTGGAAGGAGAGTTTGCAGTCTAGCCAGACACCTAGGTACTTATAGATGTCCACATATTCTAGGTCGGAACCGTCCAGGGTGGTGATGCTAGTCGGGCGTGCGGGTGCAGGCAGCGAGCGGTTGAAAAGCATGCATTTGGTTTTACTAGCGTTTAAGAGCAGTTGGAGGCCACGGAAGGAGTGTTGTATGGCATTGAAGCTCGTTTGGAGGTTAGATAGTACAGTGTCCAAGGAAGGGCCGGAAGTATATAGAATGGTGTCGTCTGCGTAGAGGTGGATCAGGGAATCGCCCGCAGCAAGAGCAACATCATTGATGTATACAGAGAAAAGAGTCGGCCCGAGAATTGAACCCTGTGGTACCCCCATAGAGACTGCCAGAGGACCGGACAACATGCCCTCCGATTTGACACACTGAACTCTGTCTGCAAAGTAGTTGGTGAACCAGGCAAGGCAGTCATTAGAAAAACCGAGGCTACTGAGTCTGCCGATAAGAATATGGTGATTGACAGAGTCGAAAGCCTTGGCCAGGTCGATGAAGACGGCTGCACAGTAATGTCTTTTATCGATGGCGGTTATGATATCGTTTAGTACCTTGAGCGTGGCTGAGGTGCACCCATGACCGGCTCGGAAACCGGATTGCACAGCGGAGAAGGTACGGTGGGATTCGAGATGGTCAGTGATCTGTTTGTTGACTTGGCTTTCGAAGACCTTAGATAGGCAGGGCAGGATGGATATAGGTCTGTAACAGTTTGGGTCCAGGGTGTCTCCCCCTTTGAAGAGGGGGATGACCGCGGCAGCTTTCCAATCCTTGGGGATCTCAGATGATACGAAGGAGAGGTTGAACAGGCTGGTGATAGGGGGTGCGACAATGGCGGCGGACAGTTTCAGAAATAGGGGGTCCAGATTGTCAAGCCCAGCTGATTTGTATGGGTCCAGGTTTTCCAGCTCTTTCAGAACATCTGCTATCTGGATTTGGGTAAAGGAGAAGCTGGGGAGGCTTGGGCGAGTAGCAGCGGAGGGGACGGGGCTGTTGGCCAAGGTTGGAGTCGCCAGGAGGAAGGCATGGCCAGCCATTGAGAAATGCTTGTTGAAGTCTTCGATTATCACGGATTTATCGGTGGTGACCGTGTTACCTAGCCTCAGTGCAGTGGGCAGCTGGGAGGAGGTGCTCTTGTTCTCCATGGACTTTACAGTATCCCAGAACTTTTTGGAGTTAGAGCTACAGGATGCAAATTTCTGCTTGAAAAAGCTGGCCTTTGCTTTCCTGACTGACTGCGTGTATTGGTTCCTGACTTCCCTGAACAGTTGCATATCGCGGGGGCTCTTCGATGCTATTGCAGTTCGCCACAGGATGTTTTTGTGCTGGTCGAGGGCAGTCAGGTCTGGAGTGAACCAGGGGCTATATCTGTTCTTGGTTCTGCATTTTTTGAACGGAGCATGCTTGTCTAATATGGTGAGGAAGTAACATTTAAAGAATGACCAGGCATCCTCAACTGACGGGATGAGGTCAATATCCTTCCAGGGAACCCGGGCCAGGTCGATTAGAAAGGCCTGCTCGCAGAAGTGTTTTAGGGAGCGTTTGACAGTGATGAGGGGTGGTCGTTTGACCGCGGACCCGTGGCGGATACAGGCAATGAGGCAGTGATCACTGAGATCTTGATTGAAGACAGCAGAGGTATATTTGGAGGGCAGGTTGGTCAGGATAATGTCTATTAGGGTGCCCATGTTTACGGATTTAGGGTTGTACCTGGTGGGTTCCTTGATGATTTGTGTGAGATTGAGGGCATCAAGCTTGGATTGTAGGACTGCCGGGGTGTTAAGCATATCCCAGTTTAGGTCACCTAACAGAACAAACTCTGAAGCTAGATGGGGAGCGATCAATTCACAGATGGTGTCCAGGGCACAGCTGGGAGCTGAGGGGGGTCGGTAGCAGGCGGCAACAGTGAGAGACTTATTTCTGGAGAGATTAATTTTTAAAATTAGAAGTTCGAACTGTTTGGGCATAGACCTGGAAAGTATGACAGAACTTTGCAGGCTATCTCTGCAGTAGATTGCAACTCCTCCCCCTTTGGCAGTTCTATCTTGACGGAAAGTGTTATAGTTGGGTATGGAAATCTCAGAATTTTTGGTGGCCTTCCTAAGCCAGGATTCGGACACGGCAAGGACATCAGGGTTGGCAGAGTGTGCTAAAGCGGTGAGTAAGGCAAACTTAGGGAGGAGGCTTCTGATGTTGACATGCATGAGGCCAAGGCTTTTTCGATCACAGAAGTCAACAAATGAGGGTGACTGGGGACATGCAGGGCCTGGGTTTACCTCCACATCACCCGAGGAACAGAGGAGTAGTAGGATGAGGGTGCGGCTAAAGGCTATCAAAACTGGTCGCCTAGAGCGTTGGGGACAAAGAATAAAAGGAGCAGATTTATGGGCGTGGTAGAATAGATTCTGGGCATAATGTGCAGACAGGGGTATGGTGGGGCGTGGGTACAGCGGAGGCAAGCCCAGGCACTGGGTGATGATAAGAGAGGTTGTATCTCTGGACATGCTGGTCTCAATGGGTGAGGTCACCGCATGTGTGGGGGGTGGGACGAAGGGGGTATCAGAGGTACGGAGAGTGGAACTACGGGGTCCATTGCAAACCAAAACAATGATAGCTAGCCTGAACAACAGTATGCAAGGCATATTGATATTTGAGGGAGACATACAATAAGGCATAAAGTGATTGCAGGTCTTGATTGGGAGAGCTAGCTAAAACAACAGGTGAGATAACAGCAGCTAGTCAGTTAACACAGCAGCAGCAGGTAAAAATGGCGACGGCTAGGCAGAGAGGGTCGGATTAACTACACACAGATCCTGAGTTAAAGCACAGAGCCGACAGATAAAACACAAATAAACGGAATGGAGTACCGTGAATTAATGGACAGTCAAGCAAGCATCAGCTATGTAGCCAAGTGATCATAGTGTCCAGGGGGCAGCCATAGATGGAGTAGTGAGGCCTCCACTAAGCTAGCTGAACAATGCATACAATAGCATGAAGTTTGCTTTAAACTTGCAAAATTGATCTCTCAATTCCATGCCAAACTGTGTAGAATTTATGAAAATTTGCTTCAAATCTGCAATATTCTTTATCAGCATAATGGCTTTTTCTTTTAATTGCAGAAAATGTGCTTTACAACAGAAAAATGTTCTCTCCGCTAGCAAGATAGCTTACTAGCTAGAAAGGTATGTTTGAGTTTACACTTCCACTTCCGTCGACTGTGGGGAGGTCAAAATAATGAAACTGTCTACCAAATCTATTCATTTTATTGATTCCAAATTAATGACTTCTATTGCCATTATCATTCAACTGATGATCATTCACCTTCTTTTTTTCTAACATATGATGGGGGTCCCTGGATTGCCGGTTTACCTGGGTGGGGGTTCCTGGATTAAGTGACATTTGTTGTTGATTTACTTGTGAAACAAGTCTCGACACACCATTGAATTAGATATTGTACAAACCCCCTAACAGACTAAATAAAACACAACAGTGCTGATGACCTCATTGGTAATGTAATTTTGTTTACTTCTGGGCACAGTTTATTGCCTAGCCCTAATCAATCCAATATCAATCCAATACTAAATCAGTTTTATAAATGTATTTTCTTTAGTTAAAAGTTTTCTGCACATGAGGTCTGGGTCATTCCATTTAATTTCAGTAAGCCATGACACCCACCATCTCAGATTGTTCTGAAATCGTTTAGAAACAGATATGGTAAGCATTCCTGCAACATTATTTTGTTGAAAGGCAACTGAAACTCTGAAATTGCGCTAATTTATTTAACCCAAATTGGCCATTTCAATTTGTTGGATTCGTATAATATTCAATAAATATAGTACCCATCATCCGATTTGGACCAAACCTCTTCTTAAAAAGAATTAAGAAGTGAGGATTCCAAATCAATAGTCAAAAGCCACCTACGGACCACCACAAACCTCAAACCAAGTCCACCCCAACAGCCAGTATACAATATCAGTTCTCTATGTTTGACAAGTAGCATGAAGTTGCGGCTTGAAGTATTGTTGTTCATACTATTTAATGTATTCACAGTGAATTTGGTTACATTTTTTTGCCCCTGTTCAGAGAAATTAGCCATTGAAGTCGCTTGCATTTTCCCAGTAAATGAGGGTGAAGTACCATGTTTTGCACACTAGATGCCGATGTTCCTGCTTCTACCACACACATTTATCAATTTTGCTGCTATGTTGGGTTAATAAAATGAATCACAACACATAGTATGAATAAACATTACTCCAAGCCGCAGCTTCATACTACTTGTCAAACATAGAGAACTGATACTGTACACTGGCCATTTGGGCGGGCTTGGTGTGGGATTTGGGGGGTCCGTGGGTGGCTTCTGTCTATTTATTTTGGATATCTTTCTACAAAATAATGTTGCAGGAATGCTTATCTCATCTGTTTATAACTACAGAAACAATTTCAGAACAATCTGAGATGGTGGGTGTCAATCCTTTTTCTTGTGCTTTTCTAAGTGGAATGACTCGACTAAGAAAACAGATGATTTCAATAGAATATTGTAGGCTACAGTCATTGCATTTGCAGTTTATGCTTCACAAGCAAAAAACAGTGGCATCATTGATCTACACTGATTGACTTGATTATGCATACAACAAAGCAGATTTGTAATGCATCACTTTGCCGATAATATATCATACGAAAAACAGTTGTATTTATCTGGTGGTTACCCACATTTTTAACCCTATGTAGACAAACTGTGTACGGTAAGTGTTTATGAATTTCCTCAGACCTCATACTTCATTGACTCGACCACCATAAGGGACAGTAGCTGAATCTTTGCTGTGTGATGTTAACGTGATCTATTATCCTTTTGTTGTTGCATATGGTCCTAAATATATTTGCTGTGCCTGTGCGACCTGTAGTTGATTTGGTAGCACCAATGCGCCTAAAACATTACCCATCAATAGCAAAATTATATTTGTGCCATTAGGAGAAAGCAAAGTTGTTACAATTGTAGCGTTGTTTCGATTTTGGTCAGCCTACTCAGGCTATTGTTAAATTTGTAACATTTGTACATTTGTAAGCAAAGGAACCGTAAAGGGGTCTGAACTTACTGTCTAGTATTGATGCCACATAGGCCGTACCAGAGAAGTTGTGTATTGCCTTCAGTTGCTCTTTAATGGCATTTGTGGTTCATGCACTTTTCTCTCGTGTCAAACCGCTTCTTAGAAAATCAATATCATTAATAACTGTTGAGATAACACTGTTTACGGTCATTAACACATTTCTTTAGACAACGCCAAGGATCTGTTGCTGCAAGACAGAGATGGGCATAAGAGTGGATCATGGCTAGAGATTGGAATAAAATGCTATTCATTTTTTTCACACAAACACATTAAACCATAATGTGAATCGGTTTGAAGATTGTTTATGTGTTGGCTCTGACGCCTGAAACATGATACAGTCTCGGACCTCTCCTGGGAAAAGACAGTCAGGCACATTAATGGAGTCCTAATCTGACAACCAGTCTTTATGCCCAGTGACCTTGTCCTGCCTCTCCGTCTTCTGAGATTGACTGGAGGTCATTTAAAACACAGCAGACTGTACTGCACAGGAATAAATAATATCCCTCTGGTCAGAAGACTGTATTCATGTTCCTACCCATCGAACGCTGTGTTCTATCTTCTGGCTTGCTGCAATAGTAATTAGCCTAAATGCTACAGCTCCTGGCTTTGATTTTTTTTTTTTTTGCTTTTTTTTTTTTTTGCTTTGCTCATAAGCAACCCAGTCATGGGGCAAATTAGTTTTCAGTCCAATTTTACAGGTCTCCTTGCTGGCACGCTGTCCACTTCTCTTTATGGCTGTCAGGTTGGAGTAGGTAGTAGGTACTGGTGGCAGCAGCAGGCACGGATAAAGCAGCCAGAAAACATTTCTGTTGGTGTGGCCATGTCACTTAAAACCGGTGACTTATAGTCTCTCACTTTCTTTCTCGCTCTCTCTCTTTCCACTCCAGAAGGGCCAGCAGTTTGGCCATTAAAGATGTCATTCAGACTCAGAGCTCTCTCTCTAGGAAGCTTGTAGGAAGGCCATCCCCAAAAATTGAAATAATGAAATAAATCAGTGAACATACGTTGGCAGGAAACTTGGATCTGTTGAGAGTGAACAATAAAAAGAACACTCTTTTGAATAAGGGACTTCTGAAATATTATTTTAATTCTATCATCAGTGCACAAGAGGACAGACCTACCCTGGCCAATCTCTCAGAACTGAGTGTGTGTTGAGAGCATATTAACCACAATCAGGTAGCTCATGCCTTATTTATTAAATAATGAATTACAGTGTACAAGGAACTCCAACACACTGTCTATTAAAACACGCATGATCCTCCTGCGAGACCTACTCTCCCTCTTAATCTCCCTTACTCTTTGGTTCTGGGGAAGCTTGTGACAAGAACATTACTCAGAGAAAGGGGTTTAGAATTATAATTAACAATGATATTTATTTTGGCAATTCTCTGACAGTCTATGACTCCCACATTCTTATGCTTCATAAACATGGTATAAGGACTCTATTCAATCTATATCGCTGAAGCATTACAGATTGCGCGAATAGAAATGTATAGATACTTTCCGATTGAGCCGACATATGCAGTGTTAACCGTGAATGTAGTCTCCCCTAATGTGTGAAATTGCCTTTAAATTTCAATCACGCTGTAAAGCTGAACTTCCGCCCTAACTTGTTTCACTCAGAATTAAGTCAGCATATTTCCCTTTGCATGCACAAATTTTGAATACTAACTTGATGTGCATTTGATTTGAATGTCCTCTCAAAAAATGAAATGTTCAACTTTTTAGAATCCCAAATTCTGTGATCTTGTGCTTTTTCTTAATTTAAATGTTTCATTTTCTCTTGGCTGCTTTAAAAAGAGACATCAGAGGGCACTAGCATTTTTTTTGCCTTTGAGGTTAAAAGGCAAATAAAGTCCTCATCTCTTTTACATATTTCATCGAGACAGCATTTATACATGTGTGTATCTCGGTATAGAAAGCACAGCAGTTGATCTTTGAAAGCTATTTAGAAAGTCAAATCTGTTAGTGAGAGTAAATAACTTAATAAAGCGTAACTTATTATTGGATTGCATTTAATTGAGCTGGTCCACAAACACACACACACACACACACACACACACACACACACACACACACACACACACACACACACACACACACACACACACACACACACACACACAGAGTCTATAATGGTGTGTTCTGTGTTGAGACGGAGGCGCCAGTCTTTTTCTGTGGTTTCACACAGCTCTGCTGGCACCTGACTCTGGTTTCTCAGAACTGTCTGGCACCTGAGTCACTCTGGCTGTTTATGGGTAAGGCTACTGGTTAGGGCAGGTCTGGGGCACAAGCCAGTCTGCCCTGCACTGTGAGGTTAGGCTGGGGGGAATCAGGGGGCTGGTGTTACATAGCATAGCAGAAGTGTGAGGAGAATGGTCCATGTCCAGCTAGAGTAGTTAATAGTGAAGTATTTAGAACTGGCATTATTTGACTCCACCAAACTGCCACATTACCACTTTCACCATAGCTAGATTTGAGAATGACTCTGGGGTATTTCTAAATGTTTTTTAGGAGAATACAGATATAGATCTTTCTGGGGAGAAAATAACAGAGCCCTGTCCCTGCATTCATTAAGTGTTCCTCAACATCCCACATGGATGGTTTGTTTAATCATGTTTGAAATAAGTTTGCCACTGAAACACTATTGTAATATATGCATTCTCTTTCTCTACTGGATTGTGTAAATAGCCAAGCAGCCCAGAGCTGTCTTTAAATGATAAGTGAAATAATTAAGGCTGGTGTGTTAGAATGCCAGACACGACCCAGCCAAGTGAGCCTCGCTTAGTTCCATAAATGAAACCGTCAGGTCCATTGTCAGAGCTTTGTGTCATTGTTGCTCATGAATCATGTTCTGTAATGCCTATTCATTGGTTGCATGTTTCGTCACAATATTGTTTTGAACATTCAATTTTGGACTGATGCTGAAGAACATTTAATCAAAAATTAATCACAGTGGCTTAGTAACGATGGCATATCAGAAGGAGGCAAATAATATTTAGGAAAGCCTTTTGTCATCCTTGTGATGCCACCAGATTGATTTAGCTAGGCTAGCAAAGATTGAGGGGACAGCACTAAATTTGAGCTAGCTAACGTTAGAATTGATAACTGTTTTTGACTAACTTTGCTAGCTAATGGCAACATTGCTGTCTCTCTAAAGTAAATTTGACCACATCATAATGATGGCACAATTGTTTCCTACTAATTATTTGCCTATTTTAGCAATGTCATCGTATTTCCAATCCACTCTTAGAAAAAAAGGTTATTTCGGCTATCCCCATAGGAGAACCCTTTTGGGTTCCATGTAGACTCCTTTGTGGAAAGGGTTCTACCTGGAACTCAAAAGGTTCTAGCTGGAACCAAAATGGTTCTACCTGGAACCAAAAAGGGTTCTTCAAAGGGTTCTCCTATGGGTACAGCCGAAGAAACCTTTTAGGTTCTAGATAGCACCTTTTGTTAGTGAAGTGTAATTTAGACAAAACAGTCATCAGCCCCCGTTCAGAATGATTGGCCATCAGCCTACTTTTGGGCATCAATATGGCTGCGGTGTCTGTAGAACGTTGATAACAATGGCAGCAATGCGACGAGTGGTGGCGGTGCAACCCATGAATAGAAAAGCAGCTTCAATAGAATGTTGAGGGATGGTAGGACTGGACTGGACTGTTCTATTGGTTGTATGCTAGCGGGATAGAATCCCAATAGCGGTATGCTAGAGGTATAGAATCCCATAGTGGTATGCTAGAGGGATAGAATCCCATAGTGGTATGCTAGCATCCCAATATAAATGTATAAAATGCCACCAGAGCTGTTTTCCAATCCACACAAATCTAAATTGATCAGGGTTGAGGTCACTTCTGAATGAATGTCCACTTTTTCATCTCCCTCTCTCTCTCTGTCTCTCTATCACTCTCTCTGGGTATGTGTGTGTGTGTGTGTGTTGTGTGTGTTGTGTGTGCGTGTGTGTGTGCGTGCATGCGTGCGTGCATATGTGGCCAGCATCCCTGACCCGTTGCTCATCTTTGACATTTAGAGGAACGAGATTGCTTTTGAAGTGGAGGAAGCCTTGTCGACCCACTGTGACTGTGACTTCTATTGTGTCAATGTTCAAAGCATAATGACATAGTCACATCAATAAGCCCCATTCTCTGATCTCCCTTTCATGCCCCATGGCCATCTAACACCTCTGGATTGACGGTATTGTGTAGTGTCATTACATGTGCTTTCGATTTGACACTATTGGACTATATGTCATTGCTCTCCATCCCACTAGAAAACAGGCCTTGAGAAGAATATATAGGCAGTGTTTCATTGTAAGCTTGCCACCATTGCTGAGACAGGGAGCAATGGTGGAGTGGGACTGCTGTAGTTTTTAAGCAAGGTTCATATGGCTATACTTTTCAGTTATAACAACAATGAAAGTCATGTATCTTGGATGGTCTATGATCTAGGGCAAGTATATAGTCAGATATCACATCGCCTGTTTCTGATTCTACCAAACTCTCCTAATGTAACTGAGAACAGTAAATAATTGAGTGTAAGAAATGAATTATTCAGAGAGCGTATTAAAGTCTGCTTGTCGTGAGCATTTTGGCCAACTCCTGTAAGGAAGATAAATGCTCCAAAGCTTGGGCTATGCATGAGGCCCTGAGTTAGTCTAGACATGTGAACAGCAACATTTGGCAAGCCAGTGTGGAGTCCATGGAAGCAGTAGATGCAATGCAAAAGAATCTTTAACACTTAAACTGCCGGGCCTAGCTACCCCCTTACCACGCCAATGAGCAGCCATTTTAACTGCAACATTCTAACAGTGTAATAAATACATTTGATTTCATATATGCTATCGGAAAACTAATCCTTTGGTTTATGTTTTTCAAAGAACAAAATAGCATTTTTGTTAGTTTATGTTACTGTCGGCGATCTCCTGCTGAGTGCTCACATCTGGAGCGCAAAGGCACAGAGGTTATTCTTGGAACATTTTGTGCACGAATTTGTTTACATCCCTGTAAGTGAGCATTTCCCCTTTGCCAAAAGAATCCATCAACCTGACAGGTGTGGCATATCAAGGAGATGATTAAACAGCATGAACATTACACTATATGCTGATTGCAGGAATGTCCAACAGAGCTTGAAATTGAATGTTCATTTCTCTACCATAAACCGCCTCCAACGTTGCTTTAGAGAATTTGGCAGTATGTCCAACAGGCCTCGCAACCGCAGACTACGTGTTTGGCGTCGTGTGGCGAGCGTCTTGCTGATGTCAACGTTGTCAACAGAGTGCCCCATGGTGGTGGTGGGATTATGGTATGGGCAGGCATAAGCTACGGACAATGAACACAATTGCATTTTATCGATGGCAATTTGAATGCAGAGAGATACCGTGATGAGATCCTGAGGCCCATTGTCGTGCCATCACCTCATGTTTCAGCATGATAATGCACAGCCCCATGTCGCAAGGACCTGTACACAATTCCTGGAAGCTGAAAATGTCCCAGTTCTTCCATGGCCTGCATACTCACCAGATGGCCTGCATACTCACCAGATGGCCTGCATACTCACCAGATGGCCTGCATACTCACCAGATGGCCTGCATACTCACCAGATGGCCTGCATACTCACCATTAAGCAAGTTTGGGATGCTCTGTATCGATATGTACAACAGCGTGTTCCAGTTCCCGCCTATATCCAGCAACTTTGCACAGCTTTTTAAAAGGAGTAAAACATTCCACAGGCCACAATCAACAGCCTGATAAACTCTATGTGAAGGAGACGTGTTGCACTGCATTATGCAAATGGTGGTCACACCAGATACTGACTGGTTTTCTGATCCATGCCCCCTAAAGTATCTGTGACCAACAGATGCATTGCTGTATTCCCAGTCATGTGAAATCCATAGAATAGGGCCCAATTAATTAATTTCAATTGACTGATTAACTTTTATGAACTGTAACTCAGTAAAATCTTTCAAATTGTTGCATGTTGCGTTTATGTTTGTATTCAGTATAATAACACATCATGTTTGTGATATCAAAATTCTAACAACGTGTGTTAAATAGATTTATTGACTGGAAAACTTGCAGTGATATTTCCATTTTAAATGTAAATGTGTCAAAATGACTGGCTCAGGGCTTCTAGTGTTAAGAGGACTGAATGAAACACATTGGTTTTAAATGAAGAGGATTCCAGGGCTTTTTTAGGGTAAATGTTTAGACAATGACTACAACACTAACTGGCACCGACAAATATTTTATAGGCCCATTTTGTCTGCCATCTCCCTACAGACCCAATCTGGCAAGTGTTGTATGGTCCCTGTCACAGCAAGTTAGTGCCTACTTTGATAAATGTTGAGCTGAACTTTCTCTGTGCCTCTCCAGAGGGGATGCCATCTCGTAATTAACCCAGTTTTCAACCCCGATGAGAACACCACACCGGTCATCATTCAGGGGTTTAAGAATAGGCTAGCTGCAGTTTAGACCCCTTTTAAGTGGGGAAGTGGTTTTCGGTCCGGTTAGCGTTGTCTCTCAGTGGTCGATACGGTGTGTTCGCTGTCAGAGCTTACAGCAGAGTAAAAGGATGGCCTCATTGTTAACGTCAGTGGAAGTCCCTGCTGCTTCCTTCAACCTGAACGGTGACAGTTAGCTTAGGCCCGACTGGAGAGGAGAGCTTTTAAAACACCCTGTTAAAAAAGATATGCCAGACAGTCATAGAAAGGACAAGCAAGTAAACAGGCTAAGTCAGGAACAATAGATGGAGTTAAGAACTGAAATGAGTGTTGCATGTGAGGAAACAAGGGAAATAAGATATACGTTGCAGTGTGACATATACGTTGCAGTATACGTGTGACAATTTTCAGGCTGTTTTTCCATGCATGAGGTTGTTTATTTGCCTTGTGCATACATCCATTTCCCCAGCTTAGTGAGCCTGGATCCATCAGTCCAGATGCATTAGTTAGCACCTCTGTATGCGTAAGCATCTGTAATTTCTCTCTCCATTAGGTTCAATATCCGTTTCTGACAGGGTCTCTGGCCCTTAATGGTATTAGAAGCACTGTAAATCACGAAGACTGTGTGCTTACAAAAACAGTCTTTTTCTCTGTGTGAAAGGAGCAGATTCAGAAGCCTAGCTTCATCGTGCCTCTCTTAAGCCAGTCCTGACAGCTCTGCATTAACTCAATTAGTTTAATTGTCTAATTAATTGGATGCTTTTGCTGGTAGCACTTCTCTCTTCCTGAACAACCACATCATGATTCAGCAGGCAAATGACACCTTGTGTTTCATCTGCTAAACCGCGGTGACATTTTGTTTTGGAGAATATCAAAACGTGTAAGCATTTGGGTCATTAAGAAATTGAGTCCTGAAGTTTTCACAACCGTGCAGGGTTCCTAGAACAGATCCAGCAAACCTTGCTGAGAGAGACAGAGACCAGTCCGTGCGAGTGTAGTATTAACATTCCCTCACCATATAGGCATAGTGCCCACTGCCAACCTCAGCCAGAGGAGACATTCATTTAGCCTGGTCAGACAGAGTCATAGGGACAATGTGCCCCAGAACCTCATCAGCATGAAGAGCAAAGGAGAATAACAGCTTTTTGATGACCCACAGTGTGTGTTGGCCCTGTGTGCTATCTGTTCTACACAGTATGTGCCCTGTCTTCGGTTGTCATGACAAACACAGGAACGTCAACTCACCTTGGTAAATAAAGGTCATATGATTATTGTTCAATCTTATACTTACAACTCGTGTTAAGTTAAGATATTATACTGAATTAAATCAACCAGACTCAGAGGTAAACTTCAACATGTCTTTACTCCATCACTATCCGTGTAATCACCCACATTCCTTTACTGACGTGGTATGTCCTATCTCAGTACGTCACATCAATACACAACAATGATCTGTTTGTTTTGTCCTGCAGCACAGAATGCCTGCAGACCCATTTGTCTTGTTTCCATCGCCAGGTCCAGAGGCTGAACAGCACATCTTAATCCAGCCCTGGCACTGCCAAACCCAGAGTGAGGACAGCAAAGCCCACAGATGCCCGAGGTTAACTGAAAAAGATAATATTACCAAAGTAATGAGCGCCTCTGCTGATCCACCCTGCGGCAGCGTGCTCAGCCCGCTACTGAAGTCAGGAGGGGATTCAGGGGGAGCGGAGGGCGCAAGGGGTTGCAATGGACCCTGAATACTGATGCCTCCGTGTGGCTTTTGCATAATGTGGATGTGGCATGTTAGTTCTGACAGAGCCCATGCAGCTTCACTCAGGAGACAATGCCCTTTTCAAAGGCTCTCTGTCTCTCTGGCTTTCTCCCCTGTTTAACAAGCAGAGTCTTTGCCTGTGGCTACATGTGTTATCACGTCCCAGCCCTTACCTCCATACAAACCATCTCACAGTCAGTGGATCAATGCCCGCTGCAATAGGCATTGTCTTCTGTCAGAGAGATGCACTCAGTGTTACACAGTCTGTTTAGGAGATAAAGGTCACATATCTCAGCCTCCAGAGAGGTATTGATGTTGACCTGCTGTGTGTCCTTATCCTCACCTCGGCTTCCTACCTTGGCCTGCACTGCTGCATCTCAGAGATGTGTATGACACAAAGGGTCATGTCTCATTTGACTAAGAGTCCACTCGTAGTAAAAAGGTCCCGTGTGGCTCAGTTGGTAGAGCATGGCGCTTGCAACGCCAGGGTTGTGGGTTCATTCCCCACGGGGGGACCAGGATGAATATGTATGAACTTTCCAATTTGTAAGTCGCTCTGGATAAGAGCGTCTGCTAAATGACTTAAATGTAATGTAAATGTAAAAACGTTCTTGTTTCTGCCCCAAAAAACAATCAATGTCTCGAATCAATTTGCAAGTTGAGTTGTGAGCTCGATTGGACTGGTCTTCCACCCCTGGACTCAGTCAGGTTGATATAATAACATAATCTTTCTGGTGCCAGACCTGTAATTGGTGATTAGCAGCAGATTTGAAGTTGTGATCCCCTTCCAAACCTCTTTGAATGTTTGGCACAGTCTCGAGTTTAAAAAAAAACAAAGCAGGGAAATGTGCAAGGTGTACGGAGGAGAATCAATACAAAGCAATTACAGCCAACGTCAGAGGGGCTATGAGTCATGTGCTGTGGAATACCAAATGCTGTTGTCAACCCTCATCCACAATGCTGCTGAACCAAGACAGAGCACATGTCACAGTGAGACGTTAACGTGCCAATAGGTTTTACCACTCACATTGACTTATAAAGTCTCAACTGATGCTGTTTTGCATTAGAATACGTTCTAGTTTGGCTAACTGGCAGGTGTTCACAAATACAGAACCGTTCAAAAGTTTGGGTTCACTTAGAAATGTCCATGTTTTTGAAAGAAAAGCAATTTTTTGGTCCATTAAAATAACATCAAATTGATCAGAAATACAGTGTAGACATTGTTAATGTTGTAAATGACTATTGTAGCTGGAAATGGCTGATTTTTTATGGAATATCTACATACGTGTACAGAGGCCCATTATCAACAACCATCACTTCTGGTGTTAGCTAATCCAAGTTTATAATTTTAAAAGACTAATTGATCATTAGAAAACCCTTTTGCAATTATGTTAGCACAGCTGAAAATTGTTGTTCTGATTAAAGAAGAAATAAAAGTAGCCTTTTTTAGACTAGTTGAGTATGTGGAACATCAGCAATTGTGGGTTCGATTACAGGCTCAAAATGGCCAGAAACAAAGACCTTTCTTCTGAAACTCGCCTGCCTATTCTTGTTCTGAGAAATGAAGGCTATTTCATGCGAGAAATTGCCAAGAAACTGAAGATCTCGTACAACGCTGTGTACTACTCCCTTCACAGAACAGCACAAACTGGCGCTAACCAGAATAGAAAGAGGAGTGGGAGGCCCCGGTGCACAAATGAGCAAGAGGACAAGTACATTAGAGTGTCTAGTTTGAGAAACAGATGCCTCCCAAGTCCTCAACTGGCAGCTTCATTAAATAGTACCCGCAAAACACCAGTCTCAACGTCAACAGTGAAGAGGCGACTCTGGGGTGCTGGTATTCTAGGCAGAGTTCCTCTGTCCAGTGTCTATGTTCTTTGCCCATCTTAATGTTTTATTTTTATTGGCCAGTCTGAGATATGGCTTTTTCTTTGCAACTCTGCCTAGAAGGCCAGCATCCCAGAGTTGCCTCTTCACTGTTGACGTTGAGACTGGTGTTTTGCGTGTACTATTTAATGAAGCTGCCAGTTGAGGACTTGTGAGGCGTAGATGCTCTGCCTCTGTCTATACTTTGTCTTACCATTTAGATGTGGTACCCTCAGTAATAAACCTTTTCTTGGCTTCTGTTCCCTATTCTTGCCTTTGAACTTACATTGCCCTTAAAGAAATGCTCTTTCCCTATGTCTCCCTTCCTTATTCATTAAGAGGGAATTCCATTACCTCTGATTAGGGGGTTCGGTTATGCTGCGATTCCTTATTCTATCGATTAGCGCTCCCCAAAGTGCTCCCCGGGCAAACTGGTTGGCATGAAGACAGGGGTGTATAAACATTAAGGTACTAATGAGCTCTAAGAGTCTTATAAATGCCTTGTGAATGGCCTTAACACTGTACAGGCCTGGTCTGAGGCTCTCAGAGGAGGCCTGGTTATGGACTGAGATTTTGACCGTATACAGTACTTCTGCCCAGAGGGTTGTTGAAGACAATGCAGTGATTTAGATCACTATGGAGATATTTGTATAATAATAAACAGAGAGAAGTGCCATATGGTAAAGTCCTTTCCTCTCTCTGTCATATGCACTTCCTTTGTCAACCAATATCCATCTCTTCATCTATGCCTGTGTTAGTGTTATTCGTTTCTAGACTCTCTGTGGGGAAGGTTTGCCAGCAGGCTGCCTGTAAAAAAACATCCTTGGTTAAGGGAGCTGCCATCATATTGTAGATTCTCTGTGAACCTTGCCACTTCCTGCACCATGTTTTAATTGAGTTTGATGTGATTATTTGTCAAGGCGTTGTGAAAATGATGTGCCGAATGTCAGGATTTTGTGCTCTGACAGTTCTAACAAATGTGTTTTCGTTTTGTATTTCAGAAAGACTACCCGCTGGAACTAATGTCAAACAGAAACGGAATGGGGAGTGGTATAGAACTGTGATGAGGTGCAGAAAGAATATGACAGTAAATTGAAACATATGGAGAGAAAAAGAGAGAGGGAATGAGAGGTGGATAGAGGAGCTCTTTATAACTTTACTTCTGTATCTTTTAGTGACGGTTCCAACTAGTTAGGATACCAACACTTCACTCTTGGTCACAATATGACTTCCTGATAAACCAATATCAGACTCTACAGAAGTTCATGACTTTACTCCTCACGTCTCACACTGAGACAAAAATATTCATTGAAAGATTAATGCAATGTGGACATTGGTTATAGGCTTAACTCTGAAATAGAGTTTATATCTTCAAATTGGATTCGTGGAGCTCAGTGTTGAAGCCAACTGGAACCAGACACTGAATGAATAATCTGTCCATTTTGGCCATATTGAATAGCCCTAATTTCCATCATATTACGATCAGTATCTTCTAAGATTTACAGGATCCATATGTACAGTGCTTTCAGAAAGTATTCACACACCTTGACTTTTCCACATTTTGTTATGTTTTGTTTGTGTCACCGGCCTAACCACAATACCCCATAATGTGAAAGTGGAATTATGTTTTGACACATTTTACAAATTAATTACCAATGAAAAGCTGAAATGTCTTGAGTCAATTAGTATTCAACCTCTTTGTTATGGCAAGCCTAAATTAGTTCAGGTGTAAAAGTTACTTTTCAAGTCACATAACAAGTTGCATGGACTCATTGGTGTGCAATAATCGTGTTTAACATGATTTTTGAATGACTACCTCATCTCTGTACCCTACACATCTGTAATGTCCCTCAGTCGAGCAGTGAATTTTTAACACAGATTCAACCACAAAGACCAGGGAGGTTTTCCAATGCCTATTGGTAGATGGGTAAAAAAACAGACATTGAATATCCCTTTGAGCATGGATAATTTATTAATTACACTTTTGATGGTATCAATACACCTAGTCACTACAAATATACAGGTGTCCTTCCTAACTCAGTTGCCGGAGAGGAAGGAAACCACTCAGGGATTTCACCATGAGGCCAATGGTGACTTTAAAACAGTTACAGAGTTTAATGGCTGTGATAGGAGAAAACTGAGGATGGATCAACAACATTGTAGTTACTCCACAAATTAACTGGATACAAAGTGTGATGTTTGGGGCAAGCCCAATACAACACTTTACTGAGTACCACTCTCCATATTTTCAAGCATAGTGGTGGCTGCATCATGCTATGGGTATGCTTGTAATCGTTAAGGACTGGGGAATTTTTAAGGATAAAAAATAAATGGAATGGAGCCAATCACAGGCAAAATCCTAGAGGAAAACCTGGTTCAGTCTGCTTTCCACCAGACACTGGGAGATTAATTCACCTTTCAGCAGGACAATAACCCAAAACACAAAGCCAAATCTACACTGGAGTTTCTCACCAAGAAGGCAGTGAATGTTTCTGAGTGGTTGAGTTACAGTTTTGACTTAATCGGCTTGAAAATCTATGGCAATACTTGAAAATGGTTGTCTAGCAATGATTAACGACCAATTTGACAGAGCTTGAATCATTTTGAAAAGAATAATGGGCAAGTGTTGCACAATCTAGGTGTGGAAAGCTCCTAGAGACTTACCCAGATAGACTCACAGCTGTAATCTCTGCCAAATGTGCTTATACAAAGTACTGACTCAGGGGTCTGAATACTTATCTAAATTAGATATTTTTGTATTTCAAGATATTTCCCAACATTTCTAAAAACATGTTTTCACTTTTTCTTTACGGGGTATTGTGTGTAGATGTCTGAGAAAAAATGTACATTTATTACATTTTGAATTCAGGCTGTAACACAACAAAATATCAAGGGGTATGAATACTTTCTGAAGGCACTGTAAGTAAAATGACCGTGCAGTTTATAAAACTCTACGTTTACTTTCTTTTTTTGTTTCTTTTTTTTTGTCAGCTTGGCTGTCCTCCATGCTGTTTGAAGGGGGAGAGCTCAGACTGTTTGCATGTAGCTCTTGGTTCAGATTCTAGGCTGGCACAATCATTTTCTGAAAAGACAAGCAAGATTTTAACAGAGATGCTCACGAAAAACTATACCTATGATGAGACAGAGAGTGAAAAAAAGAGAAAATATGTGAACCACACTATGATAGAGTTGGCAACATTGGCATTGTGACAGCAGTTAGACAGCAGCCATGTGGCAGTCAAAAGGAGAGAGGGCTGTTATTCAAATCCTCTGCTCTCACACAGACAGACACCAAGCCCTGGTTTAGGCTCCGTGGCTGTCCTTCAAACTGCCTGCCTGCCGCAACAACAGCCAGAAGAGAAGAGAAGAAATATATGATCCAGATACACATCTAATCTCAATTAATCTCTGCTGCTCTGTAGTGTCAGTCTTTACATGGGAACTTGGCACCCTTCGGCACAGTTAGAAGTTGGAACTTAAGACAGGCATTGGGTATCAACTTTAGAAAAGGCTGAGGCACCCTTTCTCTGACAGGTTAAATGCTGCTTGTGACATTGTAATGGTCATCACTTCCTGGGCATAGAGAGATAGTTCTGGCAATTGCTGTGTTTGTCAATTTTCACTATTCTCTCTCTCACTCTGGACATCAGCACTGTAGCTAGTTACAAATGAGACAATTCAGATGCCATCTTGAAGCTTTTAATGCGTTTTCCACTTGATGAAGCACGTAACACCACACCATTAACTGCTTAAAATGTGCTATAGAGAAGCTTTGTTCCTCTGTTATTCCCTTTCCCCTCTCCCCCCAGGTGCATTAACCTTGAATAACATCACTATGCGGCGCCATCCATGCGAGGCGCACACACTAGGATGGTTATTCCGTTTCAGTGATGGATTTGTTCAAAGAGGGGAGGGGGAAGATTGGTGAGGATGTTTCAGTGACAGATTGCTCTGATAGCATGTTGCATTTAAACATTAGAACAAGGCAGTGGGTTGGAGGAGGTGACTGCCAAAGCCGGAGTCCTGTCTGGCAGTGGTGGAGGAGTGGGGAGCAGGAGGAATAGGGGGAAGTGAACAGTGCGTGTGTGTGCATAAGTGTGTGTGTGTGTGTGTGTTTGTGTGTTCACGAGTGTGTGTGTATGAGTGTGTACCTGTGTGTGTGTGTTTGAGTTTGAGAGAGAGAGAGTGTATGTAATTAAAACAATACAGGGGTGGGTTGTCTGTTTTGTTCCCTCTGACAGCTCGACCCCCCCACCTCCCTGTATCATAGTCCTCTGGGATATCTTTACATTGAAGAGGGATATTTTTACATTGAAGAGGGATGTTTTTACATTGAAGAGGGATATTTTTACATTGAATAGGGATATTTTTTACATTGAAGAGGGATGTTTTTACATTGAAGAGGGATATTTTTTTTACATTGAAGAGGGATATTTTTTACATTGAAGAGGGATGTTTTTACATTGAAGAGGGATATCTTTACATTGAAGAGGGATATCTTTACATTGAAGAAGGATATTTTTTTACATTGAAGAGGGATATTTTTACATTGAAGAGGGATGTTTGTACATTGAAGAGGGATATTTTTTACATTGAAGAGGGATATTTTTTTTTACATTGAAGAGGGATGTTTTTACATTGAAGTGGGATATTTTTACATTGAAGAGGGATATTTTTTTTACATTGAAGAGGGATATTTTTACATTGAAGAGGGATATCTTTACATTGAAGAGGGATGTTTTTACATTGAAGAGGGACATCTTTACATTGAAGAGGCATGTTTTTACATTGAAGAGGGATATTTTTACATTGAAGAGGGATATTTTTACATTGAAGAGGGATATCTTTACATTGAAAAGGGATGTTTTTACATTGAAGAGGGATGTTTTTACATTGAAGAGGGATATTTTTACATTGAAAAGGGATATTTTTACATTGAAGAGGGATATCTTTACATTGAAGAGGGATGTTTTTACATTGAAGAGGGATATTTTTACATTGAAGAGGGATATTTTTACATTGAAGAGGGATGTTTTTACATTGAAGAGGGATCTTTTTTTACATTGAAGAGGGATATTTTTTACATTGAAGAGGGATGTTTTTACATTGAAGAGGGATATCTTTACATTGAAGAGGGATATTTTTTTTTACATTGAAGAGGGATATTTTTACATTGAAGAGGGATGTTTTTACATTGAAGAGGGATATTTTTACATTGAAGAGGGATATTTTTACATTGAAGAGGGATATTTTTTACATTGAAGAGGGATGTTTTTACATTGAAGAGGGATATCTTTACATTGAAGAGGGATATATTTACATTGAAGAGGGATGTTTTTACATTGAAGAGGGATGTTTTTACATTGAAGAGGGATATTTTTACATTGAAGAGGGATATTTTTTACATTGAAGAGGAATGTTTTTACATTGAAGAGGGATATTTTTTACATTGAAAAGGGATGTTTTTACATTGAAGAGGGATATCTTTACATTGAAGAGGGATATTTTTTACATTGAAGAGGGATGTTTTTACATTGAAGAGGGATATTTTTTTACATTGAAGAGGGATGTTTTTACATTGAAGAGGGATATTTTTACATTGAAGAGGGATATTTTTTTACATTGAAGAGGGATGTTTTTACATTGAAGAGGGATATTTTTACATTGAAGAGGGATATTTTTACATTGAAGAGGGATATTTTTACATTGAAGAGGGATATCTTTACATTGAAGTGGGATGTTTTTACATTGAAGAGGGATATTTTTACATTGAAGAGGGATATTTTTACATTGAAGAGGGATATTTTTACATTGAAGAGGGATATTTTTACATTGAAGAGGGATATCTTTACATTGAAGAGGGATGTTTTTACATTGAAGAGGGATATCTTTACATTGAAGAGGGATATTTTTTACATTGAAGTGGGATTTTTTTTACATTGAAGAGGGATGTTTTTACATTGAAGAGGGATGTTTTTACATTGAAGAGGGATATTTTTACATTGAAGAGGGATATTTTTTACATTGAAGAGGGATGTTTTTACATTGAAGAGGGATATTTTTTACATTGAAGAGGGATGTTTTTACATTGAAGAGGGATATCTTTACATTGAAGAGGGATGTTTTTACATTGAAGAGGGATATCTTTACATTGAAGAGGGATATCTTTACATTGAAGAGGGATGTTTTTACATTGAAGAGGGATGTTTTTACATTGAAGAGGGATATCTTTACATTGAAGAGGGATATCTTTACATTGAAGAGGGATATCTTTACATTGAAGAGGGATGTTTTTACATTGAAGAGGGATGTTTTTACATTGAAGAGGGATATCTTTACGTTGACGAGAGTAACTCAGCATCCTGTGTTAATTCCATGTCAGAGGAGGTTCATCTTATCAATCTGTAGGCCTCATGTCATCACTAGTGCTTCATAATAACTACAGCATGTGTTAAGTAAGAAGAGCTGGGCTTCCCCTAATTTACAATGCCATGCATAGTCAAACTTAGTGGGAAGATTATGAGAGAGAGAGAGCTGAGAGTACGAATGAATATTTATCATCTCCTGAATAGAGAATGTTCTCGGCAGTTGAGAGACTTCAGTGCAAATGTTTATTCATAAAGGGATTATGTAAACTAGCAGAGGAGGCGTGTTCACACATCCATTTGGGCTTAATGGTCAGGAGCTTAAATCCAACTATCCCTGGGTTTTAAACAACACTGCATTGGGAGTCGGAGAGAATGGTGAACATTTCCCCAGTGGCCAACCATAACACGTGCCAAGCATCTAATATTGCATCTTAGTGAGTGGTTGTATGAGATAGAAGGTGTGTGTGTGTCTGTGCATGCATGCGGGTGCTTGCGTGTGTATGCGTGTGTGTGTGTCATGCCCCATTGCACACAGACATGGATGTAAATGGAGGCACACAGGGCCAGATGGGTCTTACTTGTGCATCTCCCAGAACTGCCTCAAACCAAAGTCCAGCATATGTTTCCTGACATGTAATTCCTTCTGTTCCTCTATTCTCCATCTCTCCCTTCCTATCTAAACCCCTGGTGACCTCCTATCAAAGGTATGGGGATGTTGGGTGTCATCATGGCTCCACTACCTGGCTGTGCTGTCAGCCTCCATGGCCCCTCTACACGACTCACTGCTCCCACAGCAGATGTTCGGGCTGGAGAGCATGACCAGGACCAGGGGATGGGGAGGGCAGAATGTCATATCTGGACATTGTGGCCATTAACTTGCAGTTACGAGTCGACTGTAGTTGCTGTAGTTGCTGTAGTTGTTTTCATTCAAAGAACTTCATCAATGAGAATTAGGAAATTCATTTAATTAATGACAGTGTTAGACTTGACACACTTGAAAAACAAGGGTTTTTCTGTCCCGTATATAACATTTTATAATCGAATGTCCTTGTTTTTAATTGAATTGTATCGGTGTTGTTGTCCTCAGAATACGCAACCATGTGAGTGTCTTGCATTCAGTATATTTCTTCTCCTAGTTGTAATAGGAGCTGAGATGTTGCATGTATGTAGGTGGTATGGCTCCAGGTAAGGTATTCTACTGAGTAGCAGTAGAGCTCAGCAGAGTGTGCCTGCCCAGGTTTAGTCTGCAGACAGACAGCCCTGGCTCCTGTAATTATAATTCCCCATCATTCTGTCACATATAAAAAGTAGGAGTTCTGGCAGGTGAAGTACCTGCATAAGCACAAAACACTGCTTCACTTTACCTTAAGAGAAACTCTGCCTTACCACATCTGTGGTGCTTGTTAAAAACACATATAGTCTACCTGTAAATTATTTTTATATTTTTATATACTGAACAAAAATATAAACACAACATGCAACAATTTCAATGATTTTACTGAGTTGCAGTTCATAAAAGGAAATCAGTCAATTGAAATAAATTCATTAGGCCCTAATCTATGGATTTCATATGACTGAGAATACAGATATGCATCTGTTGGTCACAGATACCTTATTAAAAAAGGTAGGGTCGTGGATCAGAAAACCAGTCAGTTTCTGGTGTGGCCACTATTTGCCTCACACATCTCCTTTGCATATACTCTTAGAAAAAAAGGTGCTATCTAGAACCTAAAAGGGTTCTTCGGCTGTCCACATAAGAGAACCTATTTGAAAAACATTTTTGGTTCAATGTAGAACACTTTTGATTCCAGGTAGAACCCTTTTGGGTCCCATGTAAAACCCATCCACTAGGAGAAGACCCAGACGCAGACAGTTTGAGGTAACAAAAGTGTATTACAAAAACCTTGGGCAGGCAAACAACAGGTCAAGGACAGGCAGAGGTCAGTAACTCAGAGCAGAGTCCGAAAGGTACAGAATGGCAGGCGGCTCAGGTTATGTGCAGGCAGAGGTCAGGAAACAGGAGACAAAGGGCTGTGAGACATAGGTTTAATCCTAGACACATGAAAGGTGGGATGTATACGGAGGGTATGGGGCAACAGAAGACAAACAGCAGAGGGGATAAGAATCATGGAGATGGGGAAAGGGCCGATAAAATGGGGGGAAAGTATGCGGGACTCCACCCAGAGGGGCAGATCTCGAGTGGACAGCCATACCCTCTGCCCGAGACGATATCGAGGAGCCGAGGTCCGGTGGCGGTCCGCTTGTCGTCGATACCTGGAGGTGGTCTTGAGAAGAGACGACCGGGCTCTCTTCCAGGTACGGTGACATTTGGGCCGAGGGTATGCTGATCTCTTCCTCTTGCTCCGGGAAGAGCGGGGGCTGATAACCCAGGGAACACTCAAAAGGCGAGAGACCAGTGGCAGAGTAGGGGAGGGTGTTGCGGGCGTATTCAACCGACACGAGTTGCTGTCTTCAGGTGGTAGGATTGGCAGAGACAAGGCAGGGAAGAGTTGTATCCAGGTCTTAATTGGCTCGCTCCGACTGGCCGTTAGACTGAGGATGGAACCCGGAGGACAGGCTGGCCGACGACCCAATGAGTGTGCAGAACACCTTCCAGAACCGGAACAAGAACTGAGGATCCCGGTCTGAGGCCATGTCCACTGGGAGTCCATATATCCAGAAGACGTGCTGCACCATAAGCTGGGCCGTTTCTTTGGCAGAGGGTCGCTTGGGGAGAGAAATTAAATGGGCGGCTTTGGAAAACCTACTGTCAGGATGACGGTGTTGCCATCAGACGGGGGAAGACCATTGATGAAGTCCAGGGATATGTGAGACCAGGGATAGTGAGGGACAGGAAGTGGTTGAAGGAGACCAGCCAGAGCTTGCCGAAGAGTCTTGTTCTGCGCACAGATCGTGCAGGCGGCGACGAACGCAGAGACGTTAGGGACCATGGAAGGCCACCAAAAGTGTTGTCGCACAAAGGCCAGGGTCCAACTGGAGCCCGGGTGGCAGGCAAGCCTAGAGGAGTGGGCCCACTCCAGGACTGAGGGGCAGGCAGCGTCAGGGACAAACATCTGGTTATGTGCCCCCCCCCCCCCCCCCCCCTCCCCTGGGGTTCGGCTGGGAACGCTGTGCCTCATGGACTTGATGTTGTACTCCCCAGCTGAGTGCCGTCGCCAGGCATGAGGTGGGAAGTATGGTCTCGGGGTCCGAGGGTGTAGCCGCGGTGGACATTCTTGGATCCTGGTTGGTAGGAGAGGGTGAAGTTATACCGGGTGAAACTCAGGGCCCATCTAGCTTGCCTCGAATTGAGACGCTTGGCGGTGTGGAGATATTCCAGGTTCTTGGAATCGGTCCACACAATAAAATTATCTCACCTTTCCGGGATCCATCTGTACATTCCCTGCAGTGATGATGTAACCAAGGAAGGGGATGGTGGAGCGATGGAATTCACACTTCTCCTGTTTCACAAAAAGACGCTGGAGGACCTGTCGGACGTGAAGCACGTGTTCTTGGGCTGAGCGGGAGAAAACAAGGATGTCGTCAAGGTAGACAAAGACGAACCGGTTCAACATGTCGTGGAGAACGTCATTAACCAGGGCCTGGAACACAGCTGGATCGTTGGTAAGACCAAATGGCATGACCAGATATTCGTGGTGAACGCTGGCCGTGTTGAAGGTAGTCTTCCACTCGTCCCATTCCCGTATCCGCACCAGGTGGTAGGCATTCCGTAGGTCCAACTTGGAGAAAATGGTGGCCACCTGGAGAGGCTCGAAGGCTGAGGTGATGAGTGGTAGCGGGTAGATTTTCTTAACCGTGATGTTATTGAGGCCCCGGTAGTTGATGCACGGGCCGGCAGTGGAGGTAGAAGGATGGATACACCCTGCAGCTAGGGAGTCCTCAATGTACTGTAGGCCTCCATAGCTTTGGTCTCCGGACCTGACAGAGACTACAGTCATCCCCGGGGTGGTGTGGTGCCTGAGAGAAGGTTGATCCCGCAGTCATAGGGTCGATTCAGAGGAAGCGAAGTGGCCTGGGCCTTACTAAAAACCTCCCGAAGGTCCTGGTACTCTACGGGAATGGTGGAGAGGTCCGAGGCAACTTCTGAGCTCACAGGAAGATGTCCCGGTCAGGCTGTGCTGACTTCAGGCAATGGCCGTTGCAGAACGGGCTTCAGCACATGATGGCACCAGCAGTCCAGTCAATGAGGGGATTGTGTCACTGGAGCCAAGAGAATCCCAATACCACGGGAACCTAAGGAGACTTAATTAGCATGAATTGGATAGCCTTGCTGGGGTTCCCTGACACTCGTAGGTTGATGGGAGTGGTATTGTGGGTGACCCAGCCTAATAGAATGCCCGTCCAGTGCTCTAACGTCCATGGGAATGGAGAGGGACTGAGTGGGGATGCCCATCTCAGACGCCAGGGTAGCATCCATAAAACTCTCATCGGCCACGGAGTCGATGAGTACCCAGAGAGATTTTGACTGGTTCCCCCACAACAGGATGGCATGGAGAGGGGTACGAGTAAGGGAAGAGGGAACGTTCTCTGTATGGCCCACCAGAGTACTCGCCCCTACCGGTGAGCCTGTTTTTTTTAGTAGGCAAGACGACACGAAATGACCAGTAGTCCCGCAAGACAGGCAACTCTTTGTGTGAAGCCTGTGTAAACGTTCGGCTGGAGACAGCCTAGCTCTTCCTAGTTGCATCGGCTCGGGAAGAGATGAATCGGCAGACTTCCGAGAGTCTCAGGGGAACTCGGGTAGCCTTGGATTCTCTCCGCAACGGAAACGTGGGGGACTTCCAGGATGCCTCGGAGGCGAGGTGGAATCCTTGGGCGGGCAAGTGGAATCGGACCTCCTCTCCTTCCTACTTTCCCGTAGCCGCCCATCGATCCAGATGGTCAAGGCAATGAGCATGTAGAGAATCGTTGGTAGTTCCCAGGCTGCTAGCTCGTCCTTAACTTCCTCTGAAAATCCATGCAGGATGGTATCAAACAGCGATTCCGGGTTCCAGGCACTCTCAGCTGCCAATGTGCGGAAATCCACCGCATGGTCTGCCCCACTGCGGGAGTCTTCCGGGCAGCCTCTCTCCCGGACAATGGAGAATCAAAAACTTTCTTCACCTCCACCACAAACTTCTCCAGACTGAAG